>NC_053396.1:81311025-81644328 GCF_905171765.1 Bufo bufo
GCGGATCAACCCTATTGGGCTGGTTGTGAAACAGTCTTCGAATAAAAAACGCCTCATCTACGATCTGTCAGCGCCTCATATGTCATCCACCCCAAGCCTGAATTCTCTTATCCCTTCTGAGGAGTATTCTATGCAATACTCTTCAGTTGAGGAAGCCATATAGCTCATTCTCCAGTCGGGGGTTGGGTCTTGGCTTGCCAAGGTAGACATTGCCGATGCCTTCAAGCTTCTCCCGGTCCACCCGCATCTTTGGAGATACTATGGTATCAATTGGTCGACAGGTTTTATTTTGCCAACCGCTTAACCTTGGATCCAGGAGCAGCCCCTGGCTGTTCGACCAGTTTGCCAGGGCTCTCCATTGGATCCTGGTGCATCACGGAGGTCTTCCCATGGTAATTCATTACCTAGACGATTTTTTGCTCATTGAGAACCCTCATCCGGTCCCCTCAATTCCCGCTACCCTCTTGGAGTTTTTCTCCCTCCTCCAGGTGCCCATGGCCTCCACTAAGACCGAGGGCCCTGCCACCAGGGTAACCTTTCTGGGCATCACGTTAGATTCCATCAAGATGGAGGCCAGTCTGCCCCCTGAAAAGTTGACCCGGATCCGCTCTGCCATCTCCCGGGCGGTCAGCGCTCTGTCCCTGACCAAGGCGGAGCTTCAGTCCTTACTGGGTCTGCTGAATCATGCCACGAAGATCATGCCCCAGGGCCGATCTTTTCTGGCCAGCCTGTTGCATCTTCTTTCCACAGTTCCTGACCAGGATTCTGTTGTCCACCTGAACTGCCACGCCATCTCGGACCTTGCCATGTTGAATACCTTCCTTTCGGGTTGGAACGGCATTTCCCTCTTCGTTCCCCGCTGGGACTCGGCTTCCCCGATTATTTTCTCGGACGCAGCCGGTTCCATCGGCTTTGCCGCCATCTTCAGGTCCCACTGGCTGGCGGCCAGGTGGCCTCCGGAAATCCAAGCAGACCCAGCTGCCATCGGTTCTTCTCCTCTCCTGGAATTATACCCCATCGTGGCTGCCGCCTTGGTCTGGGGCAGCTCCTGGTCCAACTTGCCGGTTTTGTTCGTCACGGACAACCAGCCCTGCTGCGGAAATTAGTGTGGCTATCCCTCACCCACAACTTTCATGTCCGTTGTGCTCACATTCCAGGGGATTCCAACACTGCCGCTGACGCCCTCTCCCATTTCTGTTTTTCCACTTTCTTTCAGGAAATGCCCGAAGCGGATCATTCCGGCACTCAGGTTCCTCCACTCAGCTCATTCATCCTGGATTAGCATCTCTGGTGATCCAGGCAGAGAGACTGGTCGAGGGTTCCCTTTCTCACAACACGGCTAGGAACTATCGGGCCGGGTTTACGGCTTTCAGCAAGTTTGCTCGAGAATTCCCAAGGGGTCAGCTGGAGGAAACCTCATATGTCATGGCGTTCATTACATTTTGCCACACTCGCCTCTCCTTGTCGCACAACACCATCAAGCTATATTTAGCAGGGCTCCAGCATTATCGCTTGATCGCCAGGCCAGATGGGGGTTCCATCCTCGCTTCACAAGCCGTCAAGGCAACACTCAGGGGTCTGCAGAAGAAGGGGAAGGGTCCACCACCCGTAGACAGCCGGTGTCGGGGGAATTGTTCAGAGCCCTATCCTCGGCCTTAGACGGCAGTCCTTTTGGGCCCTCTCTCAGCACGGTTCTGAAGGCGGCTATTTACCTCGGGTTCTACGGCTTCCTCAGGCCTGGTGAATTCACGTCGGGCTCCGGGCGTCATAGCTTCCTCCAGAAACGCCACCTAGTCTGGTCCACAGACCATTTTGTCCTCCATCTCCCGTCCTCCAAGACCAACCAGTTTGGTCCCCCCACCGAGATCAAGTTTTTCCCTTCAGGTAACCATTGGTGCTCGGTCGAGGTTCTGTGGCAATTATCGTCCTGCTTCACGGTCTCTCCACCAGACTCCCCTCTTCTGCCTTGTGTAGGTAAGCCACTCACCCAGGGCCGGTACAAGGCAGGGGCCGAAGGAGCGGGTGCCCTGGGCGCTACCATTTGCGGACAGGAGGGGGGCGCAGGTGAAGTGCCAGCAGCAGTGGCGTCGCCAGGGGGGGGCCAGAGGGGGCCACGGCCCCCCCTACATCATGCTGTGCCCCCCCAACTAAAATGACCCCCCCCCCCCCCCAAGTGAGCAGCCGCCGCCGGGCACAGGGAGATGAGCGCTTCCATTGCGCTCATCTCCATTGTAAACTGTCTGTGCCAGCGGAGGTGCAGGGGAGGGAGAGGCGTGTCCCTTCCCTTTCCTCTGATAGGCTGCAGGCAGGCACCGAAGTGGAGGAGAGGCCCCCGCCCCCTAATTACTCCTGTTTACCTTTCTAAAGCTAAAGGACCTTTGATGATGTCATCACAGGTCCTGTAAGGGAACTGCACAGTGTAAAGTGTAGTTCCCAGGTTAGAACAGTGCATCTGCCAGGACCTGTGATGACATCATCTTCAACATCACAGGTCCTGCAGAATCTAGCAAAGGAACTGCACCAAAAATGGTGTAGTTCCTAGGTTTCAAAGGTACATCTGCCAGGACCTGTGATGACATCATCACAGGTCCTTCAACCCCTAACAGCAAGTATTAAAAGTTCACAAGCAGCTCTGTATTGATCCATACAGACTGGAATGGAGAGGTAAGAGGAGGTCCTCCACTTTTCATCATTACCCCCCCCCCCTCCATGCCCTGTTTTTACTCATTGCTCACTCATGTATACTACTTCAGACAGTTACCACTACCTCATGTACCTCACAGTGACTATAATGCATAACTGACCACATATTTCTATAAACACTGCATCTACAGTATTATACCTTCTATGTGTCACATCAATACACTGCTCTGTATATATATATATATATATATATACACACACATACATGCACACACACTGCCTATATTACACAGTATTATACATGCAATATGTACAGATATATAGTATATACCGCAGTGCACTGATATGTGAGGTATGAGGTATAATAGATGCTGTGTGTACAGATATCAGTACACTTCTGTATATACTATATATGTGAGGTACGAGGTATAATAGATGCAGTGTGTACAGATATATAGTATATACAGCAGTGTACTGATATGTGAGGTACGAGGTGTCAATACACTGCTGTATTTACTATATACCTGTACACACTGCATCTATTATACCTCGTACCTCACATATTACACTACTGTATATACTGTATACACTGCATATATTATACCCCGTACCTCACATGTCAGTACACTGCTGTATATACTATATACCTGTACACACTGCATCTATTATACCCTGTACCTCACATATCAGAACACTAGGGAATATACTATATACCTGTACACACTGCATCTATTATACCGCGTACCTCACATAACTGTACACTGCTGTATATAATATACATCTGCATCTATTATACCTCTTTTGTGTGCCAGGGCTGTTTTGTAATCCCATTCCGGCCCTGATGGCATAAATTATAAAACGCAGCAGCAAGAATAGTTCATGGAACAAAGGGAGGGGCTATAAAAGGGGAATGGGGGCCCAATTTAGATTCCTGCTATGGGGCCCAGTGATTTTTATGTACGCCCCTGGCTGCAGGCACTAGGCCGGCAGCCTATCAGAGGCCGGCGCAATGACGTCATCGTGCCGCCTGAGCCTTACATTACAGCGTGGGACACAGGAAGAGGCTGCATCGCATCGCTGACACTTAGGTAAGTATAAGTGTTTTTTTTTTGTTTTTTTTTACAATAGTGTTACTGGCACATTGGGGGGGCTTATTACAAAACTGGCACATGATGATGGGGGGGGCTTTATACTGGCACATGATGATGGGGGGGAACTTTATAGTGTCTGTGACTTTCAAAGTCCCACAGTCCTTTGTTCTATTGCTTTAAGTATATTCTTGTTTTGAAACAACATTGATTCTTTCTTAAAAACGGGGGGGGGGGGCGCAGTTTGCCATCTTCGCCCTGGGCACCAAATGGCCTTGTCCCAGCCCTGCACTCACCACATCGAAGTTCATGTCCCTTGTCCGGTCCCTGATGCAGGGGTTGGGTCACGACCCCAGTACTATTTCGGGTCATTCCTTCCGCATTGGGGCTGCGTCGGCAGCTTCTAAGCATCAGGTCCCCGCACATGTCATTCGCTGCATGGGGCGTTGGCGTTAGTCCTGTTTCGCCCGTTATATACCAGATCCCCAGGCAGAAATCTCTCAGGCCTTCCGTACACTGGCTTTGTAATATATTCAATAAAACTATGTTACCTATTCAGAGTCTTTGGCCCCTTTTCTTGGCGTACCCGTGATCGTGGCTCCCGGCACACCCCAGCCACTAGGTTCAGGGTTAAGGGTTTCCCCTTTCCCCACTTCCACCTTCCTTAGCCCTGACCACAAATGGTTAAGGCTGCAGCGCAGCCTGTAATTGTGGGAGGGGCATGCAGCATTTAGGCCGGCACGCACCTCCTCTCCAGCCTGGCGTTCCTGCGGCGTGCCCCTCCCTCCCTCCCCTTTCTTCCACTCTCACCTTGGGTATGCCCCCTTTTCTTGGCGTACCCGTGATCGTGGCTCCCGGCACACCCCAGCCACTAGGTTCAGGGTTAAGGGTTTCCCCTTTCCCCACCATCCTTAGCCCTGACCACAATTTAATATTATTACCCCAGTGCTGCCATTCTATTATAGTAGATAGGAGAGGCATGGTTGTGATGTCCTCAGCCATTACTAATAAATGTATTCTATAAAGTGAACAGTCTGGCTATAAAGTACATATCATAGAACTGTCACAAAGATCCTAATACAAGAAAAACAGAAAACTTTTCTGTATTTGTGATAGCATAAAATAGCATTTTAGCCCTTAACCCCTTAAGGACCGGGCTCATTTTCACCTTCAGGACCAAGCCATTTTTTGCAAATCTGACCAGTGTCACTTTATGTGGTGATAACTTTAAAACGCTTTGACGTATCCAGGCCATTCTAAGATTGTTTTTTCGTTACATATTGTACTTCATGACACTGGTAAAATGGAGTAAAAAAAAAAATCATTTTTATTTATAAAAAAATACCAAATATGCCAAAAATGTGGAAAAATTTGCAAATTTCCAAGTTCCAATTTCTCTACTTCTATAATACATATTAATACCTACAAAATAGTTATTCATTTACATTTCCAATATGTCTTCTTCATGTTAGGATCATTTTGGGAATTCAATTTTATTTTTGGGGGACATTACAAGGCTTAAAAGTTTAGAAGTAAATCTTGAAATTTCTCAGAAATTTTCAAAAAACAACTTTTTTAGGACCAGTTCAGGTCTGAAGTCACTTTGTGAAGCTTACATGATAGAAACCACCCAAAAATGACCCCATTCTAGAAACTACACCCCTCAAGGTATTCAAAACAGATTTCACAAATGTTGTTAACCCTTTAGGTGTTCCACAAGAATTAATGCAAAATAGAAATACATTTTCAAAATGTCACTTTTTTGGCAGATTTTCCAATTTAATATTTTTTTTCCAGTTACAAAGCAAGGGTTAACAGCCAAACAAAACTCATTATTTATGGCCCTGATTCTGTAGTTTACAGAAACACCCCATATGTGGTCGTAAACTGCTGTACGGGCACACGGCAGGGCGCAGAAGGAAAGGAATGCTATACAGGTTTTGGAAGGCAGATTTTGCTAGACTGTTTTTTTTTACACCATGTCCCATTTGAAGCCCCCCTGACAGGGGTCGAGTAGAGGGGGAACGCGTGGAAACGGCGTTCCTGCACTTTTTTCATGGCAGGAACGCCGTTCCCTTTCAGGGCAAAAGGACCAGGAGGGGAAGCGGTGAAATCAGATTCACAGGGAGCGGAGGCGAGGCCCTGCATGACTCGCACTGTGCAGGGCAGGCTAAGTGAGGAGGGAAGGGGAGCGGCTTCAGTTGAGGACGGAAGACTCACTGACTGACTCCCCCCCCTCCTGGCTGAGAGCTCCCCTCCTCCTATCCTGAGCCTGCGACTGCCTGACTCGCAGTGGCATACCTACCATATAGGCAGACCACGCAGCTGCTATGGGGCAGTGAGGAAGGGGGGGCCCTGCAGTGGAGGAGAGTCCCCGCCCCTGTCTATCTTCCTAACTGTCTCCCGTCTGCTAGCCCCGCCTCCTAGCTCCGCCTCCTGCCTGTTAGCTCCGCCCCCGCCTGATTCCTCTGGATTGCCACAACCAGTAATGAAGTAAGTGACGACTTGTAGGTGAGGACAGTGCAGAGGTGTATGTGTGTGGAAGGGAGCAAGGTCACTCAGCTTTCCCAGGCTATTCCTCTGCACATATGCCATTCAGAACAGGAGGGAAGCTGGGTGTCACTACATTATGTAATGTGACTCAGCTTTCCTGATGTCCTGCATGGCACAAGTGCAGAGGCATGAGAAGATATGAGGGTTGTGTTACTCAGCTTTCTCATGTCTCTCCACATGTGCCATGCAGGAGAGCAGAAAAGCTGGGTGCTATTACATCATGTAATGTCACTCAGATTTCCTGCTATCCTGCAAGGCATAAAAGCTATGGGGCCCAATGATTTCTGTGTACGCCCCTGCCTGACTGTCTGCTGAGGTGAGCGTGGCTGGACCATCCGACCGGACCGGGGTCCTGGTGGTCCGGTCCAGACCAGTCTAAGTGTCTGTGACTGTCCCTGAGTGAGTCCGGGGGCCCTAACCCGCCTGGTGGGAGCGTCGGTGGCCAGCAGCCCCAGACCAGACCAGTCAATACCCCCTCTTTTATCTCAGTCAGTACTCTCATCAGATGTGACTGCAGGCAGCACAGCAGCAGGCCAGAAGAGATCGATCAGCCAGGATTAATGTGCACAGCCTGGGTGGGAGGCCCCCTTTACCCTGGCCTTAGGCAAGTGACAAACTGCCCCCCCCCCTCCTCAATCTTAGGCAAGTGACAAACCCAGCTCTGCTACATCTACAATGAGCAACTACAACAAATGTAATGCCAAACTGCAGTTCCTCTATGCGATTGTGATGCCTCAGATAGCTTCCACTGGACCCACAGCCTGTGGGTCCAGTGGAAGCTATCCAAGGCATCACATAGAGGAACTGCAGTTTGGCATTACATTTGTTGTAGTTGCTCATTGTAGATGTAGCAGAGCTGAGTTTGTCACTTGCCTAAGAATGAGGGGGGCAGTTTGTCACTTGCCTAAGCGAGGCCTCCCACTGCGCACATTAATCCTGGCTGATCGATCGCTGCTGCTCTCACATCTGATGAGAGATTTCCTAAGAGGGTATTGACTGGCATTAGGGACGGGCTGGTGGATGAGGGCAGCCACCCGGTCCTGCCTATGGATCACCCAGTTTGCACTTAGCTATGCCCAGGCCCCATGCCAGGGGGTCCCTGATGTATTAACTGACCAATAACATGGAGATCCCAGTGCCAGCTGCCTTGCTGGTGGACAATTGGCATATACTTATGCTGTGGGCCACAGCAGAAGTATATGCCAATCGTCCACCAGCAAGGCAGCTGGCACTGGGATCTCCATGTTTATTTCATGTTAATTTTGCAGTTGTTTGTGTAAACTGGCACTTTACAATAAATTTTGCACTGAATTTTCAGCGGGGTTTGCAGTGGATCTTGGGTAAGTTCCCACACTTTTTTCCCCAGGACTTGACCCCTGCCCCCTGATGCACCCCTAGAGTACAAACTCCAAAAAAGTGACCCCATCTAAGAAACTACACCCCTCAAGGTATTCAAAACTGATTTTACAAACATTGTTAACCCTTTAGGTGTTCCACAAGAATTAATGGAAAATAGAGATAGAATTTCCAAAATTTCACTTTTTTGGCAGATTTTCCAATTTAATATTTTTTTTCCAGTTACAAAGCAAGGGTTAACAGCCAAACAAAATTCATTATTTATGGCCCGAATTCTGTAGTTTACAGAAACACCCCTTATGTGGTCGTAAACTGCTGCACGGGCACACGGCAGGGCGCAGAAGGAAAGGAATGCCATACGGGTTTTGGAAGGCAAATTTTGTTAGACTGTTTTATTGACATCATGTCCCATTTGAAGTCCCCCTGATGCACCCCTAAAGTAGAAACTCCATAAAAGTGACCCCATCTGAGAAACTACACCCCTCAAGGTATTCAAAACTGATTTTACAAACGTTGTTAACCCTTTAGGTGTTTCACAAGAGTTATTGGCAAATAGAGATGAAATTTCAGAATTTCAATTTTTTAGAAAATTTTCCATTTTAATCCATTTTTTCCAGTAACAAAGCAAGGGTTAACAGCCAAAAAAAACTCAATATTTATGGCCCTGATTCTGTAGTTTACAGAAACACCCCATATCTGGTCGTAAACTGCTGTATGGGCACACGACAGGGTGCAGAAGGAAAGGAATGCCATACGGTTTTTGGAAGGCCAATTTTGCTGGACTGTTTTTTTGACACCATGTCCCATTTGAAGCCCCCCTGATGCACCCATAGAGTAGAAACGTCAAAAAAGTGACCCCATTTTAGAAACTACGGGATAGGGTGGAAGTTTTGTTGGTACTAGTTTAGGGTACATATGATTTTTGGTTGCTCTATATTACACTTTTTGTGAGGCAAGGTAACAAAAAATAGCTTTTTTGGCACAGTTTTTTTTTTGTTATTTACAAAATTCATCTGACAGGTTATATCATGTGGTATTTTTATAGAGCAGGTTGTCACGGACTCAGCGATACCAAATATGTATACTTTTTTTATTATATAAGTTTTACACAATGATTTCATTTTTGAAACAAGAAAAATCATGTTTTAGTGTCTCCATAGTCTGAGAGCCATAGTTTTTTCAGTTTTAAGCGATTATCTTAGGTAGGGTCTCATTTTTTGTGGGATGAGATGACGGTTTGATTGGCACTATTTTGGGGTGCATATGAATTTTTGATCGCTTGCTATTACACTTTTTGTGATGTAAGATGACAAAAAATGACTTTTTTTACACCGTTTTTATTTTTTTACGGTGTTCATCTGAGGGGTTAGGTCATGTGATATTTTTATAGAGCCGGTCAATACGGACGCGGCGATACCTAATATGTATATATATTTTTTATTTATGTAAGTTTTACACAATGATTTTATTTTTGAAACCAAAAAAATCATGTTTTAGTGTTTCCATATTCTGAGAGCCATAGTTTTTTCAGTTTTTGGGCGATTATCTTAGTTAGGGTCTCATTATTTGTGGGAGGAGATGACGGTTTGATTGCCACTTTTTTGGGGTGCATATGACTTTTTGATCGCTTGCTATTACACTTTTTGTGATGTAAGGTGACAAAAAATGGTTTATTTAGCACAGTTTTTATTTTTTATTTTTTACGGTGTTCACCTGAGGGGTTAGGTCATGTGATATTTTTAGAGACGGTCGATACGGACGCGTCGATACCTAATATGTATACTTTTATTTTATTTATGTAAGTTTTACACAATAACAGCTTTTTTAAAACAAAAAAAATTATGTTTTAGTGTCTCCATATTCTGAGCCATAGTTTTTTTTATTTTTTGGGCGATTGTCTCAGGTAGTTGCTAATTTTTTGCGGGATGAGGTAACTGTTAGATTGGTACTATTTTGGTCGGCATACGCCTTTTTTAACTTGAAACTTTTTTAATTTTTTAGTAAAACTTTAATTTTATTAACTTTTTTTTTCACTTTATTTTTTGTCCCACTATGGGACAGGGTTTGATCCTTGTTTCAATACAGCACAATACATCTGTATTGTGCTGTATTGAACTGTTAGTGTCTTACACTGTAAGACACTAAGGCTGCGTTCACACGGGCGAGATTTCCGCGCGGGTGCAATGCGGTAGGTGAACGCATTGCACCCGCACTGAATCCGGACCCATTCATTTCTATGGGGCTGTTCAGATGAGCGATGATTTTCACGCATCACTTGTGCATTGCGTGAAAATCGCAGCATGCTCTATATTCTGCGTTTTTCACGCAACGCAGGCCCCATACAAGTGAATGGGGTTGATTGAAAATCGCAAGCATCCGCAAGCAAGTGCGGATGCGGTGCGATTTTCACGCATGGTTGCTAGGTGACAGTCTTTTCACTGTATTATTTTCCCTTATAACATGGTTATAAGGGAAAATAATATCATTCTGAATACAGACTGCTTAGTAAAATAGCGCTGGAGGGGTTAAAAAAAATAAACAAATTAACTCACCTTCTCCTCTTGTTCGCGAAGTTCCCGGTATGATGAGTTGTGGGCTAAAGGACCTTTGGTGACGTCAGATCACATTCTCCAATCACATGGTCCATCACTGTGGTGATGTACCATGTGATTGGAGCATGTGATCTGACGTCACCAAAGGTCCTTTAGCCCACAAATCATCATACTGGGAACTTCGCGAACAAGAGGAGAAGGTGAGTTAATTTGTTGATTTTTTTTAACCCCTCCAGCGCTATTTTACTAAGCTTTCTGTATTCAGAATGATATTATTTTCCCTTATAACCATGTTATAAGGGAAAATAATACAATCTACACTACAACTAACCCAAACCTGAACTTCTGTGAAGAAGTTCGGGTCTGGGTACCACAGTCGGTTTTTTATCACGCGCGTGCAGAACACATTGCACCCGCGCGATAAAAACTGAACAACGGAACGCAATCGCAGTCAAAACTGACTGCAATTACATTCCTACTCGCGCGGGTTTGCCGCAACACACCGGGACGCATCCGGACCTAATCCGGACACGCTCGTGTGAACCCAGCCTAACAGTTGCCTAGGAGACCCAGCCTGGGGGCTGGGCCTCTTAGGCTTCCGTACATGACAGGCCCCAAGTCTTGGAATGGCTTGGGGCTGCCATGGCAACCATCGAGTCCCCGCCGCAGCAGCGCGGGGACCCGATGTATGAGGTGAGGGAGCGCAAAACTCCCATATGCCGTGGTCAGAGCTGACCGCGGCATATGAGGGGTTAATCCACCGGGATCGGCTTTATCGCCGATGCTGGTGGATGCAGCAGGGATCCGGCTGTCAGTAACTGCCGGATCTCTGCTGCTGATCGGGGGGACCGCACGTGAGGGGAGGAACGACTGCAGGACGAGAACGCTCGTCCTCTAGCGCTAAGTGCCGGCGATTGAGGACGAGCATTCTCGTCCTGGGTCGTTAAGGGGTTAAAGGGGTTGTCTCATCTCACCATTACTAAGGCGAGAAGAGTCTTAACCACCTCCCAGGCGGGAAACAGCAAAGCACTCCAGCACGCCACTGTTTTAGTAGCTCTCATTCCCGTGCATGAGAGCTACAGAAACAGCGTAGAACAGTAAGAGACAGAATAGCTTACTGTGCTACGCTGTTTCGGAAGCTCGTATGCACAGCAATGAGAGCTACTGAAACAGCGGAGCGCTCTGCTGCTTCCAGGCTGCGAAGTGGTCGGGGCTGTCTCATTTTGCCTTAGTAACAGTGAGATGAGACAAACCTTTTAAGGTGCCCTTAGGCCCCTTGCAGATGAGCGTGTCCGGAAGCATTGTGGATGCGTTCAGTGAAAACTGTGCGATTTCGCAAACAAGTTCATTCAGTTTTGTTTGAGATCGTGTTCAGTTGTTCAGTTTTTTTCGCGCGGGTGCAATGCGATTATATGCGTTTTGCACGCTCGTGATAGAAAACTGAATGTTTACAACCAACATCTCTTAGCAACCGACCGTGAAAAACGCATCGTACCCGCACTTGCTTGCGGATGCGATTTTCACGCAGCTCCATTCACTTCTATTGGATCAGCGTTGTGTGAATATCTCAGAATATAGAACATGCTGAGATTTTCACGCAACGCACAAGTCATGCGTGAAAACCAATTCACATGTACACAGCCCCATTTAAATGAATGGGTCCGGATTAAATGAACGGGTCCGGACCTGGTCATTTCTTGTATAATACAGTAGATACCCAGGTTACACCAGCATGGTCCGTATCACTACAAGAAGATTTATAACTTATGCCAACTGTATATATATAATTATATACAGGAGATATCCAGGTTATATCAGCATGGTCCATATCACTATATACAAGAAGATTTATAACTTATACCAGCTCTACATATATAATTATATACAGGAGATACTCAGGTTATACCAGGATGGCCCATATCACTATATACAAGAAGATGTATAACTTATACCAGCTCTACATATATAATTATATACAGGAGATACCTAGGTTATACCAGGATGGTCCATATAACTATATACAAGATGATGTATAGCTTATACCAGCTGTATGTATATAATTATATACAGGAGATGCCCAGGTTATACCAGCATGGTCCATATCACTACAGGGAGTGCAGAATTATTAGGCAAGTTGTATTTTTGAGGATTCATTTTATTATTGAACAACAACCATGTTCTCAATGAACCCAAAAAACTCATTAATATCAAAGCTGAATATTTTTGGAAGTAGTTTTTAGTTTGTTTTTAGTTTTAGCTATTTTAGGGGGATATCTGTGTGTGCAGGTGACTATTACTGTGCATAATTATTAGGCAACTTAACAAAAAACTAATATATACCCATTTCAATTATTTATTTTTACCAGTGAAACCAATATAACATCTCAACATTCACAAATATACATTTCTGACATTCAAAAACAAAACAAAAACAAATCAGTGACCAATATAGCCACCTTTTTTTGCAAGGACACTCAAAAGCCTGCAATCCATGGATTCTGTCAGTGTTTTGATCTGTTCACCATCAACATTGCGTGCAGCAGCAACCACAGCCTCCCAGACACTGTTCAGAGAGGTGTATTGTTTTCCCTCCTTGTAAATCTCACATTTGATGATGGACCACAGGTTCTCAATGGGGTTCAGATCAGGTGAACAAGGAGGCCATGTCATTAGATTTTCTTCTTTTATACCCTTTCTTGCCAGCCACGCTGTGGAGTACTTGGACGCGTGTGATGGAGCATTGTCCTGCATGAAAATCATGTTTTTCTTGAAGGATGCAGACTTCTTCCTGTACCACTGCTTGAAGAAAGTGTCTTCCAGAAACTGGCAGTAGGACTGGGAGTTGAGCTTGACTCCATCCTCAACCCGAAAAGGCCCCACAAGCTCATCTTTGATGATACCAGCCCAAACCAGTACTCCACCTCCACCTTGCTGGCGTCTGAGTCGGACTGGAGCTCTCTGCCCTTTACCAATCCAGCCACGGGCCCATCCATCTGGCCCATCAAGACTCACTCTCATTTCATCAGTCCATAAAACCTTAGAAAAATTAGTCTTGAGATATTTCTTGGCCCAGTCTTGACGTTTCAGCTTGTGTGTCTTGTTCAGTGGTGGTCGTCTTTCAGCCTTTCTTACCTTGGCCATGTCTCTGAGTATTGCACACATTGTACTTTTGGGCACTCCAGTGATGTTGCAGCTCTGAAATATGGCCAAACTGGTGGCAAGTGGCATCTTGGCAGCTGCACGCTTGACTTTTCTCAGTTCATGGGCAGTTATTTTGCACCTTGGTTTTTCCACACGCTTCTTGCGACCCTGTTGACTATTTTGAATGAAACGCTTGATTGTTCGATGATCACGCTTCAGAAGCTTTGCAATTTTAAGAGTGCTGCATCCCTCTGCAAGATATCTCAATATTTTTGACTTTTCTGAGCCTGTCAAGTGCTTCTTTTGACCCATTTTGCCAAAGGAAAGGAAGTTGCCTAATAATTATGCACACCTAATATAGGGTGTTGATGTCATTAGACCACACCCCTTCTCATTACAGAGATGCACATCACCTAATATGCTTAATTGGTAGTAGGCTTTCGAGCCTATACAGCTTGGAGTAAGACAACATGCATAAAGAGGATGATGTGGTCAAAATACTCATTTGCCTAATAATTCTGCACGCAGTGTATATACAAAAAGATGTATAGCTTAAACCAGCTGTACATATATAATTATATACAGGAGATGCCCAGGTTATATCAGCATGCTCCATACCACTATATACAAGAATATGTATAACTAATTCCAGCTGTACATATATAATTATATAAAGAAGATACCCTGATTATACCAGCATGGTCCATATCACTATATACAAAAATATGTATAGCTTATATCAGCTGTACGTAGACAGGAGATGCCCAGGTCATACTCAGGTTATACCAGCATGGTCCACATCACTATATACAATAATTTGTATAACTTACCCCAGCTGTACATATATAATTATATACAGAAGATACCCAGGTTATACCAGCATGGTCCATATCACTATATACAAGATGTATAGCTTATACCAGCTGTACATATATAATTATTTACATGAGATGCCCAGGTTATACAGCATGCTCCATATCACTATATACAAGGTTCTACTCAGGTTATACTAGCATAGTCCACATCACTATATACAAGAAGATGTATAACTTACCCCAGCTGTACATATACAAAAGATAGGTTATACCAGCATGGTCCACATCACTATATACAATAAGATTTATAACTTATACCAGCTGTACATATATATTTATATACAGGAGATGCCCAGGTTATACCAGCATGATCCATATCACTATATACATAGAAACATAGAAACATAGAATGTGTCGGCAGATAAGAACCATTTGGCCCACCTAGTCTGCCCAATATACTGAATACAAGGTTATACTCAGGTTATACTAGCATGGCCCACATCACTATATACAAGAAGATGTATAACTTACCCCAGCTGTACATATATAATTATATACAGAAGATGCGTTAATTTCTTAACATCAATTTGTTTTCCCTTAGTCCTAACATCAGCACAAGTGGGGGTTTATCCGCCCCAGTAAAACTGGTAGGACAGACGGAATGTTTAATGCAGTCAAGTAATCAATCAGAACAATTAAGTAATTAGCGTCCCCATTACCTCTCTATAAGAGGGCAAACCCCCCCATACACCAGTGTGTTATAACAAGAAAAAAATTAAGTAAAAACATAAGGGAGGGATATTTGTGTGGTGCTGTTAGGACTAAGGGAAAACAAATTAACTTTAAGAAATTAACGCTTCCCTTATGTCCTAACCAGCAGCACAATGCAAAACTAAACAATGAGGGGCACACCTGACAATAAAGAGAGGAGTGCAGGCCTGGTATCAGAAAAGACAAGCATGAACTAAACTAAAGAAAGAAATACCATAACTCAGCCGCACCTCCAAGAATAAAACATGATTTATTTAAGACATATTAATTAAAAACATGAATTCATAGAGCAAACCCCACTGATGGGCAAAAATAAAGTGCTACAGTACATCAAAGAAGTCACCATGCAATCACAATACCACAACAGGATAACAGAGAAATCCCTGCAACACCTGGGTCGAATACTTATCGTACAACACAGTGGTAGCACATAGGAAAATAAGGAGCCGATCAGTGAGGAGAGTAAAGGGTCCTCAAGCGTATCGCTAGTACACAGACTAGCTTCCTCAGAGGTCCATATGAATACAAATGACTGTTTAATCATTTTTATAGTCAACATAGTTACATCATAATTAAGCAAACCTGTGGTTAAACCTATCAAAAGAGATCTCCTGAGGAGGGGGCCAGGGAAGGGGCGGCAGAGGATGTGTGTTACCCGAATCCGCATGGTCACGCGCAGATGCAAATGCAACTGCCAGTGATCTATGATCTATGATCATGCGCCAACCTCCTGTGGCTTTGGGAACAAGGAAAACTGGTGAATAAACACCGGATCCAAAGTCTTCTGGAGGAACCTTCTCCAAGGGCCCTTTCCACCTGTATTCCAGTATGGACTCCTCCAACACCGCTTGCTTCTCGCGGGGAAGTAATTTAGAAAATTTTGTGAAAATAAATTTTCCTGGGCACACAGAAAGAAATTCTATCATGTACCCTGTCCTTATTATATTCAGGACCTAGGGATCTGGAACAAACTCTGTCCAGGTACTTAGAAAAAAATTTAAACGGCCTCCGACTAGGAGGTCTGAAACAATAGGAGTTACATTTATGACTGGATATGGCGGAAGGGGAGGACCGTCACTGGTCTGACTTATTGCTTTTGTTCCCACAGGAATGATACAATCCTTTCTTGGCCACTACCCTGCCTACCTCTACCCTTAGGGGTTTGAGGGAGGCATCTTATCGGCAAGACCCTCCATGATGCGGTCCAGTTTGGCCCCAAAGAGCCTACCTGGCTCGTAAGGAAGGCTGCATAGATTATACTTGGAGGCATTATCTGCCACCCAAGGTTTTAGCCGTAGTGGCCTCCTTCTAGCTGAAGAGAGGGCCATAGCCTTAGAGGCTAACTTTAACTGCTATGGGCCGGAATCACACAGAAAATCCATGGCAAGTAGAATGGACTTAAACTGCGCCAGGATGTCATAATAGGATATGCCAGGGTTGATATCCGACTGCACCTGCCGGAGGCATTTATGAAGGAAGACGGCTACCTCCGAAGAGAGTATAGCCACAGAGGCTGAGGCAGCAGCGGTGGAGTAAGATCTTCTCAGGGTGCATTCTACCCGCCTGTCCATCGGGTCCTGTAAGTTTGAGCCGTCCTCAGCCGGGACAAGGGTCCATTGGACAATTTTGATACTGCCAAATCAACTTTGGGCGCAGTGCACCACTGGTCCAACTGAGATATAACAATCGGGAACATGGACTTGAAGCGCTTTGAGATGACTGGTGCCTTCTCAGGATGCTTCCATTCTCGTTTTATTAATTGAGACAGAGTCTCGTCCACTTTGAAGGCCCTTGGCCCCCTAGAGGTGGACTCCGAAGCTTCCCCGGGATCAGCATTTTGGTTCCCCGACCGGATGAATCTAAGTAATCTCTGATGTCTGCGTTTGGATGTCGCTTTGCGCCCAGGCCGATCACCATCACCGGCAGAAGACATTATCTGCGGAAAAAGTAAGCCATAAAGAATGATGAATCCTTATTCATTAGAGAAAGAGAAGAACCAGACATTCCCAAAGCATAATAAGTTGATAACTACAATTGTTTCTCTAAGTAACCAAACCAGGCTGCAAACAGAAACATACTGGACGGAACGGAGGCTTTTTATAATACAATTTGGTGCCAGATTTGGCTAAGCCCCGCCCCCGGAAGTGATGTCAGACACCAGGGAATTGAAAATTTTTCAACTACAGTTTGCTATAATTGCACAAAATAACCACTAGAGGGCGCAGGAGCACCAGCTGCACACAGAGCAGCAGGTGACTGGAGGAAGTAGCCCAACATAGCAGAAGGTTGATTATACCCAAGCTCCAGGAGAGACAAGAGCATGGCCTTCACCCTGCCGATACAGACGCTGCCAGACAAACCAAGCTGCAATCCTGCCCTGAAAGAGAAACAAAGGTTAGAGAAATATAAAATATAAGGCAGCCAAATGGCTGCCCCTGTCTGTCTTGCAGTCCCAAAGGACAAAAAAAAAACACTGGTGTATTGGGGGTTTGGCCACTTATAGAGAGGTAATGGGGATGCTAATTGCTTAATTGTTCTGATTGATTACTTGACTGTATTAAACATTCCGTCTGTCCTACCAGTTTCACTGTAGCGGATAAGCCCCCACTTGTGCTGCTGGTTAGGACGTAAGGGAAACTCAGGTTATACCAGCATGGTCCAAATTACTATATACAAGATGTATAGCTTATACCAGCTGTACATATACAATTATATACAGGAGATGCCCAATTTATACCAGCATGCTCTTTATCACTATATACAAGGTTATACTCAGGTTATACTAGCATGGTCCACATCACTATATACAAGAAGATATATAACTTACCCCAGCTGTACATATATATATATATATATATACACTGCTCAAAAAAATAAAGGGAACACAAAAATAACACATCCTAGATCTGAGTTAATAAAATATTCTTCTGAAATACTTTGTTCTTTACATAGTTGAATGTGCTGACAACAAAATCAAACAAAAATAAAAAAATGGAAATCAAATTTTTCAACCCATGGAGGTCTGGATTTGGAGTCACACTCAAAATTAAAGTGGAAAAACACACTACAGGCTGATCCAACTTTGATGTAATGTCCTTAAAACAAGTCAAAATGAGGCTCAGTAGTGTGTGTGGCCTCCACGTGCCTGTAGGACCTCTCTACAACGCCTGTGCATGCTCCTGATGAGGTGGCAGACTGTCTCCTGAGGGATCTCCTCCCAGACCTGGACTAAAGCATCTGCCAACTCCTGGACAGTCTGTGGTGCAACGTGACGTTGGTGGATAGAGCGAGACATGATGTCCCAGATGTGCTCAATTGGATTCAGGTCTGGGGAACGGGCGGACCAGTCCATAGCATCAATGCCTTCGTCTTGCAGGAACTGCTGACACACTCCAGCCACATGAGGTCTAGCATTGTCTTGCATTAGGAGGAACCCAGGGCCAACCGCACCAGCATATGGTCTCACAAGGGGTCTGAGGATCTCATCTTGGTACCTAATGGCAGTCAGGCTACCTTTGGCGAGCACATGGAGGGCTGTGCGGCCCTCCAAAGAAATGCCACCCCACACCATTACTGACCCAATGCCAAACCGGTCATGCTGGAGGATGTTGCAGGCAGCAGAACGTTCTCCACGGCGTCTCCAGACTCTGTCACGTCTGTCACATGTGATCAGTGTGAACCTGCTTTCATCTGTGAAGAGCACAGGGCGCTGGTGGCGAATTTGCCAATCTTGGTGTTCTCTGGCAAATGCCAAACGTCCTGCATGGTGTTGGGCTGTAAGCACAACCCCCACCTGTGGACGTCGGGCCCTCATATCACCCTCATGGAGTCTGTTTCTGACCGTTTGAGCAGACACATGCACATTTGTGGCCTGCTGGAGGTCATTTTGCAGGGCTCTGGCAGTGCTCCTCCTGTTCCTCCTTGCACAAAGGCGGAGGTAGCGGTCCTGCTGCTGGGTTGTTGCCCTCCTACGGCCTCCTCCATGTCTCCTGATGTACTGGCCTGTCTCCTGGTAGCGCCTCCATGCTCTGGACACTATGCTGACAGACACAGCAAACCTTCTTGCCACAGCTCGCATTGATGTGCCATCCTGGATAAGCTGCACTACCTGAGCCACTTGTGTGGGTTGTAGACTCCGTCTCATGCTACCACTAGAGTGAAAGCACCGCCAGCATTCAAAAGTGACCAAAACATCAGCCAGGAAGCATAGGAACCGAGAAGTGGTCTGTGGTTACCACCTGCAGAACCACTCCTTTATTGGGGGTGTCTTGCTAATTGCCTATAATTTCCACCTGTTGTCTATCCCATTTGCACAACAGCATGTGAAATTAATTGTCACTCAGTGTTGCTTCCTAGGTGGACAGTTTGATTTCACAGAAGTGTGATTGACTTGGAGTTATATTGTGTTGTTTAAGTGTTCCCTTTATTTTTTTGAGCAGTGTATATATATATATATATATATTCAGAGTTGAGCGAACACATGGATGTTCGGGTTCGAGAAAATCGGCCGAACTTCCCGGAAATGTTCGGTTTCGGAATCCGAACCCGACCCGAACTTCGTCCCGAACCCGAACCCCATTGAAGTCAATGGGGACCCGAACTTTTCGGCACTAAAAAGGCTGTAAAACAGCCCAGGAAAGAGCTAGAGGGGTGCAAAAGGCAGCAACATGTAGGTAAATCCCCTGCAAACAAATGTGGATAGGGAAATAAATAAAAATAAAAATAAAAAAGATAAAAATTAACCAATATCAATTGGACAGAGGTCCCATAGCAGAGAATCTGGCTTCACGTCAGCAGAGAATCAGTCTCTTCATGCCATAGCAGAGAATCTGGCTTCATGTCAGCAGAGAATCAGTCTCTTCATGCCATAGCAGAGAATCTGGCTTCATGTCAGCAGAGAATCAGTCTTCATGTCATAGCAGAGAATCAGGCTTCACGTCACCCACCACTGGAACAGGCCACTGTCACATATTTAGGCCCCGGCACCCATCAGAGGAGAGAGGTCCCGTAACAGAGAATCTGGCTTCATGTCAGCACAGAATCAGTCTTCATGTCATAGCAGAGAATCAGGCTTCACGTCACCCACCACTGGAAGAGGCCACTGTCACACATTTAGGCACTGGCACCCAGACAGAGGAAAGAGGTCCCGTAACAGAGAATCTGGCTTCATATCAGCACACAATCAGTCTTCATGTCATAGCAGAGAATCAGGCTTCACGTCACCCACCACTGGAAAAGGCCACTGTCACATATTTAGGCCCCGGCACCCAGACAGAGGAGAGAGGTCCCGTAACAGAGAATCTGGCTTCATTTCAGCACAGAATCAGTCTTCATGTCAGAGCAGAGAATCAGGCTTCACGTCACCCACCACTGGAACAGGCCACTGTCACATATTTAGGCCCACGGCACCCAGGCAGAGGAGAGAGGTTCCGTAACAGAGAATCTGGCTTCATGTCAGCACAGAATCAGTCTTCATGTCATAGCAGAGAATCAGGCTTCACGTCACCCACCACTGGAAGAGGCCACTGTCACACATTTAGGCCCCGGCACCCAGACAGAGGAGAGAGGTCCCGTAACAGAGAATCTGGCTTCATGTCAGCACAGAATCAGTCTTCATGTCATAGCAGAGAATCAGGCTTCACGTCACCCACCACTGGAACAGGCCACTGTCACATATTTAGGCCCCGGCACCCAGACAGAGGAGAGAGGTCCCGTAACAGAGAATCTGGCTTCATGTCAGCACACAATCAGTCTTCATGTCATAGCAGAGAATCGGGCTTCACGTCACCCACCACTGGAACAGGCCACTGTCACATATTTAGGCCCCGGCACCCAGACAGAGGAGAGAGGTCCCGTAACAGAGAATCTGGCTTCATTTCAGCACAGAATCAGTCTTCATGTCAGAGCAGAGAATCAGGCTTCACGTCACCCACCACTGGAACAGGCCACTGTCACATATTTAGGCCCACGACACCCAGGCAGAGGAGAGAGGTTCCGTAACAGAGAATCTGGCTTCATGTCAGCACAGAATCAGTCTTCATGTCATTGCAGAGAATCAGCCTTCACGTCACCCACCACTGGAACAGGCCACTGTCACATATTTAGGCCCCGGCACCCAGGCAGAGAAGAGAGGTTCCGTAACAGAGAATCTGGCTTCATGTCAGCACAGAATCAGTCTTCATGTCATAGCAGAGAATCAGGCTTCACGTCACCCACCACTGGAAGAGGCCACTGTCACACATTTAGGCCCTGGCACCCAGACAGAGGAGAGAGGTCCCGTAACAGAGAATCTGGCTTCATGTCAGCACAGAATCAGTCTTCATGTCATAGCAGAGAATCAGGCTTCACGTCACCCACCACTGGAACAGGCCACTGTCACATATTTAGGCCCAGGCACCCAGGCAGAGGAGAGAGGTCCCGTAACAGAGAATCTGGCTTCATGTCAGGACAGAATCAGTCTTCATGTTATAGCAGAGAATAATGCTTCACGTCACCCACCACTGGAACAGGCCACTGTCACATATTTAGGCCCCGGCACCCAGACAGAGGAGAGGTTCATTCAACTTTGGGTTGCCCCGCAATATAATGGTAAAATGAAAATAAAAATAGGATTGAATGAGGAAGTGCCCTGGAGTACAATAATATATTGTTAAGGGGAGGTAGTTAATGTCTAATCTGCACAAGGGATGGACAGGTCCTGTGGGATCCATGCCTGGTTCATTTTTATGAACGTCAGCTTGTCCACATTGGCTGTAGACAGGCGGCTGCGTTTGTCTGTAATGACGCCCCCTGCCGTGCTGAATACACGTTCAGACAAAACGCTGGCCGCCGGGCAGGCCAGCACCTCCAAGGCATAAAAGGCTAGTTCTGGCCACGTGGACAATTTGGAGACCCAGAAGTTGAATGGGGCCGAACCATCAGTCAGTACGTGGAGGGGTGTGCACAGGTACTGTTCCACCATGTTAGTGAAATGTTGCCTCCTGCTAACACGTTCCGTATCAGGTGGTGGTGCAGTTAGCTGTGGCGTGGTGACAAAACTTTTTTACATCTCTGCCATGCTAACCCTGCCCTCAGAGATGCTGGCCGTGACACAGCTGCGTTGGCGACCTCTTGCTCCTCCTCTGCCTTCGCCTTGGGCTTCCACTGGTTCCCCTGTGACATTTGGGAATGCTCTCAGTAGCGCGTCTACCAACGTGCGCTTGTACTCGCGCATCTTCCTATCACGCTCCAGTGTAGGAAGTAAGGTGGGCACATTGTCTTTGTACCGGGGATCCAGCAGGGTGGCAACCCAGTAGTCCGCACACGTTAAAATGTGGGCAACTCTGCTGTCGTTGCACAGGCACTGCAGCATGTAGTTGCTCATGTGTGCCAGGCTGCCCAGAGGTAAGGACAAGCTGTCCTCTGTGGGAGGCGTATCGTCATCGTCCTGTGTTTCCCCCCAGCCACGCACCAGTGATGGGCCCGAGCTGCTTTGGGTGCCACCCCGCTGTGAACATGCTTCATCCTCATCCTCCTCCACCTCCTCCTCATCCTCGTCCTCCTCGTCCTCCAGTAGTGGGCCCTGTCTGGCGACATTTGTACCTGGCCTCTGCTGTTGCAAAAAACCTCCCTCTGAGTCACTTCGAAGAGACTGGCCTGAAAGTGCTAAAAATGACCCCTCTTCCTCCTCTTCCTCCTGGGCCACCTCCTCTTCCATCATCGCCCTAAGTGTTTTCTCAAGGAGACATAGAAGTGGTATTGTAACGCTGATAACGGCGTCATCGCCACTGGCCATGTTGGTGGAGTACTCGAAACAGCGCAACAGGGCACACAGGTCTCGCATGGAGGCCCAGTCATTGGTGGTGAAGTGGTGCTGTTCCGCAGTGCGACTGACCCGTGCGTGCAGCAGCTGAAACTCCACTATGGCCTGCTGCTGCTCGCACAGTCTGTCCAGCATGTGCAAGGTGGAGTTCCACCTGGTGGGCACGTCGCATATAAGGCGGTGACCGGGAAGGCCGAAGTTACGCTGTAGCGCAGACAGGCGAGCAGCGGCAGGGTGTGAACGCCGGAAGCGCGAACAGACGGCCCGCACTTTATGCAGCAGCTCTGACATGTCGGGGTAGTTGCGAATGAACTTCTGCACCACCAAATTCAGCACATGCGCCAGGCAAGGGATGTGCGTCACACCGGCTAGTCCCAGAGCTGCAACGAGATTTCGCCCATTATCGCACACCACCAGGCCGGGCTTGAGGCTCACCGGCAGCAACCACTCGTCGGTCTGTTGTTCTATACCCCGCCACAACTCCTGTGTGCGGTGTGGGGCCTGTCCCCCAAACATATGAGTTTCAGAACGGCCTGCTGACGTTTACCCCGGGCTGTGCTGAAGTTGGTGGTGAAGGTGTGTGGCTGACTGGATGAGCAGGTGGAAGAAGAGGAGGAGGAAGCTGAGTAGGAGGAGGAGGAGACAGGAGGCAAAGAATGTTGCCCTGCGATCCTTGGTGGCGGAAGGACATGCGCCAAACAGCTCTCCGCCTGGGGCCCAGCCGCCACTACATTTACCCAGTGTGCAGTTAGGGAGATATAGCGTCCCTGGCCGTGCTTACTTGTCCACGTATCTGTGGTTAGGTGGACCTTGCCACAGATGGCGTTGCGCAGTGCACACTTGATTTTATCGGACACTTGGTTGTGCAGGGAAGGCACGGCTCTCTTGGAGAAGTAGTGGCGGCTGGGAACAACATACTGTGGGACAGCAAGCGACATGAGCTGTTTGAAGCTGTCTGTGTCCACCAGCCTAAATGACAGCATTTCATAGGCCAGTAGTTTAGAAATGCTGGCATTCAGGGCCAGGGATCAAGGGTGGCTAGGTGGGAATTTACGCTTTCTCTCAAATGTTTGTGAGATGAAGAGCTGAACGCTGCCGTGTGACATGGTTGAGATGCTTGGTGACGCAGGTGGTGGTGTTGGTGGTACATCACTGCACATTGTTTGAAGAACTGCCACGCCAGGGAACTCCTTGAAGCTGCCTTTGGGGTGCTCGGTCCCAGATGGCGGCGGTCAGTAGCAGGCGGAGTCTCTTGGCGGCGGGTGTTCTGATTTTGCCCACTGCTCCCTCTTTTGCTACGCTGTTGGCTCGGTCTCACCACTGCCTCTTCCTCCGAACTCTGAAAGTCAGTGGCACGACCTTCATTCCATGTGGGGTCTAGGACCTCATCGTCCCCTGCATCGTCTTCCACCCAGTCTTGATCCCTGACCTCCTGTTCAGTCTGCACACTGCAGAAAGACGCAGCAGTTGGCACCTGTGTTTCGTCATCATCAGAGACGTGCTGAGGTGGTATTCCCATGTCCTCATCATCAGGAAACATAAGTGGTTGTGCGTTAGTGCATTCTATCTCTTCCACCCCTGGGGAAGGGCTAAGTAGATGCCCTTGGGAAACCCTGGCAGCAGAGTCTTCAAACAGCTTAAGAGACTGCTGCATAACTTGAGGCTCAGACAGTTTCCCTGATATGCATGGGGGTGATGTGACAGACTGATGGGCTTGGTTTTCATGCGCCATCTGTGCGCTTTCTGCAGAAGACTGGGTGGGAGATAATGTGAACGTGCTGGATGCACTGTCGGCCACCCAATTGACTAATGCCTGTACCTGCTCAGGCCTTACCATCCTTAGAACGGCATTGGGCCCCACCAAATATCCCTGTAAATTCTGGCGGCTACTGGGACCTGAGGTAGTTGGTACACTAGGACGTGTGGCTGTGGCAGAACGGCCACGTCCTCTCCCAGCACCAGAGGGTCCACTAACACCACCACGACCATGTCCGCGTCCACGTCCGCGTCCACGTCCGCGTCCCTTACTAGATGTTTTCCTCATTGTTCCCGTTCACCACAATTTTGAAAATGAATCTAATATACCCTTTTTGGGATAGATTTAAAGTAGGCCTGATATAGCAGAAACTACTAATTTTGAAAATGGCAAATTTGGGAATACTTTTTCAACCCAGAACAAAAACTGTGCTTTTACGGTCACTACAAATAACTTGACCAGCTAAAACAGAACTGATTTGGAGGAATATAAATGTCAGGGCTATTTTTTAGGCGCTGTGTGACAGGTATACCTTTAATCACAGAATTAGACTTGTATCTGCACTGTAGCGTGTGTGTTAAGTTTTTCAGAATGACACTATCAGCACCTTGAATCTAATATACCCTTTTTGGGATAGATTTAAAGTAGGCCTGATACAGCAGAAACTACTAATTTAGAAAATGGCAAATTTGGTAATACTTTTTCAACCCAGAACAAAAACTGTGCTTTTACGGTCACTGCAAATAACTTGACCAGCTAAAACAGTACAGATTTGGAGGAATATAAATGTCAGGGCTATTTTTTAGGTGCTGGGTGACAGGCTCAACTTGCCCCTGATGTAGTATATGGCCAAAAAATAACCACACTATTGATGGTTAAATGCACTTGGGTGACACAGGCTCAGCCTGCACCTGATGTAGTATATGGCCAAAAAATAACCACACTATTGATGGTTAAATGCACTTCGGTGACACAGGCTCAGCCTGCAGCTGATGTAGTATATGGCCAAAAAATAACCAGACTGTTGATGGTTAAATGCACTTCGGTGACACAGGCTCAGCCTGCACCTGATGTAGGATATAGCAAAAAATAACCACACTATTGATGGTTAAATGCACTTGGTGGTAGCTTGTGCTGGCGCACCACAAGCCACAAAATGGCCGCCGATCACCCCAGAAAAAAGTGATATAAAAACGCTCTGGGCAGCCTAAAAAAAGTGAGCAATTCAATATCAGCACTTCAATGATCCACAGCTGGAGATCGATCACTGAATTAAGTCTTTTGGAGGAGTTAATCTGCCTAATCTCGCCCTAACGTCGCAGCAGCAACCTCTCCCTATGCTTGAATCAGCAGAGTGACGTGCAGCGCTACGTGACCCAAGCTTATATAGAGGCTGGGTCACATGCTGCACTGGCCAATCACAGCCATGCCAATAGTAGGCAAGGCTGTGATGGCCTCTTGGGGCAAGTAGTATGACGCTTGTTGATTGGCTGCTTTGCAGCCTTTCAAAAAGCGCCAAGAAAGCGCCGAACACCGAACCCGAACCCGGACTTTTACGAAAATGTTCGGGTTCGGGTCCGTGTCACGGACACCCCAAAATTCGGTACGAACCCGAACTATACAGTTCGGGTTCGCTCATCCCTATATATATACATACAGCTAGTATAAGTTATACATCTTCTTGTATATAGTGATATGGACCATGCTAGTATAACCTGAGTATATCCTTGTATATAGTGATATGGAGCATGCTGGTATAACCTGGACATCTCCTGTATATAATTATATATGTACAGCCGGTATAAGCTATATATCTTGTATATAGTGATGTGGACCATGCTGGTATAACCTCGACATCTCCTGTATATATATATATATATATATATATGTATATATATATATATATATATATAGATACCTAGGTTATACCAGCATGGTCCATATCACTATATTCAAGAATATGTATAACTTATACCAGCTGTACATATATAATTATATTATGTTTTGTGCTATTTAACAATATGTTACCTTTAGCTTTATGGTTGCCTTCAACAGGCGATAAATGTAGCTACACCTAGTTGGCATTGTTACATTTATACAGTCGCAGATTTTCTAATAGCCCTTTGAAGACAACCATAAGGCTGATGTGGCCCTCGGCAAAAATGAGTTTCACACCCCTGCTCTAATATGTATAGTGTCCTTTAAAAATGTACTTCAAGATAAGGATGACCTCCTTCTTTTTGCTACCACTGTTATATAAGAGCTCAGTCTCTTCCATCAGTTTACATTACCTTTGTTATCTCTATTGTCATTGTCAGGAAGCAGCAATAATAACTGTAGCTCTTATAATGGATCTTGTTTAGGTAATGCAATATCTGGGGCTATTCCAGGCAGCACAATAAATTAATCTGGACATTAGTGGAAGTGAAAGTTTGCGTATTTGGGTAATTTCTGATCAAAGGCATTGAGGTCACTGATGAAAGATTGAGGTGTCAAAGATAAAGAGTGTTGTCTTTAAGGGCATCAGTGAAAGGCAGACCAGACAAGAGCACGGCCTGCTCAGCAGACACAGAGAGACCTGAAGAAAGATTAATGGTCTTCATCTTGATCTTCCTTACAGAAGCAGACGGCATGGCACTGTCCTGGGAGCCTGTCATATGTCATTTCTTACATGGTCTAGGAGTTCTGTGACACCTGAGACCACGAGACCTCCAGAGCATGACACAACATTTTCTACAGGCCTTTCATATAGCCAGCATTTGCTTAAGATGCAAAGACACATAATACTCCTCTGGTCCATGTAACACATATTCTGTAATGTCCTTACTGATGTAATATTAACCCCTGAAGCTCCCTCACCTAGGAGAGAGAAAAATGTATTATGGGTAGTCATTGCACAGGGTATCTCTGAAGAAGTCATTTTCCAGTGATTGTGTAGGAAACATTACTTCACAGTAGCACAGTGCCAGTGAGCAGCGTGTCAGTGCTTTCTTGGCACAAATGAAAGATTTATAGAGAATTTACACTTTACTCTATGAACTCTATAAAGCAAAACTTCCACAATCATGAGAAATCTGCCTATCTAGATTCCAATTAAGCATTCACCTTACTTCATTAGTTACCATTAGCTTACCTAAAATTAAATTATCTCTTAACTGTGAACGTTATCTGACATCATTATAAGGGTTTGAGCCTAATGAGTGCATATTGCCATCTCACCACTAGATGTCACTGTACAACTAGCTATTTCTCCATACTTCTCTTTGGGACTTGTGCCATGATCGCTCTGTAATAGTTTATCCTAATGTAAATAAATGGCAAAGATAATGAAACATTTTGAAGGTGCACACACATGAATGGTCATTCATCAGTATTTCTTTTTACAATGCCACACTAAAATGTTCCCAGTTAATTTTTGCTGCTAATTGATTGTGTGATAGGGACAAATTGGTAGCATAAATGAATATTGCCTCCATGGGAATGAAAGAGAGCGGATTCTTCTATACAGGATAAAGGCGAGTGGTGAGCTTTATGCTATTAAGGGGGGTGCGTGGTTATTACAGTGTATTAGATGCATTTACAAATATACAACTCAATCATCTATGGATTAAAGCTACAGGTGCTGAAATATTGTTACTAGCAGAGAAAGAATGAATGGTCAGTGACAAAACTCCTGTTCAAAGACCACCCTCACCCCTTATGTTTGTGGTATTAAAGGAAAAAGGGGGGGGGGGGTAGTCCATACACTTTCTGTGACAGATGGCTTACTGCATTGGAAAGGGATAAAGTGTGAAAATCCTGAGCCATATCAAATTCTGCTCATTGCTCCTAAAGTGGAATTCTTGGCCTGACCATTGCATTGGTGTTAGGCAGTTTAAGATTTGGACTGAAGGATCAACCCACCCCAGACCTACAGATGCCATAAGAAAGCTTTTACAATTCCTATTTACAGTATCTCTCAGTTTATTCTTTATGTTTAGAGCATACAATAGATATACCCTCTAATCTAGGAACCCATCAAGTGCTGGGCTATCAAATATGTTGTAAATCTTTTTTAATACATTTTCAATATATTTTTAATATATATTATTATACACTACATAGCTACATATACTTATCTATTATATGTAGTGTATGGTAATATATATTTAAAATAAATAGATAAGTACGAACAATACTTAAGCATAAGCATAGAATTCCCTTCTAAAAAAAAGTTTAATCATTTTTATTTAATATAAGCGGGTAAATCAGTTTTTATAAAAGAAAAATATATATATGATATATAGATAGATATTTTAGACCTCATTGGCATAAATTAATTAAATTGGTATTATCAGGCTTTCACCCAATGGTCAGTGTCTTAAAGAACAAATATACTTGAGCCATAGCGTCATACATAATATTCTTTCCCGGTTGCTGGACTGAAGGGATGAATCGCTGACATTTAGACACCAGACTTTAAGTACACCACTTGTGGACATTAATCTCTCTTCAGTCTATGTACTCATAGACTTCCTTGTTAGAGGTCAATACTTATGCCCTGGCAGGCAGTGACCTCTAGCACAGTCGCTAAGTCACCTTTTTCTTATTTTAATTGGGATGTGAATGTGTGTTTAGTTTGTGATCATTGTATATTAACAGGATACATGTTAGAGAAAGGAAATTACTAAATCCGTTTTAAAATGGGTTTTCTCTAGCTGATATCACACTCTCATTGTAACAAAGAGTTAATGGTTTATTTTTCTCTTGCAGTTAAATGAGGACTTCACCTGGATCCCTCTCAGAATTTAGGTTTCTGGAAAATGCAGCCTCGTAATGTCAGCTGGAACAATGACAGTAGGTACAATGCAGGCCAGCAGTGAAGAGGTTACGCTGGTGATGTGTCCCTGAAACCAGCTTCAATTACAGATCCTGTGCTCATTGCAAGCACTCGAAGATCTGTGCAGGGCATTGCGTGACTTCCCTATGATTCATTATTACCAGGCGGCTCATAAAAGTGGCTACTGTTTCCAAATCCCATTAGACACATTTAAATCACACTTACCAAGCCTCATTAAATGAATGCAACTAGGTTACAGTTATTGACACCCTATTGCTAAGATAGATCCTTATTGTTAGTTACTCCTATTTAAAGATGTATCTAGTTACTGCTAACAGTCCTAATTAAGGAGTTATAATTGGGTACAGATGCTCGAGCTGACATTACTGGCATAAATGTTGGATCCAACTAAACTACTGGAACTAGTCGTTCTTTATACAGTGTACAGATTCCTTTCATGAGTTTACCAAGGAAAAGCAGCGTGACCCAACAGTAATAAGAAAGTGTTAAGAGATTTGCTGCAAGATTTGTCAAACTTTGGTTTAAAAGGTGTATAGGTGATGCTCTGACCACTAGGGCCTGCACCGTTTACAAGAACAAGGGTCTGAGAGTTCCCAGTGGTGCATGTTCACCACCACTCCACTCACACAAGGGACTAAGGGACCCATATTCTTGAGATGGGTTGGGGTCTCTGTGGTCAGATCACCCCCTCGGGTTCATCCATTTATCACTTAATGTATCTACTGTAAACTATTAAGAAGGATGTTTCAATATGAACATACAGTATGTAATATATAGGTCAACAATATTAAAAGCCTGGAGAACCCCTTTAATTTACAAAAGGACATGCTGTGAATCACAATGACTTTTTCAACTGCAACATATGTGGCAAAAAGGGAGAGGCGCCCATAGGGTAGTAAGTTTTACTCGGTTGGTTAAAATATAAAAGTAGTTATGCTCACCTTTTGGTGTTGTGCAACCATAGGCACAACACTAGTGAAGGTCGGTGCTGCCGGTATCGTTCAGTCCTCACTTGTGGAGTTGCCAGTCGTCTGGAGGAGTGATATAATAGAAGACAGGGAAATGTGGATAAATGGAGTCCACAGATTTCGATACCTCCTGGCCCAAATACACAACCTCAGTAGGTTGGAGACAATTTTTATTTATTTAAATATAGAAATGGATGACAACACGTATCGAAATCTGTGGACTCCATTTATCCACATTTCCCTGTCTTCTTTTTCAACTGCAAGTAGTGGTAAAATCAGGGATTAGTTCAATGCAACCTTGCTATTATTATATATGGTTGGATCTTGGAATGGTTTGTGACCTTGGTCCCCTGATTGTGGTAATTGTGTAACTTTACCATGATTCATGGTGTTTGACTATGTTGTTGTACAGCCTTAACGTTAAAGGGATACTATTGACTAACTACAAACTGCAATGAATCCCTGATAAAATGTTTGGGGGGCACTCAGCTATTCAGCGCTGTATGGAAATGAATATTCTATTATGGTCAATTGATATAAAACCTGTAAATTATTTAAAACAACAATATAACATGAGTTATAGTGCAAAAAATGTGAACGGTAGATATACCGCTCCTGGTCCTGTATTAATCTATTCCTGCCGAACGTCCACCGCACATTTGAAGCACCAAAAGTGATACATAGGACACATGAAAATTAATTTAATATAAGATTAATATGGTATAGTTGGCCAACTAGAATATACAAGAAACTAAAAATACATAAAAATAAAAATCTTGAATCAAAGAAATATATACACAGTGTAGCTCTGTTTGAAATGTCCTCAACTTCCTATATAGTATGCAATACTTAAAGGGACTCTGTCACCACTTTCTAACCCCCCCTTTTAAAAGTATTGTTCTCTCCATGGCGCCCTTGTGATTACAAAGGTGTTGTTATAACATAAATTCGCCGTCTCGTTTTGATAAAAATACCTTTTATCTAACCTGTCAATCTTCTGGATAAGGTGCCCAGGGCGTTTCTGAAGGTCTGAAGCTGCCGCCCGCCGCCGCCGCCGTTGGTGCCCAGCTCCTCCCCTGATCCTTTCAGCGCCGCCTGAATGTAAAGAAATCCGCCTCCGGCTCTCGCTCAGTGCCCCCTCCTCCTTTTCAATGATCCCGCGCGTGCGCACAGGCCTGTGCCTGATGCGCCCGTGCGGACATTTAGAATCAGCCTCATTGAGCGAAGTGCGCATGCGCGCACTTCGCTCAACCTCCTCATAAGACGAGCACTGCAGCCAGCCACTCAGAGCCTGCCAAGCGCTGTATGGAGCCGCAGGCTCTGAGTGGCTGGCTGCAGTGCTCGTCTTATGAGGAGGTTGAGCGAAGTGCGCGCATGCGCACTTCGCTCAATGAGGCTGATTCTAAATGTCTGCACGGGCGCATCAGGCTGATCTTTGAAAAGGAGGAGGGGGCACTGAGCGAGAGCCGGAGGCGGATTTCTTTACATTCAGGCGGCGCTGAAAGGATCAGGGGAGGAGCTGGGCACCAACGGTGGCGGCGGCGGGCGGCAGCTTCAGACCTTCAGAAACGCCCTGGGCACCTTATCCACAAGATTGACAGGTTAGATAAAAGGTATTTTTATCAAAACGAGACGGTGAATTTATAACAACACCTTTGTAATCACAAGGGCGCCATGGAGAGAACAATACTTTTAAAAGGGGGGGTTAGAAAGTGGTGACAGAGTCCCTTTAAGTATACATAACTTCCATTAGCACAGTGCTTCTCAAATAGTGGGGCGCCAGGCTCCGTAAAGGGGGGCTCTTTCAGGGCCGGCCTTTGGGATGTGCGGGCTGTGCGGCCGCACAGGGCGCCATAGCAACAGGGGCGCCGGGCGGCCGACAGCTCGCAGTGTAATATGCGGCAGGGAGATGAGCGCTTCCATTGTGGAAGCGCTCATCTCCCGTCTGATCAGAGGCCAGCGCAGGCGCTGGACGCGATGTACGGAGCGGGGGCCGGGGGAGGGACTGGGAGGAGGAGCTGGGGGCCAGAAATAGCGGTGTGGCGGTGCGGTCACTGTACTATAGCGCCGCCCCACCGCTCCCTCCGGTATACTAATATAAAATGTATTATTGAATTAAAAGTTATTAAACATGCCCCCCTCACTCCTAAAGGTACCGTATATCCGAATTTCTTCTGTATAATGCCGGCAGGCAGGCCGGGCGGCCGGCGCGTCCCTCAGTGATGTCACGTGCCTGCACCGCCTGCTTTATGAATGAAGCAGGCGGTGCAGACAAGTGACGTCACTGAGGGACGCGCCGGCCGCCCGGCCCGCCTGCCGGCATTATACAGAAGAAATTCGTATATACGGTACTATTAGGAGTGAGGGGGGCATGTTTAACAACTTTAAACGGCGGCGGCGGGCACACGGAATCTGTGGATGGCACAGTTAAGGGGTGGGGGTCTGTGGGTGGCACTGTTATGGGCTGGGGGGGCACTGTGGATGGCACTGTTATGGGGTGGGGGGTCTGTGGATGGCACATATATAACAGTGCCAGCCACAGATCCCCCTGTAACAGTGCCAGCCACAGATCCCCCCCCATAAGTGTCCGTCATCCACAGATCCTCCCATAAGTGTCCGTCATCCACAGATCCCCCCATAAGTGTCCGTCATCCACAGATCCCCCCATAAGTGTGTGTCCGATCCACATTTCTTTCTTTTTTTATTCTCTTATACGTTAATAAGGATACAGTGTTATGCAGAGGTGTACTTATTACAATTTTATAGACAAATGATACTATTTACAGTCGCGCGGGGGGGGCGCGAAATGTTTTCTTCTTCCTAGGGGGGGCATGACAGAAAATAATTGAGAAGCACTGCATTAGCATGTCAGGTTATGATAGATACACAACAGGCACAGCATTTTTGCAAGGTTCCAATGGGGTTATTGTTTGACAGATCTTATATTCTCAATTTGCTATGTAGCTGAATACTAATAACCGTCTAAGTAGTTATATAAATGGCAACAATGTGTTTTCAGTGGTAAGTCTTAATTGCAGATTCCCTTTATATGTCACAATGGAGCTCCTCTTTATATATTACATTGATTAATCCTTATAGGATCATTTCATCAGCATAATATTTCTTAGAGAGTATGTCTCTTATCTCGATTTATCTTATCACGAGCCACTGTATAATATATATATTTTTGCAATGAATCTCTGCCTACTATAGCCACAGGATCCTTTAAAGATCAGAAATGAGCAGGGCCTGAGGAGGTTCATGGGCATAAAAAGTGTGAGGGTACCTGTAACTCCTTTTGACCAACTTTTGCTGCCACATATAGTATAGATTACTCAGGGGCGTAGCTATAGTGGAAGCAGGGGAAGCGGCTGCTATAAGCCCCACACAGAAGACGCCCACCCACAAAGAGGGCTAAGATATTTTATTGTCTGGGCACCCTGAAGAGTATTATATAGTCACAGTATATACAGTGACATGACCTACAGTATGTACATGTAGGACATGGATAGAGCATCTACCTAACCTGGCTTGAGAAAGTGATCTTGACTAGCTGCAAGAGTGAGGGTTTGCATGGGAGAAGTTCTTAAATTTTGCTGTGGGGCCCAGTCAGGTCTAGTTATGCCACTGAGATGACTACACATAAACATAGCCCTCTCCAGTGAAGTCTAAGGCTGTATTATGGGCCAGAGCCACCCTTAGATTTCATTGAGGACAGATATGTACATGTGCTTGGCTTCTTCTCAACCTTTTCTTGACTGGTAAGAAATCATAGTCTGAGAGGTTGCGGTTCCTCATTGTAAATACTACCCATATGAAAAGTGACTAGAAAGCTCATATGCCAAAAATACTGAAGGGGTTAAAGCAACCAGAGGTTGCCATTCACTTGCATATATAGTAGATGAATATCAGTACATAGAAGAACATCTAACAAGAAAGCATATATATTGTTTTATCTATTGTGTTTTATATGTACACATGATACTGCTAAGGGCGGGTTCATATCACCGTTATGGATTCCGTCATTGTTTTCCATTATAACATGGTTATAACGGAAAATAACGGAATCCATAAGACGGAAGTCAAAACGGAAGCCTTTAAGAGGCATTCCATTTTGATCCTTCATAATAGCAGTCTATGGGAATCATAATGGATACATCGGGTTCCCGTTATGCAAGATGGAAAACAAAGTCCTGTCGACAGGACTTTTTTTTTTCTGTTCTGCATAACGGAGACCAGACGGATCTGTTATGATTCCCATAGTCTTCTATTATGACGGAAAGCAAAATGGAATGCCTTTTAAAGGCTTCCGTTTTGACTCTGTCAGAATACAAGTCTATGGGCAGCATAACGGATCCGTCCTGGTTTCTGTTATGCAGGACTGGACTCCTGCATAATTGAAACCTGGACAGATCCGTTATGCTGCCCATATACTTGAATTATGAAGGATCAAAACCGAATGCCTCTTAAAGGCTTCCGTTTTGACTTCCGTCTTATGGACTCCGTTATTTTCCGTTATAAGCATGTTATAACGGAAAACAATGATGATGTGAACAAGCCCTTAATAAAGACTGCATACTAGTGCTACACAATACGCACCTCATCGTGTCATACAGTTATCAGTGCTGTATAATAACCAATTCATCCGGTGTCACTATATACTGTAGTAATAAATATTACAGCTGGAACCATCATGACAATGTTGCTGTGTACAGTTGGCAAGTGTTGAAAGAGGACCCTTAAATACGGAGGTCATGGGGCAACTGCCCAGTTTCGTTTACTACAATTCTGCCCCAATTTGGGGAATATTATTTGCAGGTAAAGACAATATTTGCACATATACATCAATCTATAGATTACATACACATTAGGGCTGCACGATATGGCAATTGTGTGCGATTGCGATTAGGGCCCTAAAAATTGCGATAACGGTATGCGATGCGATATTTTAAGGGAATTGTGCTAGAGGTCTATTTGCTTGGATTTTCCCATATGAGCCGCTGACGCGGCTGGGTATGACATAGTTATGGGGGATCTGTGGATGACGCTGTTATGTGGGGGATCTGTGGATGACGCTGTTATGTGGGGGATCTGTGGATGACGCTGTTATGTGGGGGATCTGTGGATGACGCTGTTATGTGGGGGATCTGTGGATGACGCTGTTATGTGGGGGATCTGTGGATGACGCTGTTATGTGGGGGATCTGTGGAGGACGCTGTTATGTGGGAGATCTGTGGATGACGCTGTTATGTGGGAGATCTGTGAAGGACGCTGTTATGTGGGGGATCTGTGGAGGACGCTGTTATGTGGGGGATCTGTGGATGACGCTGTTATGTGGGGGATCTGTGGATGACGCTGTTATGTGGGAGATCTGTGGAGGACGCTGTTATGTGGGGGATCTGTGGAGGACGCTGTTATGTGGGAGATCTGTGGAGGACGCTGTTATGTGGGGGATCTGTGGAGGTGTAGATCTGCGGAGGACACTGTTATGGGGGATCTGCGGAGGACACTGTTATGGGGGATCTGCGGAGGACACTGTTATGGAGGACCTGTGGAGGACACTGTTATGGGGGACCTGCGGAGGACACTGTTATGGGGGACCTGTGGATGGCACTGTTATAGGGGATGTGTGCTATGACACATGGGGCCACGAGGGGGGCCAGCATAAGACACACATATAGCATCTTATGCTGGTCCCCCTCATGGCCCTATGTGTCCCCTCGTGTGTCTTGAACTGCGCACATAACTCTCCTATTCATAAAATGGCCAGCCTCTGTACTTTCACTATGAATGCACTGCAGAGAGCGGCAGCGAGCGAGCCGGCCGGCGCGTGACTGACGTCACTGTCACGCTCCTCCCACTTAATTCAGGACGCAGGAGCGTGACTAAGTGACGTCAGTCACGCGCCGGTCGCCTCGCTCGCTCGCTCCCGCTCGCTGCAGTGCATTCATTGTGAAGGTAAGTACAGAGGCTGGCCATTTTATCAATAGGACAGAGGACATTTTATCAATAGGGGCCCCTTCATATATAATCGCGGGATTTTCGGGTCGGCCGAATCGCCAAATCGCATTTGCCGATTATCGCGATTCGATTATTTTTGCGATATATCGTGCAGCCCTAATACACATGTAAGCAGACATGCCAAGTTACCATATTACAGCTTCATTTAGTATATTTCTACAGTGACTAAAACAGATTAATATAAGGAGAAAATACTATTAATTCTTTGATGATGATGAAACACTGGTATAATTGGTAGTAGGAAATAATCCTGGAGTTACGGGATTTCAGATATAACGTATCACTCACTAATCGCTATTAAACAAATCTTATGATTGTTAATGTGGATTAGAAGTGTGACTGGTGCAGAGTCATGTTACCGCAGTCAGCTTCTCCTGCCCTCAGCTAGGATGCCGGTATGGCTTTGTCAGTTCACACAGAAAGTTACTCACTGTATACTGCATGACTGCGGCCATTACACCATAATAATACTGCTCATGATTGATATAGAGAATGGTAGCTTCTATCCAAGAATAACATTGGCCACAGGAAGCAAATGTATCTATGGTATAGGCTTGGATGTCTTCCTGCTTCTGGCTGGAACCATTTAAGTATTTCTTAAGTCACTAACAGACATGGATTATTAACCCTTCAATATACAGTGATTCATATGCATATATATACTGAAAAAAAATGAAAATGTATGATTGAATTATGTTACATTATTACATGATGTATCTATTTATTGAATTATAAACAAGGCATGTATGCATAGTGTCTGCCTGTAATTCTCAGTAAGGTGCGTAGTGCAAACAGAAGCCTACAGTACACATATAACAACAAGGCATTAGTTGCATTATCTTTATTTAATAGCAATAAAGAGCACCTGTCAGCATAATTAACCCTATTAAACCAGGAATATTGTCTGGTAGGGTTGATCATGCTGATTAATTTGATATCTGTAGGATCAACTACTGCAGCAATATATTAGTTTTTATATTTATGAAAATAACCCAGTTGGAGCACCAAGGGGCTGGCAGTAATGCTTGGAGCACTGCTACTGCTACGTCCCTGAGGTGCTCTATACAATCTTCCCTCCACTTTGATTGACAGACATAGAGAATACTTACCTTGCGATCCTCTCAGCAGCTGTGCTCCCCTCCTGTGTGTGAAGCTTGATACACAGAAGAGGAGCACAGGTACTGGCAGCATAGCATGGTAAGTATTCTTTTGTCCCTGCACAGTGCTCGCTCCCTTCTGCTGAGGCTCTGCTGCCACCAATGACTGCAGATATGCAAATGTAGCCACAGCACATTGGCAAAATCATACATTCCTAGTGGAATGCCTGATTTTGTTAATCCAGTATCTCACAAAAGTGAGTACACCCCTCACATTTTTGTAAATATTTTATTATATCTTTTCATGGGAAAACACTGAAGATATGACGCTTTGATACAATGCAAAAGTGTCAGTGTACAGCTTGTATAGCAGTGTAAATTTGGTTTTCCCTCAAAATAACTCAACACACAACCAATAATGTCTAAACCACTGGCAACAAAAGTGAGTACACCCCTAAGTGAAAATGGCCAAATTGCGCCCAAAGTGTCAATATTTTGTGTGGCCACCATTATTTTCCAGCACTGCCTTAACTCTCTTGGGCATGAAGTTCACTAGAGCTTTATAGGTTGCCACTGGAATCCTATTCTACTCCTCCATGATTAGATCACGGAGCTGGTGGATGTTAGAGACCTTGTGCTCCTCCAACTTCCATTTGAGGATGCCCCACAGATGCTCAATAGGGTTTAGGCCTGGAGACATGCTTGGCCAGTCCAGCACCATTACCCTCAGTTTCTTTAGCAAGGCAGTGGTCGTCTTGGAGGTGTGTTTGGGGTCGTTATCATGTGAGAATACTGCCCTGCGGCCCATTTTCCGAAGGAAGGGGATCGTGCTCTGCTTCAGTATGTCACAGTACAAGTTGGAATTCATGGTTCCCTCAATGAACTGTAGCTCCCCACAGCTGGCAGCACTCATGCAGACCCAAACCATGACACTCCCACCACCATGCTTGACTCTACGCAAGACACACTTGACTTTGTACTCCTTACCTGGTTGCCGCCAAACACGCTTTACACCATCTGAACCAAATAAGTTTATCTTGGTCTCATCAGACCACAGGACATGGTTCCAGTAATCCATGTCCTTACTCTGCTTGCCTTCAGCAAACTGTTTGCGGGCTTTCTTGTGCATTATCTTTGGAAGAGGCTTCCTTCTGGGGTGACAGCCATGCAGACCAATTTGATGCAGTGTGCAGTGTATGGTCTGAGCACTGACAGGCTGACCTCCCACCCCTTTACCCTCTGCAGCAATGCATTTCTGTATTTTCACTATAGAGAATGGGTTGGAAAATGCATGAAAAAATGCCAAAAAGCTTCAACCTGCAGCTACTACCAATTGGAAAAAAAAACACTAGTCTAATAAATGCTTGTCCATCCTGCAGTTGTTAATCTCAATGGACTTTCAGCATTTCCACAAAAAAATGCGGGTGGAAAAAAAAACACTGCTAAACTGTAAAAGTGCAAATAAACACCACAAAATACTTATGTGAGTTTTCAGCCTTAAGTTGGCAATGGACTCCCTGCACAGCCACACAAGCTGTGCATGTTTATAACTGGATGGACTTAAATGGGTTGTCCAGGCTACAGAAATTAATGATTACTTGGTCATCAATAATATCAGATTAGTGGGGTTCTACACCCCCACTGATCAGCTATTTTGGGTACTGGAAACTATACAATGTACAGAGCTGGAAGCAGACAGCTCCATAAACAGTGTAAGGGCAGCTACACTGCAGTTAGGTCATCAATATCTGTAGCCTGGACAACTATTTTATGGACAAAGACACTTTCTTTTTATTTAAAGCTAAGAAACATGTGGTATATTAGATGTACACATCTATACAGCATTTTCTGTAAACTGGCAGATGCCCACAATGATAGAGTAGTGCTACTGTCAATGTCAATAAGCATGTCTGTGTGATGCTGGTCATCATTTTCTTAATCAATAACTATTGTTGTGCTTATCAGATAACTCACAGTAGACTTAATGTGTTTTGAAGTGACCACTTTACCCAAGCAAAGGTGAGACGTGAGACAGGAAAGGGAGTCAATGGGAAAATTGGGTGTTCTGCACTCAGGCGTGTCCATGTTCACTTTCTGCCTATCCCTGGGGAGATCCAGTTGCAGGGCGACATTTTTCATAGCAGATGTAACACTGTGACACCATGAGCTCAGACAGTTCACAACACTGGCCTGAGGGTGACAGATGGAGATGAATGAAATATTTATGTTGGAAATCTGCTTGTGTGTGCAGGGAGAGAAATCTGGATTTTGGGATTCACTTTAGTGATTTTGTCAGGTTCTCCTGTTTGTTCTTTTATTAAATCGGAAACATAAAAAAGATGGTTGTCATGCATTAGCTCTTCAATGTTTTTCTTCTAACATAAAGAAGACACTTGTAGAACTCGATCATGTTCCTGGAAACCTCAACATTATCCTCTAGATGGGAGGCTGTAGAATAAAAAACCAGACAAGAACACTTTCCAGGGCTGCAGTTTTTGATGGGGTCGTTGTTCTTTTCTCCAATTTCAGTCACATAAAAAGGTGGGAGCCTGTGTGTTCGCCATCAGCTGCAAGGCCCAATATGGCCACATAGGTTGCATAATGGAAGAGCCTTCTCTCTGAGAGTAAATTGAGATTTTGCATTGCTCTCCTGTCTGTGACCCTTCTGTGTTGCTTCCTGTTCTCTCTCACTTTCTACATTCCAGTTCCCTCTGTGAGCCACAGTGAGCTGACCAAGAGTGCAGTGGAAATGTTGTATGTCTGTATGCAGCTCATTCCTTGGTCTTTCATGGGATTTCGGGAAACCTTTGATCCCAACCTTCTGGGCGTTCCTTTCTCTGACTAAGAGAGGTGAGAACCCCATAAGGAAATGGGGAACGAGAGGAGGCAGCAGATGATGCTTTCCAGATAGCAGCCGGATGAGAGGTATTATACAGGGAGTTGGCATCTCTGTGTCTGTTCTCAAGCAGCTCGTTCCCTCACAGCCTCGTCCAGGGTGACCTCATCTCTTAGCCGTCTCTCTAGGAAGAGGCCTGGCTGAGTCACAGCACAGTTAAAGTTTATGAGCGCCTAACGTGTTACACTATGAAACAGGCATGTTAAATGTGTTAATAAAACAAAGCCTGTAAACTTGGCCTCTTTGCAAGTACTCAGCCTGGAACCGAATCTACCCCCGTGTGAAGCATTTATCCTGATGAGATGAACACATGTATCACATGAAGAACAGACGTGTGTCTCCCTGAGTGTCCCATGTGCCTCCTATCCTGTGCCCTGGAAGTGATAAGTCTAGGATTATACAATAATACAACAAACAGCTGCCACATCTCTCTTAATTACAGGAACACTTGAGATAGATCTCACTTGTCCGCAGTAATGAGATGGAGCTCCATATGCAATAACACCCAGTAAACAAGGTATCAACCTTAAACGGTTTGTTACAAGATTAACTCAAAGTCGCCGGTTCTATATTTAGCAGGTTTTGCTACCATTGCAGAGCTGTAAACGACTATATACCTCCTTTATTTTCAGTGTCTCTGCCCTGTCCTTGCATCTAAAACTCCCACCTTCTGTGCTCAGTTAGGAAAGTGAAGAATCCAATTTTAATCCTTTCCACTAAGTTAAAGTGAACCTCTCATTTGGGAAACTGCATTAACAGCAGTTATCTAATATTGCTATAAATGGAAGAGGTATAATGTTTATGGCAGTCTGTAGTCTGCCAACAGCCATATATTGTGTGCTACCTACTAATACAATCTAGTAATGAACATAACATAAGGCGTGAGGGACACATTCAGTGCAGAATAATGGGTGCCAATCTCAAGGTGTTATGAGGGAGAACTTCAGCAGATCAGCCACATCAGCACTTTCTCTAGGTTAAGTCGTTCCACTTGCTGAATACTCTGCCTGCTTTCCCATACAGGATGCTTTGACATGACATGTCCTCTTTTAGGGATATTGGGATCTGTACCTATAGCTCACTTATACAGCCACATTCCGGTCTGTGTTCTTGTCCATAGGCAATGAACTAGCAAAAATGTCAACTTTCTTCTTTCTTCTGTAAGTATCCATTCCTCTTTCAGACTTCCCTTCTTCTTTAAGGAACACAGATGGGAAAAGGAACTATGAATACAGTTGTGGGGTTTCTCTTTAAATATAGTTGTCTAGCGTGCAGGTCTGAAGTCCCCTTTCTGTTTCACTGTAAATGTGGTGTAAAGCCTTTGGGCACCTTTGCCAGTGAGTGAGCTGCTTGCCTTGGCACACAGAGGGGAGTTCATATGCCCTAACAGGACAACATCATTGATCAACAGAACAGCTCTGTACCTTTGTTAGTGGCCATTAGAGATGAGCAAAGTTCATGCTTCGCCGAATTCTACAAAAAAATTAGCTTTATGACAAATTGCTTCATCATGAAATGCATTTCTTTACGTATAAGCAGTGTGTGCAATGACAGGGAATGACATTTGCGCTGCTCACTGTCATTGTACCCCTCAGATGCCGCGTTCATTGCTAATCGCGGCATCTGACATTAATATTAAGGTCTATAATAAAAAATAAATAAAATAAAACTTACCTCATCCATTTTATTGCAAAAAGCCCACTGCCGCCATCTTACTTGAAGATTCAGGGCAAAATTTTGCACGGCGTGTGATGTCATCACATTGGCCGCTGTGGTGACGTCATACGTCACTGCACACAAGATTTTGTGAGGGATATTCAATCAAGATGGCAACAGCAGTATCTGCACACTCAAATGGATGAGGTGAGTATGTTTATATTATTTTTTTTTACCCCATTTCAGGTAAAATAAATTAGTTACCATGAAGCACAAGGAAATTTGGCTTGGTGGTGAAGAGACACATGGATTTCAGACCACCTCAGGCTCTCATTTGCTATACGCTGTGACCATAAAGCTACTTTAATGGATCAGATATAGCAGAACAGCCAAATAGCCACCACTGAAAATAAATGATAAGAAAGCATCATCCATAGAAAGTAACCCATATATAATACATCACAACTGTACAACTGCTTAAATGGACAGGGCAGAAATGTAATATCGCTCTGCAAGGAATACAGAGGCAGACAGTAAATTTTGCCCTGGTCACTTACTGCCATACCAAGGCTCATAGAAAATCCCAGAAAAGAGGTTGATTCATTCACTATACTGTGAAGCTGGATAAAAATGTCCATGGTTGTGCTTGTGTTATGTGTAGAAGTGACACATGGGAGGATAGCCAAATGCTTTATAGGAATGTGTTTGAGAATATAATAGGACACTGTATCAGAGAAAGGAATATTTTATTTTACATCTGGACAAAACACGTCTACCTTAGTCCAAAGATAGATGTTAACGGTGATAGAAAGGCTCAAGAATCATCTAGGGTCAAATAACTAATTATATACCATAACTGTAAATTTATGGAGAACGCTGCCTAGATTCCTAAGCAATAGCTACTTGCTCTAATTTACTACAGCTGCTTTAGATGGAACCTGTAATATGTCTTATCACTGGATGATCAAGATATATTTACAAAATTATGAACTGCTAGGATGCATCCTGGACACTGGGAGGTTGTCACAAAACAGAAGGGGGCAGATGGAGAGGGTCCGGTTTATAAGGAGCAGCTGCTGATGAACAGTATGTAGTCATGTTCTAAGTATGATTGCCGACAAAACATTGGAAACCAGAGGAGAAAAATGTCTGAGTAATACAACCCTAGGCTGGGCCGCAGGGGGCAGCAAGATCCTCTATAATTAACAAGCTGATATTGATTCTCTTTACCAGGAAACACACAATGACCTTTCCAAAAAAACTCAATTAATAGAGAAGAAAATCACTTTTTGTCCCCACCATCTGAGCCAGGAGGTGAACTGGATTATTACAAGAACATTTTGGGTTTGTGGACGGATAATTAGCGGTACTGAGAGCACCATCATGTGACCCCCAATGACTCCATTAGGACAGGCACTCTACTGTAACACCACATTGTTTTTAAATTCATTATGTTGCTTTTCCCGGAGCCCCGTGCATTAACCTGTTCTCCCCTGTGGCTTCCTCATAATGCACCTTCTGGAGCTGTTGACCTTTTTAACCAGAATGTGACAGGACAAGTGGTTACAATTGATCTCTGATTTCTCAGTGTCAGAATATTTTAAAGAAGGCAAAAATCCCTCAGGCCTGCAAGAAATATGGCCAGACAGACAGATCTGGCAAAGGTCTAATCTACCAGAGTTACAATGTTATCCATCAATACATTTGTTTTACATGACACCCAATACGTGTCCACTTATGTTCACTGATGGCAGGTCATTCATTTATCTTCAGACTTAAATATTAGCTATATGAAGATCTAGTAAATATGTTTTAGTAGGAATCGAAAATTCCCACACAGCATAATCATAACTTGAAGCCCCAGGTCCCCAATCCATTTACTAGGTGCCATTTTGTAATATTGGTGTACAAACCGGATTCCAAAAAAGTTGGGACACTAAACAAATTGTGAATAAAAACTGAATGCAATGATGTGGAGATGGCAAATGTCAATATTTTATTTGTAATAGAACATAGATGACAGATCAAACGTTTAATCCGAGTAAATGTATTATTTTAAAGGAAAAATACGTTGATTCCAATTTTCACTGTGTCAACAAATCCCAAAAAAGTTGGGACAAGTAGCAATAAGAGGCTGGAAAAAGTAAATTTGAGCATAACGAAGAGCTGGAAGACCAATTAACACTAATTAGGTCAATTGGCAACATGATTGGGTATAAAAAGAGCTTCTCAGAGTGGCAGTGTCTCTCAGAAGCCAAGATGGGTAGAGGATCACCAATTCCCACAATGTTGCGCAGAAAGATAGTGGAGCAATATCAGAATGGTCTTATCCAGCGAAAAATTGCAAAGACTTTGCATCTATCATCATCAACTGTGCATAACATCATCCGAAGATTCAGAGAATCTGGAACAATCTCTGTGCGTAAGGGTCAAGGCCGTAAAACCATACTGGATGCCCGTGATCTCCGGGCCCTTAAACGACACTGCACCACAAACAGGAATGCTACTGTAAAGGAAATCACAGAATGGGCTCAGGAATACTTCCAGAAACCATTGTCAGTGAACACAATCCACCGTGCCATCCGCCGTTGCCAGCTGAAACTCTACAGTGCAAAGAAGAAGCCATTTCTAAGCAAGATCCACAAGCTCAGGCGTTTTCACTGGGCCAGGGATCATTTAAAATGGAGTGTGGCAAAATGGAAGACTGTTCTGTGGTCAGACGAGTCACGATTCAAAGTACTTTTTGGAAATCTGGGACGCCATGTCATCCGGACCAAAGAGGACAAGGACAACCCAAGTTGTTAGCAACGCTCAGTTCAGAAGCCTGCATCTCTGATGGTATGGGGTTGCATGAGTGCGTGTGGCATGGGCAGCTTGCATGTCTGGAAAGGCACCAATAATGCAGAAAAATATATTCAGGTTCTAGAACAACATATGCTCCCATCCAGACGTCATCTCTTTCAGGGAAGACCCTGCATTTTTCAACAAGATAATGCCAGACCACATTCTGCATCAATCACAACATCATGGCTGCGTAGGAGAAGGATCCGGGTACTGAAATGGCCAGTCTGCAGTCCAGATCTTTCACCTATAGAGAACATTTGGCGCATCATAAAGAGGAAGGTGCAACAAAGAAGGCCCAAGACGATTGAACAGTTAGAGGCCTGTATTAGACAAGAATGGGAGAGCATTCCTATTTCTAAACTTGAGAAACTGGTCTCCTCGGCCCCCAGACGTCTGTTGAGTGTTGTAAGAAGAAGGGGAGATGCCACACAGTGGTGAAAATGGCCTTGTCCCAACTTTTTGGGGATTTGTTGACACCATGAAATTCTGATTCAACATATTTTTCCCTTAAAATGGTAAATTTTCTCAGTTTAAACTTTTGTTCCGTGATTTATGTTCTATTCTGAATAAAATATTAGAAGCTGGCAGCTCCACATCATTGCATTCAGTTTTTATTCACGATTTGTATAGTGTCCCAACTTTTTTGGAATCCGGTTTGTATTAATATGTGGCAGTGGGGTCTTTCGGCGACCTTCCTGTTTCAGCAAATAAGTGTTATTCTTCTTATAAGGAAGCATTTTTTGGTACATATTCTGCATGAATTCTGCATCAAGTTTAAAGATCCCTGCCTCAATAGGGTCCTTCACTGTATACTGTAATGTGATGGACACAAGACACAACTCATTTTTTTTTTTTTGTATTGTAATTTTTACAGAATTACTTTCTGATTCAGAAAAAGTTCTAAAATGTATTTTTTTTTAAATAAATTTTTAATTTGCAAAAACAAAAAAACATATACGTACATAAGTAAGAAATATATAGACCACATAACATATCTCATAATTCATCAAGTCACTAATAGAATAAACTCATCAGCACATTTTCCTATTACCTTAATACAAAATCACATCAGTATTATCTTTTCCTTCCCTTTTTCTCCCTCCCTTCAATCCATCCACGCATGCGATGCGTCTCGGATGAAAGAAGGATCTTGAAAGAAGGATCTTGGGGGATAACTTCTTAAAACCTCTAGCTGGACCTAACCTCACTCCATTTTTCCACACTACTCCTTTGCCTATAGACAATATTTTCATATCTTTTCACCTTATTAACTATGTTTAACCACAAATTAAACTTTGGGATATTTTCTGAAAACCACTCTTGCGTAATCAGCAGTCTAGCCAGGAACAATATTCTTATCAGGAGTATCTTTTTATTCTTAGGGCATTTCACTCTGGAAAAATCACTAAAAATCCAGCACTGCGGCGTGAACGGGATAACCTCCCTCAATTTATGAGTAATAAACTTGCATATTAAACCCCAATATTCTTTTAATTCTGGACAGGACCAAAACAAGACACAACTCTAATAACTGTAGTGCAATTGTGATCATTCCTGAATTTACGTGTCCATTCTTTGTATAATGATGTTATACAATCAGTGCCGGACTGGGGTGCCTAGGGCCCATCAGTAAAATTTATTTTGGGGGCCCACCATATGGATACAGTCAAATATTACCTGTTGACAGAGCAGCAAGATGCTACCAGATGACTGAATATGGGGGTCCCTGCAGCAACTTTGAGAAGGTAGGTCCTGGGGAGAAGAGTATACTGGCTAGCATTCCTCTATACCTAGAAGTCATCTCAGCTCTGATTGTGTCTATAATAATAAACTGGGGAGTTTCTTTAATAATCTATCAAGTTTTTTATATGAACATAGGCTGGTTGAGGTGCTGTACATTGAATATATGTATGTAGTGCAGTAAGTCTACTGTGTTATGTGCCACTTGTTCAGGGGGTGGCAGACTAGGGGTTGAGCGAAACCGAACTGCAAACTGTCTGACCTTAGAAGCCATCACAGCCATGCCTACTAATGGCATGGTAGTGATTGGCCAGTGTAGCATGTGACCCAGCATATATATAAGCTTTAGTCACATAGCGCTGCACGTCACTCTGCTGTTACTAGTGTAGGGAGAGGATGCTGCTGGACTTGTAATTTCAGGGAGAGAATAGGAGAGAATCTTTGCTCAGAACTTGAATCTAACTCAGCGATCTACAGGTCCTTCTCAAAAAATTAGCATATTGTGATAAAGTTCATTATTTTCTGTAATGTACTGATAAACATTAGACTTTCATATATTTTAGATTCATTACACACAACTGAAGTAGTTCAAGCCTTTTCTTGTTTTAATATTGATGATTTTGGCATACAGCTCATCAAAAACCCAAAATTCCTATCTCCAAAAATTAGCATATTTCATCCGACCAATAAAAGAAAAGTGTTTTTAATACAAAAAAAGTCAACCTTCAAATAATTAAGTTCAGTTATGCACTCAATACTTGGTCAGGAATCCTTTTGCAGAAATGACTGCTTCAATGCGGCGTGGCATGGAGGCAATCAGCCTGTGGCACTGCTGAAGTCTTATGGAGGCCCAGGATGCTTCGATAGCGGCCTTAAGCTCATCCAGAGTGTTGGGTCTTGCGTCTCTCAACTTTCTCTTCCCAATATCCCACAGATTCTCTATGGGGTTCAGGTCAGGAGAGTTGGCAGGCCAATTGAGCACAGTAATACCATGGTCAGTAAACCATTTACCAGTGGTTTTGGCACTGTGAGCAGGTGCCAGGTCGTGCTGAAAAATGAAATCATCATCTCCATAAAGCTTTTCAGCAGATGGAAGCATGAAGTGCTCCAAAATCTCCTGATAGCTAGCTGCATTGTCCCTGCCCTTGATAAAACACAGTGGACCAACACCAGCAGCTGACATGGCACCCCAGACCATCACTGACTGTGGGTACTTGACACTGGACTTCAGGCATTTTGGCATTTCCCTCTCCCCAGTCTTCCTCCAGACTCAGTCCACTGCTTCCGCAGGTCCCCCAAGGTCTGGAATCGGTCCTTCTCCACAATCTTCCTCAGGGTCCGGTCACCTCTTCTCGTTGTGCAGCATTTTCTGCCACACTTTTTCCTTCCCACAGACTTCCCACTGAGGTGCCTTGATATAGCACTCTGGGAACAGCCTATTCGTTCAGAAATTTCTTTCTGTGTCTTACCCTCTTGCTTGAGGGTGTCAATGATGGCCTTCTGGACAGCAGTCAGGTCGGCAGTCTTACCCATGATTGTGGTTTTGAGTAATGAACCAGGCTGGGAGTTTTTAAAAGCCTCAGGAATCTTTTGCAGGTGTTTAGAGTTAATTAATTGATTCAGATGATTAGGTAAATAGCTCGTTTAGAGAACCTTTTCATGATATGCTAATTTTTGGAGATAGGAATTTTGGGTTTTCATGAGCTGTATGCCAAAATCATCAATATTAAAACAAGAAAAGGCTTGAACTACTTCAGTTGTGTGTAATGAATCTAAAATATATGAAAGTCTAATGTTTATCAGTACATTACAGAAAATAATGAACTTTATCACAATATGCTAATTTTTTTAGAAGGACCTGTACATACATTGTGTTGTGTGGGTGCAGTGCACAATCTTTTTACCCTGCCCTGAGCCCAGTGACCGAAAAAAACATATTTTATCCGTCTGTTAGTTAGGTGGGCGGCGGCGGCGGCAGCCATTTTATGCAAGCTCAGTGCACCAGCACTGTATCGGAGCTTTTGTGACATTGAAATCCAAGCTTGAAAAACTGCACTAATAATTTGGTTTTAAAAAAATCACCCTTTTTTTGGCAATATACAACATCTGGTGCATTTGCAGGATTAGTCAGTGTGCAATTTAAGCTAGAAATACAGCCATAATTTTCTGGGTTTTTAAAAACACACTTTTTTGCCAAATTACCCAATTTTACAGCCCTTGCAGCATCAGCACGTGTGAAATTCAAGGGTTATATACAGCTTTCATATTCTTTTAGTAAAAAAAACACACTTTTTTTCTCGGCAATATTCAACATCTGGATTAGTCAGAATGCAATTTAAGCTAGAAATACAGCCATAATTTTCTGGGTTTTTAAAAACACCCTTTTTTTTGCCAAAATCTACTATTCTACAGATCTGCACGTGTGAAATTCATAATATATATATAACTTTCATATTCTGTTACTAAAAAAAACACACTTTTTTGGCAATATACAACATCTGGATTAGTCATTGTGCAATTTAAAGAGGACCTTTCACCGATTATTACACTATGAACTAACTATACAGACATGGAGAGCGGCGCCCGGGGATCTCACTCCACTTACTATTATCCCCGGGCGCCGCTCCGTTCTCCTGCTATGCCCTCCGGTATCTCTGCTCACTAAGTTATAGTAGGCGGAGATTCCAGTCACTAAGTTATGGTAGGCGGAGTCTGCCCTTGTTCTGCTCTAGCGCTGGCCAATCGCAGCGCAGAGCTCACAGCCTGGGAGGTTATTTTCTCCCAGGCTGTGAGTTCTGCAATGCGATTGGCCAGCGCTACAGAAGAACAAGGGCAGACTCCGCCTACCATAACTTAGGGAACGGAGATACCGGAGGGCATAGCAGGAGAACGGAGTGGCGCCCAGGAATAATAGTAAGTGCAGTGAGATCCCCGGGCGCCGCTCTACATGTCTGCATAGTTAGTTCATAGTGTAATAATCGGTAAAAGGTCCTCTTTAAGGCTACTTTCGCACCTGCGTTAGGTGCGGATCCATCTGGTATCTGCACAGACGGATCCGCACCTATAATGCAAGCGCTTGTATCCGTTCAGAACGGATCCGTTTGCATTACCATGAACCATATATATTTATTTTTTTTGTTCATGATAATGCAAACGGATCTGTTTTGACTTACACTGAAAGTCAATGGGAGGCGGATGCAGTTTCAATTGCACCATATTGTGTCAGTGAAAACGGATCTGTCCCATTGACTTACATTGTAAGTCAGGACGGATCCGTTTGGCTCCGCATCGTCAGGCGGACATCAAAACATCAGCGTTTTGGTGTCCGCCTCCAGAGTGGAATGGAGGCTGAACGGAGGCAAACTGATGCATCCTTATCCATTCAGAATGCATTAGGGCTAAACTGATCCGTTTTGGGCCACTTGTGAGAGCCCTGAAACGGATCTCAAAAGCGGACCCAGAAACGCCAGTGTGAAAGTAGCCTAAGCTAGAAATACAGGCAGATATTTTTGGGTTTTTAAAAACACCCTTTTTTTTGCCAAAATCCACTATTTTATAGATCTGCACGTGTGAAATTCAAGTTTAATATATACAGCTTTCATATTCTGTTACTAAAAAAACACATTTTGGGGGGAAAAAAAAATATTTTGCAGCCTTTGCTGCATATGTCATTGTGAGATACCGCCTTTAAATAGTGTGGTTCTATTCAGTTATTTGAAATACAGCCATTTTGGGCACAAATCTTTTTTTGCGGCCTAGTGTGGGTCAGGGCGTGTGAGATACACCCTTTATATACTGGGGTTATATTCTTTGATTAATAAAACACCCTTTTTTGGGCAAAATACACAATTTTACAGCCCTTGCAGCATCAGCACGTGTCAAATTCAAGGGTTATATACTGCCGTCATATTCAGTTATTAAACAAACAACCATTTGGGGAAAAAAATGTTTATTTTGCAGCCATTGCTGCATATGTCATTGTGAGATACAGCCTTTACATAGTGTGGTTCTATTCAGTTATTAAACAAACACCCATTTTGGGTCCAAATCTTTAATTGCGGACTAGTCTGGGACAGGGCGTGTGAGATACACCCTTTAGATACTGTGGTTACATTCAGTAATTTGAAAAACACCCATTTTGGGCACAAATCTTTAATTGCGGCCTATTCTGCATCTGTACATGTGAGATACACCCTTTAAATACTGTGATTATATTCTTATATAAAAAAAAACACCCTTTTAGGGCAAAAAACACAATTTTACAGCCCTTGCAGCATCAGCACGTGTCAAATTCAAAAGTTATGTACTGCTGTCTGTTACGACCAGAGGATGTGGATCCTCTCTGTCAGCTGATAGAGGACTGGAAATTAGTCCAATATTGCTGACTGCTGACTCTCAGAGACAGGACCCTGGTGTCTGCACTGGTTACCTTGAATGCAGCTACCTGCAGTAGTGTGAACAGAGTCCAACAAAGGCAGAATAAAGGAACAGATGGTCTTTACTGGCAGACAGTATTCAAAAGTCACTTGACAGATACAGGCAACACAAAGTTCAGAGCAATATAGAATGCAGATATAAGCAGTCTCATAGGCAGCGCAGGGTCTGGATCCAGGCAGACTTACAGGAGGAGATGGGCAGATGCGTAGTCAGGCTGTGCAGATATAAGCAGTCTCGTTGTCAGGCAGTGCAGATATAAGCAGTCTCGTAGGCAGTGCAGGATCTGGATCCAGGCAGACTTACAGGAGGAGATGGGCAGATGCGTAGTCAGGCAGTGCAGAGGTCTATAATCCAGGTGATCCAATAAACAGACAGCAGGCAGATGCGTAGTCAAACGAAGCAGAGGTCAGAATCCAGGAAATCCAATAAACAGACACAGAGGAATGCTTCAGCGGGAGTAAAGAGGTACAACAACCACGCTTGGGCACTTCATGATGAGTGAAGCTGCCTTAAATACAAATAGTCCCGCCTCCGGGTGGGGATGGGAATCAGGAACCAGGTTCCTACTCCTATAAGAAAGGGAGAGGTGCGCGCGCGCATGCTATAGCGCATCAGATGACACCTGGCAAAAAGCACGGATGCGGCGGTATGCTGGCGGGCACCTGCGTCTCCTACAAGTTAAGTGTCACGAGTAGGAGGTCCCAGGAGAGACCACCGCGTCGTCAAGCAATAAACAAACAGAAATCAGGTACAGACACATAAGAGTTTATTGCACAAACAAAAACCAGGGAAGGCAGCACAGACAAAACATGAGCTCTATGTACCATCAGCACAGTGGGAGAAAACCCCCACTGCGCCACTGTCTAGTAATACTCCAGAGGGGCATGACTAAGCAACTCCTGGTATTCACTAGGGCCCTAGAAGGTAGGGTTAGGCTTTGCCGCAGGAAGTTGCCAGGGTCCACTCTGGAGCGTGAACTAGACAGTGACAGCAGAAACAAATGGACAACAGGTACCAGAAGGTACCGACGGCACATAGGCAAACATAACAGACAGGCAAATACAAAACAGGGCAACTAATAACACAAACAGAAATACATAGCAAGGAAACAGGAGTGACAATGAGCAGAGAAGGACTTGCTCCACCAGTAGTATACTGCGTGGCCTTGCGCATAGCACTCTGCAGCTAGGCGCGCTGCAGCAAGGGCTTGCTGAACCGAGACATATGAATACACACAAGGTAACTAAAAATACAAGCAGGAGTTCACGCAAGGGAGCAGGAGTGGCAATGAGCAGAGAAGGACTTGCTCCACCAGTAGTAAACTGCATGGCCTTGCGCATGCCACTCTGCTGCAAAGAAAGGTGCAGCAAGGGCTTGCTGAACACAGACATATGAATACACACAAAGTAACTAAAACATAACTGGCAGAACAGATAACAGAAAGACAGGAAAGAGGACGGGAAAGAGGACGTCAATGAACAAGTAGGAAACCCACAGAGCACAGACCGACAGACAGCCACGGATCCCATGGGTCAGCAGCATGGGAGAGTGAGTACAAACAGAAGCAGGACAAGACAACACACACCAGGAGAGCTGACCCAGAACTGAGGAAACCTCAGCCTTATAAACAGGTTCCATGGGTGCAGCAGAGAGGCCACACCCATGGAGCAGACAGAGGATTAACTCCAAATAGGCACACAGGGGAGTTAACCCATACAGAACCACAAATAACACACAGAAACGAAACTTCAGCGAGGAGCGCCGAACGAGCAAGGACGGAAGGTCACAGCCAGAGATAGTGGCTGTGACAGTAAGCCAGTACTGGGACCCATAGTGCTGCAATGTGTAGACAGCGATCTGCCACCCTGCAGTGGAGATGCAGATCCCATACTGACACTGTCCTATTCAGTTATTAAATAAAAACCCGTTTTGGTCAAAAAAGTTAATTTTGCAGCCTTTGCTGCATATGTCATTGTGATATACACACTTTAGATACTGTGGTTCTATTCAGGAATTTAAAATACAGCCATTTTGGGCAAACAAATTTAATTGAGGCCTAGTCTGGATCAGGGCGTGTGAGATACACCCTGTACATACTGTCGTTCTATTCTGCTAATAATTAAACACCCATTTAGGGCAAGATCCTAAATTTGAGAAATATGAGGAGAGTGTCAAATAAGGGACGTGGCCCAGGTCGTGGTGCTGCTGGTGAAGCTCCTGTTGCAGGTAGAGGACGAGGTGGATCTGTGCCACCTACACACACAAGTGAAACCCCTTCCTCAGGTGCGAGTAGGCGACAGACCCTGCAGCAGTATTTGGTTGGGCCTAATGTGGCTCTACGAATGGTGAGGCCTGAACAAGTACAGGCGATAGTAGATTGGATTGCTAACAGTGCCTCCAGTTCCTTCACATTGTCTCTCACCCAGTCTCCTGCTAAAAGATCAGAGTTGGCACCTGCAGCCCATGTCCATCAGTCTTTCACCTCACCCCATTGCAAATCAGCCAAGCAGTCTGAGCCCCAAGTCATGCAGCAGTATCTTCTGCCTTTTGATGACTCTGTTAGCAGGGTTTCCCAGGGCCATCCACCTAACCCTGCCCCAGAAGTGGAAGAGATTGAGTGCACCGATGCCCAACCACTTATCTTTCAAGATGAGTACATGGGAGGACCATCGCAGCACGTCTCGGATGATGACGAAACACAGGTGCCAACTGCTGGGGCTTTCGAAAGTGTGCAGACTGACAAGGAGGGCAGGGGTGAAGACTGGGTGGAAGATGATGTGGAGGACGATGAGGTCTCAGGAGTTCCCTGGCGTGTCAGTTCTTCAGACAATGTGCTGACGACAAGACACAAGTGGTTTGCATGCTGTGCAATCAGAGCCTGATTATTTTAATCTTATGATTTTTTTTTTTTTCTATGGCTAGGCTAATATGTGTATTTTACGAAATTTCTTAATATTGCTCTAACTTCGTCTTTTAGAATATTCGGAATATTGCTCTAACTCCGTCTTTTAGAATATTACGAATATTCTAAAAGACGAAGTTAGAGCAATATTAAGAAATTTCGTAAAATACACATATTAGCCTAGCCATAGTCATAGGAAAAAAAGAAAAAACATAAGATTAAACTAATCGTACAAATTTCTTTTCGAATAAAAATACGAATATTCGATTTCGCGAATATTTGGAACTATATTCTAAATATTCGCGAAATCTCGAAATTGCGATATTCGAGAAAAAAATTCGAAATTCGAATATTCGCGCTCAACACTAATCACTAGTGCGTAGCTGGTGGGATACAGAGGACACAGATGATACACCTCCCACAGAGGACAGCTTTTCGTTACCTCTGGGCAGCCTGGCACACATGAGCGATTACATGCTGCAGTGTCTTCGCAATGACCACTGAGTTGCCCACATTCTAACTTGTGCTGATTACTGGGTGGCCACGCTGCTGGATCCCCGTTACATGGACAACATACAGTCCTTAATTCCCTCACTGGAGCGTGATCGGAAGATGCGTGAGTACAAGCGCACCCTGGTAAACGCCCTGCTGGTGGCATTCCCACCTGACAGCGGGGGCACAGTGGAAGCACAAGGCGAAGGCAGAGGACGAGGAAGAGGTCGTCAACACAGCTGGGGCACCGCCAGCACCTCAGAAGGCAGGGTTAGCATGGCCAAAATGTGGAAAAGCTTTGTCAGCATGCCACAGCAACCAGCACCACCACCTAATATGGAACGTCTTAGCAGGAGGCAGTATTTCACCAACATGGTGGAGCAGTACGTGTGCACACGCCTACACGTACTGAATGACGGGTCTGCCCCATTCAACTTCACAGACAAGCACAGCTGCCTGTCCACAGCCAATGTGGACAAGCTCACGTTCATTAAAATGAATCAGGCATGGATCCCACAGGACTTGTCCGTACCTTGTGCAGAATAGACATGTATACCGGCCTTAACCAGCCATTGTTATACTGCAGCGCAATTGCTCATTCTTGTATTTTGGATATTTCACACTCTTTTGGAGTGTACCCTAATTAAAAAAATATATATATTAAAACCAAAAACCAGTGTTGGCTACCTCGTCCTCCTCTACCGCCGCTTCCACCTACACCGCTACGTCCACCGCCTCCTCAAACTCCTACTCTATATGGAATTCCACCTCATAAATCAATTTTTTTTTTTATTTGTACAAAGTTTATTTTTCTTTGTCATTTCACTACTTTGTCATTTACATTTTTGGGTGAAATTCACCAATTTTTGGGTGTGATGTACCACTGCTATACCTAGTAGACAGGTTAAAAAAAAGAAAAATTGTCAGTTACATTTTTGGGTGAAATTCACAATTTTTTGGGTGTAATATAGGGATATATTACACACAAAAATTGGTGAATTTCACCCAAAAATGTAACTGACAATTTTTTTTTTACCTAGTTGACAGCTTAATAAATTTCAATAATTTTTCTTTTACATTTTCGGGTGACAATAAACAATTTTTTTCTGTCACAGGCCCCTGCTCTACCAATTATACAGGTTAATTTTTCTGTAAAATTATTGGATTGACATTTTACAATTGTGGACGTGAATAAACCCCTGTTATACTGCAGCGCAATTGCTCATTCTTGTATTTTGGATATTTCACACTCTTTTGGAGTGTACCCCAATTAAAAAATTTATATATATTAAAACCAAAAACCAGTGTTGGCTACCTCGTCCTCCTCTACCGCCGCTTCCACCTACACCGCTACATCCACCGCCTCCTCAAACTCTTACTCTATATGGAATTCCACCTCATAAATCAATTTTTATTTTTATTTGTACAAAGTTTATTTTTCTTTGTCATTTCACTACTTTGTCATTTACAGTTTTGGGTGAAATTCACCAATTTTTGGGTGTGATGTATACCTAGTAGACAGGTTAAAAAAAAGAAAAATTGTCAGTTACATTTTCAGGTGAAATTCACTAATTTTTGGGCGTGATGTACCACTGCTATACCTAGTAGACAGGTAAAAAATAAAAATAAATTTGTCAGTTACATTTTTGGGTGAAATTCACCAATTTTTGGGTGTGATGTACCACTACTATACCTAGTAGACAGGTAAAAAAAAAAACTAATTTGTCAGTTACATTTTCAGGTGAAATTCACCAATTTTTGGGTGTGATGTACCACTGCTATACCTAGTAGACAGGTTAAAAAAAAGAAAAATTGTCAGTTACATTTTCGGGTGAAATTCACCAATTTTTGGGTGTGATGCACCACTACTATACCTAGTAGACAGGTAAAAAAAAAACGAATTTGTCAGTTACATTTTCAGGTGAAATTCACCAATTTTTGGGTGTGATGTACCACTGCTATACCTAGTAGACAGGTTAAAAAAAAGAAAAATTGTCAGTTACATTTTTGGGTGAAATTCACAATTTTTTGGGTGTAATATAGGGGTATATTACACCTAAAAATTGGTGAATTTCACCCAAAAATGTAACTGACAATTTTTTTTTTACCTAGCTGACAGCTTAATAAATTTCAATAATTTTTCTTTTACATTTTCGGGTGACAATAAACAATTTTTTTCTGTCACAGGCCCCTGCTCTACCAATTATACAGGTTAATTTTTCTGTAAAATTATTGGATTGACATTTTACAATTGTGGACGTGAATAAACCCCTGATCTGCATAGGTGACAGGGAATAAAATTTCAGAAATTCTTCTTTATTTGATGCACGCCACCTCCTTTCATTCAATGCTTAAACTTTAACAATTTGTACCACATTTGCGCTTCAATAATTTGTCCCACAATTGCGCTTTACTAATTTGTCCCACAATCGCGCTTCAATATTTTGCCCCACATTTGCGCTTTCATATTTTGCCCCACATTTGCGCCTCAATAACTTTTCCCATATTTCCGCTCGATCCCCACAAATATTAATACATTTATCTCCCTTGAATGTGGTCTCTCTTTCTCACACTCCCTCACCGGCGTGGAACCCTGATTCGCCGATATCCGTGATCAACATGGTAGGCTTAGAAAAGAACATTGAAAGTTGATAGAGAAGATATCCAAATGGATGGTGGATGTCACTGGGGCACCTCTGCATAGGTGACAGGAACATAAATTTAAAAAAATCGTCTGTTACATTGTCAGGTGACATTTTGCCGGATAGAAACCCCTGCTCTGCATAGTTGACAGGGAATAAAATTTAAGAAATTCTTCATTAATTGATGCGCGCCACATCCTTTCATTCAATGCTTAACCCTTTCATGACCAAGGGTCATTGATGCCCCAGTGTCCAGGTCAAAATTAACAAATCTGACATGTGTCACTTTATGTGGTAATAGCTTTGGAACACTTTTACTTATCCACGCCATTCTGAGATTGTTTTCTCGTGACACATTGTACTTCATGATAGTCATATATTTGAGTCAATATATTTCCCCTTTATTTATGAAAAAATCCCAAATTTACCAAAAATTTAGAAAAATTCACAATTTTCCAAATTTCAATTTATCTGCTTCTAAAACAGAAAGTCATACCTAATAAAATATTTATTACTTAACAATCCCCATATGTCTACTTTATGTTGGCATCATTTTGGAAATGTCATTTTATTTTTTTAGGACGTTAGAAGGCTTAGAAGTTTAGAAGCAATTCTTACAATTTTTAAGAAAATTTCCAAAACCCACTTTTTAAGGACCAGTTCAGGTCTGAAGTCCCTTTGTGGGGCTTACATAGTGGAAACCCCCATAAATGACCCCATTATAGAAACTACACCCCTCTAGTTACTTAAAACTGATTTTACAAACTTTGTTAACCCTTTAGGCGTTCCACAAGAATTAAAGGAAAATGGAGATGAAATGTAAAAATTTCACTTTTTTGGCAGATTTTCCATTTTATATATTTTTTTTCTTTAACACATTGAGGGTTAACAGCCAAACAAAACTCAATATTTATTACCCTGATTCTGCGGTTTACAGAAACACCCCACATGTGGTCATAAACTGCTGTACGGGCACACGGCAGGGCGCAGAAGGAAAGAAATGCCATACGGTTTTTGGAAGGTAGATTGTGCTGGATTGGTTTTCAGAACGCCATATGTTTTTTATTTTTCTGCCGATCGTCTTGTACAGGGGCTCGTTTTTTGCAGAAAGTGTTGAGGTTTTTATTGGTACCATTTTTGGGTACATAGGATTTTTTGATCATTCATTATTACACTTTATGGGGCAAGGTGACCCAAAAATTGGCTGTTTTGGATCAGTTTTCATTTATTTATTTTTACAGCGTTCATCTGAGGAGTTAGGTCACATGATAATTTTATAGAGAAGATCGTTACGGACGTGGCAATACCTAATATGTATACTTTTTCTTATTTATTTAAGTTTTACACAATAATAGCATTTCTGAAACCAAAAAAATGATGTTTTAGTGTCTCTATAGTCTGAGAGCCATAGCTTTTTTATTTTTTGGGCGATTGTCTTAAATAGGGTATCATTTTTTGCGGGACGAGGTGACGGTTTGATTGGTACTATTTTGGGGGTCATAAACCTTTTTGATCGCTTGCTGTTGCACTTTTTGTGATGTAAGGTGACAAAAATAGCTTTTTTGGCACTTTTATTTTATTTTATTTTTATGGTGTTTATCGGACGGGGTCCATCATGTGATATATTTATAGAGACGGTCGTTACGGACGCGGTGACACCTAATATGTGTATTTTATTTTATTTTTTTATTTTTTTATAGGAAAAGGCAATGTCTTTTATTTATTTACATTTTTATTTATTTATTGATTTATTTTTACTTTTATTAATTTCACTTTTTTTTTTATCAAGTCCCTCTTGGATCATGAAGATCCAGTGGGGCTGATAGCTGTACTATACTTTGCAATGCTCTTGCATTGCAAAGTATAATACTTCCAGATTGCCTGTAGGTGGCAGCACTGGACGCATTTGCCATGGCAACCGGACGCTTTTGCAAAGCGTCCGATTGCCATGGTAACCATCGGGTGCTGCAATCACAACGCTGCAGCCCCGATGGTGGAGAGAGGGAGCTCCCTCCCTCTGTTAACCCCATGGATGCCGCAACCGCAGCATCTATGGAGTTACAGGAGAGTGTCAGCATAGAGCTGACACTCTCTGCTGATGGCGGCGGCTCAGGAATGGAGCCGCCGCCATCACACACAGAATGAGGAATCGGGGGCAGCGCTGGAAGGGGGGGGGGGGGGGGGGGTACAGACTACAATGGGGCAGGAGGGGCGGCTAGAAAATTAATGCATGGGGCGGGGAGGGGGCGGATCGCATGCCATCAGGGCAGGAAGGAGATGAGCGCAGGAGAGGGGCACAGATCGGCGGGGCATAGATCGGAGGGGGGGGGGGGCACAGAGGGGCACCAAGGGCTTGGAGTGGCACAGATCGGGGGGCATGAGGAACACTATCGGCTTTCAGGCTCTGATCTGCAGAGCGCAGATCAGAGCCTGAAACCGGCATTTTAACACTGCCGCGATCCGATAGGTTCGTCTGCACAGACTAACCAATCGGATCGATTGCCGGCAAGGGGCCACTCTGATTGGTCCCTTGCCGGCATTACTGCACTGTATGCTGTCCGTGACAGCAGCAGGGCAGGGGCAGAAGCTTTAATCCAAGCGCTTTGCAGCGCTTGGATTAAAGAACTGTCTTGACGTTTATAGACGTGATAGCTGCACGGCGCATGTGCAGCTATCACGTATATATACAGATTGCGGTCGGGAAGAGGTTAAACTTTAAAAAGTTGTCCCACATTTACGCTTCAATACTTTGTCCCATATTTCCACTCATTTGAAACAATTAATCCTCCCTTGGATGTGGTCTCTCTTTCCCACGCTCCCTCTACGGCGTGGAACCCTGATTCGCCGATAACCGTGATCAACATGGTAGGCTCAGAAAAGAACATCGAAAGTTGATAGAGAAGATATCCGAAAGGATGGTGGACATCACCGGGACGTGTGATCAGGCAGAAGTTAGCTACAGTCAACAAAGCGGCAACAGTTTTTTATTATTATTCCAATAACAGGGCATCTTATGTCCTGTTATTATTTATTGTCACTACCTCCCCGAGTCGGGAATGGGTAATTGCCGCGCGCCCCCTCCTTAACTTGGAAGCTTGTGCTTCAATACTTTGTCCCACATTTCCGCTTGATTACATTTAATTTCATCCATTGACCATGTGGTATCCTTTTCTCAGGCTCCCTCTCCGGCCTGGAACCCTGATTCCCCGCCTCCCGTGATCACCATGGTAGGCGCATAAAAGAACATTAAAAGTTGATAAAGCAGGCTAACAGCCGAACAGGGAAGAAGCGTCTAACCAGAGGTCCTGCATCTGAATCTTCATCCTGCGACATCCAGGAGATATAATAGCAAGAAGCTACACCAAACAGGTCCTGCTGGATCACAAACATCGACTGGATCATTTTAAGTCCTTTATCGGACAGTTAAAAGCGCAAGGAGCCGGATTCCATCTGCGGCCTAGCTGGAGTGCCGAAGCCACGGACTCGCGCCACAGCTTCCGCCCACACGGCAGTCAGCGCCAACCCGACAACAGGGCCCCTCACAAGGAGCACTCCTAACTCCGAACGGAGATAGCCTACTGGTAAGAAGAACCCTCTTTGCCATACCGACACAGGCATCGCACCGACTCCGGGCCCTGAAGATACTTTTTGTATTACATGGCGGCAACTGACTAACATCAGCGCTTCAAAGCAGAGCGGCTCCCTTTTACACTGATCCAAGAGGAATACCTCACAGAACAACTTCTGACCTGCTTGGCACTTTCTTACCTTATTATATCGAGTGCTATACGTGCCGCAGAAGAAGGTAGCAACAGTCCGTGCGCTGCATCCGCTGCGATTCGGCAGTGTTCGGAGTTCACGCTTCAAGATTCCATTCCCTGAGAGCTCCACCGCAAAGTGTTAGGATTGATCCATTTTCGCAAACCTAGTCATATCCAGTTTTTTTTTTTTCTTATAAGATCAGTGATCATTCCTCTTTGCCCCCCCTCCTCCACCTCCCCCTCCTAATCCTAATCACTACTCACTACTCATTCCCGGCAATTAAAGTTATATGGGAGAAGACCTGCTTCTACTATTTAAAGGGACAGTGCAATACTACAACCTTTAGAAGCAAATAATACTTTTCACTGATCTACAACATCTCATCATCTATAAGTTCATAATTTATTTCTCAAGTAACCAAACAGAGGAATAGATGATTTAATAATTGCCCATTTACACCAGATACGGTCACAGGTGACAAAGTTTTACAAAGTGGTCTCAAACATTAGCACCTATGGTAAAGGTAGGAAGATTCAGAGGTACCAGCCAAGAACTCCATAACCCTACATCTGTCTTAACCTGTTTTGGACAAGTTCATAATGAAGAAATCACAGATTCCCCTGGGAGCACAAGTCTCCACTCCTAAAGGAGCCACACAGAAGTCTACTACACGCTCTCAAGAAGGAGACAGTGAATATGAAGATGTCACAGAGCCCACCACAGAACTACCATTGTCCAGATCCTTTATTTCTAGAGCTCTGTCAGATGCTTTGAGACCGGTACTTGAGGAGCTGTCTGAAATTAAAAGAGAAATGAGACAGATTGGCAATAGAGTCAAAACTCTTGAAACCACACAAACAGCTATTACTAACTATACTAAACAGGCTTCTGAAGTTTTCTCCAAATATCAACAACATATCAATCACCTTCATGACTATATTGAGGACCAGGATAACAGAGGCAGGAGGAACAATATCCGCTTTAGGGGCATCCCCGAATCAGTTGCAAATTAAGCTATCCCCAAAGCAGTTGAAGAAATATGCAAATTCTTACTGGCAGAGGATCCTACTAGTCCTGTTGTTATTGAAAGGGCACACAGAGCCTTGCGTCCCAAGCCGAAACCGGAAGACCCCCCTAGAGATGTAATCTGCAAGCTCTTGATCTTTGCCCAGAAAGAAGCAATAATGAAAAAAGCTAGAGAAATGGAGAGTATTGAATATGGAGACGCTACAATTCAACTATTCCAAGATATTGCACCTGTAACCTTAAACAAAAGACGCATGCTGAAACCTCTAACAGACCATTTAAGACACAAGAGGATTGCTTTCAGATGGTTGTTCCCCTTTGGAATGCTTATAACCTGGAGAGAGAGAGAAGATACACCATAAGAACACCAAAAGATCTACCAGATGTTTTTGCTGCCCTAGAAATTACGGACATAGACATCCCGGACTGGTCTATTGCTACAGATGTTCTTATACCATCCAACGTTCCACCCCCAAACACATGGGAGACTGTCCTCTCCAGTAAAGCCTTGAATAACAAAAGAAGACAAGGAAAGATGACCCCTAGACGTCTCATGGCAGATGAGGACTGAAGCTATTCTAGATAGTTGACCTGTTCTCATACTTACAAAGAGGTTACTGAGTGTGCTCTACTAAAATTCTCCTCTATTACATTATAGAGAGAGTTTTTATAATTCCTAAGATCTGGATGTCCAGAATGGGACCTACCTCCCCCTCTTATCCCCAAACCTCTCTCTCCACTATTCCTTCCCTCCACCTACCTAGGATGGTCGCCCATGCTGCAACTTTAGATTAACACCTAGAGCCACTTAGTAAAGCCCTTTATCTCACACTAGTTGTTGTATCACTGTTATCACTTGAATTAATAGCAGTTAGAATATATAATTACTTAATATCACCTGTGCCGTACATGACTTGTACTGAAAAAGAAAAGAGTTTGTTCCAAAACCTGTTAAATTATCTTTTCAGGTCCCCTTTAGGACCTATAATGTACATGTTCCCGCCCTTTCTCTCTTTAGAGATGCCTCGGGAATGGTTACTAAGAATGTTGCTTATGTCTAACCTTTGCTTTGTTTTTTATGTATTTAGAACGGTTCTACCCCCCCCTCATCCTCATCCTCACTCATTCCAGTACCCCGAGTACCATTGAATGCCTAAAGAAGATATGAATACCCCGTAGGAACAGATTGGAGCATCCCACCAGTGAGTAAATTGCATACACTAGATCTCACACCCACTTCTCTTCATGGCAGAACTTAGAGTAGCTACCTACAATGTGAGAGGCTTTAAGTCTCCTGTGAAGAGAAGTCAAATCATTAATCAGCTAAACAGAGAAAAGGCTAACATAATATTCCTACAAGAAACACACTTTAAACACAATAAAATACCAGAGCTTTCCAAGACAAAATATAATCTTTGGTTCCATAACTATTCGCCAGCTTCCAACAAATCTGGAACTAGCATAGGAATACATTGGAATACTGATTTCCTACACACGTTTACCATATCAGATGATGAAGGGAGATATTAAATGGTTAAAGGGAAAATCAACTCCCTAACATACACTTTGGTCAACATCTACGCTCCCAACACTGCGCAAAAGAAATGGTTCGACAAATTCTGGCCAGAATTTAAAGCCTTCAGGGAAGGACTAGTCATAGTAGCTGGAGATTTCAATATGACGCTTAATCCTCGCAGTGATTCCTCAACAGGCAAATCAGCTCTCCCAAACAGTTCTTTAAATCTCATAAAAAAATCCTTGCACAAAAACTCCCTGGTGGACGTTTGGAGAGCTCTCAACCCAAAAGAAAAGGACTTTACCTATTTCTCTGCCCACACAAATCTTATCAAAGATTAGATTATAAATTATTCCCAGCTAACAACCTTCATCTATGCACAGAAACCAAAATAGGTCCCATTTTACATTCAGATCATGCACCAGTCTTTTTCACCTTCAAGCCACCTAACTCATTGCCCAAATATTTCAATTGGCGTCTGAACGAAACCTTACTCAGCTCTACAGATATAAATTCAGCCATAAACAAGAAATTAAAGGACTACTTTACTGACAATACACAGGGAGAAACGTCCACACAATTTATATGGGAAGCGCATAAAGCGGTAATTAGAGGAGAGTTTATTTCGCTTACGGCAAACCTAAATAAAGCTAGGCAAAGAAAGACAAATGAACTATTCTCTAAAATATCCAAGCTAGAATGCTCTCACAAACGTACTAGGAAAAATGACATTCTAGACAAACTTAACAGGTGTCACGGCTGTATGTGAGCAACAATAGTAATACACAGTACAGAGCAACTGACTGGACCCAGAACTAGGGAGGATAAAGGGTGACCCCTGTCCGACCATCAACGCTTTCCCTATTCTGCTAAAGCACATGCCCGGATCCAAATGGCGGAACGAGGCATGCCCACGTGCCTAAGACTAATGACCACTGTAACCCCTACAATAGTGGAAGGGGCACGGCCACCAGTGCCCTACTCAGTATATGGAGGGAACCGTGGCCACCTCAGATCCAGTCAGAAAACAAACAGGAATACAACAATGTCTGCAGACTTAGCTGAAGGTGTTGCAGCCGCAGAGAAGACGGATCCAAGGACAGGCTGGCAATATCCGGAGTGCTAGCTGCAGCAGAACACAGGTCCAGTGAACTGATAGCTACAATTGAAGAAACTAAAGCAAGAGCTTCAACTGAAGTGAGAACTATAATCCACATCCTATCATAGGAGGAGGGGTGATATAAAGAGAGGGAAATCAAACACATGAAGAACAGCTGTGGTGAAAGAAACCAAAAGTAAACAGAGTAGTGATAACTCCTCCCAGCTCTAGTAGTGACATCATCACAGGGGTGGAGAAACAGAGCTGTGAGAACATCCCAAAGCTCTGGTAGTGACAGTACCCCCCCCCCCCCTCTACGGGTGGACTCCGGACACCCAGGACCCACCTTCTCAGGATGAGCCCTATGAAATGCCCTGATGAGGCGAGTGGCTTTAATGTCCGACACCGGAACCCACATCCTCTCCTCAGGACCATAACCCTTCCAATGAACGAGGTACTGAAGAGAACCGCGGACAATGCGAGAGTCCACAATTCTGGAAACCTCAAACTCCAGATTGCCATCAACCAAAATCGGAGGAGGAGGCAAAGAGGAGGGTACCGTGGGCTGGACATATGGTTTTAAGAGAGATCTGTGAAATACATTATGTATCTTCCAAACCCGTGGAAGATCAAGACGGAAGGCAACAGGATTGATGACTGACAAGATTTTATAAGGCCCAATAAACTTGGGACCCAATTTCCAGGAGGGAACCTTCAACTTAATGTTTCTAGTAGACAACCACACCAGATCACCCACATTCAGGTCCGGACCAGGCACGCGTCTCTTATCAGCCACACGCTTATACTTCTCACTAATTTTTTTAAGATTACTCTGAATCTTTTGCCAAATGGTAGACAAAGACGAGGAAAATCTCTCCTCCTCAGGTAAACCAGAAAGAGCCCCTCCCGAGAATGTCCCAAACTGCGGATGGAACCCATATGCACCAAAGAATGGTGACTTATCAGAAGATTCCTGACGACGGTTGTTCAGAGCAAACTCAGCAAGAGGGAGAAATGAACACCAATCCTCCTGGTTCTCTGCCACAAAACAGCGCAAATATGTCTCCAGATTCTGATTGAGGCGCTCAGTCTGACCATTCGACTGCGGATGAAAAGCAGAAGAGAAGGACAGCCGAACCCCCAGGCGAGAACAGAAAGCCTTCCAGAACCTGGACACAAACTGTGTGCCTCTATCGGAAACAATATCAGAGGGAATGCCGTGCAATTTAACAATATGGTCGACAAAAGCTTGCGCCAACGTTTTAGCATTGGGTAAACCAGGGAAAGGTACGAAATGAGCCATCTTGCTAAAACGGTCCACCACCACCAGGATCACCAACTTCCCCGAGGAACGAGGAAGATCCGTGATAAAGTCCATGGACAGGTGTGTCCAAGGACGGGAAGGAATGGGTAACGGGAGAAGGGAACCTGAAGGCCGTGAACGAGGGACCTTAGCTCGAGCGCACGTCTCACAAGCAGCCACAAAACCCTCCACCGACTTACGAAGAGCCGGCCACCAAAATCTCAGAGCAATGAGATCTACCGTGGCTCTACTCCCGGGGTGACCAGCAAGAACCGTATCATGATGCTCCTTAAAGAGTTTGTGACGTAGCTCAGGAGGCACGAACAACTTCCCAGAAGGACAACGGGCAGGTGTCTCAGTCTGGGCAGCCTGGACCTCGGCCTCCAAATCGGAATATAGAGCAGAAACAACTACCCCCTCCGCCAAAATGGGACCCGGGTCCTCGGAGTTTCCTCCTCCCGGAAAACAGCGAGAGAGAGCATCAGCCTTCACATTTTTTATCCCAGGTCGGAATGTAACAACAAAATTGAATCTGGAGAAGAACAGAGACCATCTGGCCTGTCTCGGATTCATACGCCTGGCCGACTCCAAGTATGCCAGATTCTTATGGTCGGTAAAAACGGTGATAGGGTGCCTGGCCCCCTCCAACCAATGGCGCCATTCCTCGAAAGCCAACTTGATGGCCAACAACTCCCTATCTCCCACATCATAGTTTCTCTCTGCCGGGGAGAGTTTTTTAGAGAAAAAGGCACAGGGTCGCCACTTGGCAGGGGAAGGGCCCTGGGACAAAACCGCACCCACACCCACCTCGGAAGCATCCACCTCAACAATAAAAGGTAAGGAAACATCGGGATGCACCAAGACGGGAGCAGACGCAAAATTCTCTTTAATCTTAGAAAAGGCTGTAAGCGCCTCCTCCGACCAAGAGGAAAAATCCGCCCCCTTTTTTGTCATGTCAGTGAGGGGTTTGACAACAGAGGAATAATTCAAAATGAACTTTCTGTAATAGTTCGCAAAACCCAGAAAGCGCATCAATGCCTTCTGATTCTCAGGAAGCTCCCACTCAAGTACAGCACGGACCTTCTCGGGATCCATGCGAAAACCAGAAGCAGAGAGGAGAAAACCCAGAAATTGAATCTCCGATACCATAAAAAGACATTTCTCCAGCTTGGCGTACAATTTATTTTCCCGCAGAATCTGCAGAACCTGAAAAAGATGATCCTGATGGGTCTGAACATCAGGGGAAAAAATTAAAATATCATCAAGATACACCAATACAAATTTCCCCATTAAATGATAGAAAATACTATTAACAAAATGCTGAAAGACGGCCGGAGCATTCATCAGGCCGAAAGGAATAACGAGATTCTCGAAATGCCCGTCAGGGGTATTAAAGGCCGTTTTCCATTCATCCCCCTCTCTGACCCTGACCAGGTTGCACGCGCCTCTCAAATCCAATTTGGAAAACACCTTGGCCCCAACAATTTGATTGAAGAGGTCCGGGATCAGAGGAAGGGGATAGGGATCGCGAATCGTGATACGGTTCAGCTCCCTAAAATCTAGGCAAGGTCTCAGAGAGCCATCTTTCTTTTTAACAAAAAAAAAAAACCCGCGGCCACAGGTGACTTTGAGGGACGAATATGCCCCTTTTCGAGACTCTCGGAGATGTAAGTTCGCATAGCGATTCTTTCCGGTTGTGAGAGATTGTAGAGGCGTGCTTTTGGCAGCTTGGCGCCGGGAATGAGGTTAATGGGACAGTCAAACTCCCGGTGAGGAGGTAGCTCCTGAACACCGCTCTCGGAAAACACGTCCGAGAAATCAGAGAGAAATGATGGCACCGTTTTAGTAGACACCTCTGCAAAAGTCGCTGTGAGACAATTCTCTCTACAAAAATCACTCCACTCATTTATTTATTTATGAGCCAGGGTAACCCCAAAACTAGAGGAGACGGCAATCCGTTAAGGACAAAACAAGATATATCCTCCACATGAGTGTCACCTACAGCTAGCCGGATATTGTGAACAATGCCCTTCAGAGATCTCTGTGAGAGTGGAGCAGAGTCAATAGCAAAAACAGGTATATCTTTATCTAATGTGCAAACCTGAAAACCATGCATGGCTACAAATTGAGTGTCAATAAGATTGACGGCCGCTCCACTATCGACAAAAATCTCACAAGAAATGACTTTGCTCTCTAGCGCCACCCTGGCAGACAGGAGAAAACGGGAACTGCAGGTCAGAGGAAAAGCATCAAATCCTACATCAACTTTGCCCAAAGTAGCAGATGAAGCAGAACCTGATGATTTACCTTTTGAGATTTTTCTCTTATTATCGCTCTTAGTACGGTTCAAGAATCTCCTAGACGGACAAACATTTGCCAAATGACCTATGCCCCCACAACAAAAACAGACCATACTCTGAGGACTAAATCCTCTTTTATCAGGGGCAAGTCGAGCTAGCTGCATGGGCTCCTCCTCAGAGGGGAGCGAGACAGGATGAGGCCCCTGCACACTGAATGAGTCCGCACCACTGCCCCTAGACTGACAATGGTTGGACAGAGAGGTCTCGTTTCTTTCTCTTAGACGCCTGTCAAGGCATACCGCCAATGACATGGCAGACTCTAAGGACGTTGGTCTCTCATGGAAAGCAAACGCATCTTTTAATCTCTCCGAGAGACCATGACAGAACTGACTCCGGAGTGCAGCATCATTCCAACCCGAATCAGCTGCCCATCTCCGAAATTCAGAACAATAAAGCTCCGCAGACCGTTTGTTCTGGCATAAAACACGTAGGTTAGATTCGGCCAGAGCAACACGATCCGGGTCATCATAAATCTGCCCCAGGGCCACAAAAAATCCCTCCACGGATCGAAGGGAGGGATCCCCTGATGGCAGCGAAAAAGCCCAAGTCTGAGCATTACCCCTGAGCAGGGAAATGACAATCCTCACCCTCTGCTCCTGATTACCAGAAGAGTGAGAACACAAGCAAAAATTGAGTTTGCATGCCTCTCTGAAACAAACAAAATTCTCACTGCCCCCGGAGAACGTCTCCGGAAGTGAGACCTTTGGCTCGCAACAAACTCCATGAGCCGGAGCAGGGCCCAATGCTTGAAGCTGGGTCATAGATTGACGGAGATCCGCTACTTCCAAAGAAAGACCCTGCATGCGGTCAACCAGGTCAGAAAGCGGATCCATGTCAAAAAAGGACGGTTCTGGTGGATTATAATGTCACGGCTGTATGTGAGCAACAATAGTAATACACAGTACAGAGCAACTGACTGGACCCAGAACTAGGGAGGATAAAGGGTGACCCCTGTCCGACCCTCAACGCTTTCCCTATTCTGCTAAAGCACATGCCCGGATCCAAATGGCGGAACGAGGCATGCCCACGTGCCTAAGACTAATGACCACTGTAACCCCTACAATAGTGGAAGGGGCACGGCCACCAGTGCCCTACTCAGTATATGGAGGGAACCGTGGCCACCTCAGATCCAGTCAGAAAACAAACAGGAATACAACAATGTCTGCAGACTTAGCTGAAGGTGTTGCAGCCGCAGAGAAGACGGATCCAAGGACAGGCTGGCAATATCCGGAGTGCTAGCTGCAGCAGAACACAGGTCCAGTGAACTGATAGCTACAAGTGAACAAACTAAAGCAAGAGCTACAACTGAAGTGAGAACTATAATCCACATCCTATCATAGGAGGAGGGGTGATATAAAGAGAGGGAAATCAAACACATGAAGAACAGCTGTGGTGAAAGAAACCAAAAGTAAACAGAGTAGTGATAACTCCTCCCAGCTCTAGTAGTGACATCATCACAGGGGTGGAGAAACAGAGCTGTGAGAACGTCCCAAAGCTCTGGTAGTGACAACAGGGCTAGAGAAGAACTGAAAACCCATCTAAATGCTCAATCAGCGAAGATATATTTAGCCTTAAAGCAAAAAATCTTTACACATGGAAATAGGTCCACCAAATTCATGATTGCAATGCTGCGCCAACAAAAACACAAATCTAGAATAGCAGGTATCAAAACATGCGGTCAGCCATTACACAAAGATGACACTGCCATTGCTCAGGCGTTTCATGACTTCTATACAGAACTTTACAATATTAATGTAGCAGAGTCAGATACGGCCACGCAAGAGAAAAACAAACTTACCTCTGACTTCCTGAGTAAACTTGAATTACCAAAACTCAATGAAGATCAGAAACTTAAATTATGCGCCCCAATTTCGGAGAAAGAGGTCATGGAAACCCTGAAAACTATTGCTAAAGGGAAATCTCCAGGACCAGATGGGCTACCAGCCATATATTATGCAACATTCAAAGACACCCTAGTTCCCCATATGGCCCAGGTGTATAATGCAGCTCTAAAAGGTACACCCTTCACCCCTCAAACATTAAGTGCTCATATTACGTTAATCCCCAAACCCCAAAAAGACCATACACTCTGTTCTAGCTACATACCCATTTCTTTACTGAACCTAGACCTTAAAATTTACGCTAGAATCCTTTCAGCCAGAATTAAACCCCTTCTCCAAGACTTGATTAATCCTGACCAAACAGGCTTTGTTCTAGGCAGAGAAGGTAAAGATGGTATGTACAAAATTATTAATACTATTTCCCTAGCTAAAAAGAATAAAACACCTATTGTACTGCTCGGGACAGATGCTGAAAAAGCTTTTAATAGAGTGGCTTGGCCCTTTATCACCAGCACCCTAGAAAAATTTGGCTTCCCAAAAATATTTATCAAAGCCATCTTCTCAATGTACACCTCCCCATGCGCTTATATAAAAGTGAATGGCATCCTGTCCCGGGCAGTACACATTAATAATGGAACCAGACAGGGCTGCAAATTATCCCCTTTATTATTTATTTTGTCAATGGAACCTCTACTACAAGCTATAAGACAAAACCCTGACATTAAAGGTTTAAATTGCGGCGCCTTAGAGATAAAACAAGCCGCATATGCGGACGACCTCTTATTGGTTATCTCAAACCCTAGGCAAGCTTTCCCCCTTATAATTGATACCTTGGATAGATTTGGAGATATATCCAATTTCAAAATTAATATCTCAAAATCACAAGGGATGGGCATACTTTATTCCCATAATGCTCTAAAATGTCTAGAGAAAGACTCCCCCTTCTAATGGACCAAAAGCTCACTGAAATTCCTGGGTGTTAACGTTCCGCCTGATCTCAATAGGTTATTCAGTCTAAACTATACTCCACTTATAAATTCCATATCAAATATGCTGAGTTCATGGAAACCCACATTTATATCCTGGCTAGGACGAAAAAATATGTTCAATACCTTAATTTTGCCCAAACTTACATATCTCATACAGGTGCTCCCAATCAAACTCCCAAAACATTTCTTGACTTCCTTTAAGAAAATATGCTCTAATTATATACAGTATGGGGAAATATAAAACCGAGGATTTCGCACAATATTCTTCAACTACCCATAACCAAAGGAGGAATTGGCCTCCCTTCCTTAGACAAGTATATTACAGCTGTTCACCTAAGCAGAATTATAGATTGGGTGAGACACCCAAAACACAAAACTTGGATTTCCTTGGAAGAAGAACTAACAAAATTCCCATTAAAAAGCCTAGTACTGGGGGGCGGAGCTAGCGCCAGAGTCGGACGGCTGTGTGATGTGAAGCTCTGAGCCAGAAGATTCCCTCAAAAGCACAGATCTTTAGCTAAATAGCCCAAAATGGTCAAAATCGGAGGTCCAAGGGTCGCTGACACCCAGGAGCAGGCCCGATCAGCACCTCAAACTGGTGACATGGATAAATTCATAAAGAAAGCCGCACAGACATATGCGGCTAGAGAGCCCAAGATGGCGCCGGATCCTCCTCGCACATCGAAAAGCAAGCAGCAAGCTGGAAGCGCTGCTGATAAGGTGAGAGAGGAATCCCCAGGGGCAGAAGCTCTACCGCTTTCCAGATCATTTCTGAGGGAAGCCCTGATGGAAGCTTTAGAACCTATCAAGTCTGATCTTAACTCCATAAAGGAAGATATGAGACATATAGGAAGAAGGGTGGAACAACTAGAAGAAGCACATACCGTCCTCACTGCGCATCAGAATGCGATCTCTTCAAATCTGAGTGTACACCAAAAGCACCTGAATTCATTATACACACAATTGGAAGATCAGGAAAATAGGGCCCGGCGCAACAATTTGCTCTTCAGGGGTGTCCCTGAATCGGTAGGCCCTGATGAGATCCCAGAAACGGTGATGCAAATATGCCTGAAACTCTTGGGCCCAGATTCCACACATGAGATCATTATAGAACGAGCCCATAGAGCATTGCGCCCTAAACCTCAGCCTACAGAACCTCCTAGGGACATAATTTTCAAATTTTTGCACTTTCCAGCCAAAGAGGCAATATGAAACAGCGCAAGAAACACTCTCCAATTGTCATGGGATGAAAATCCGATTTCCATATACCAAGATCTAGCCCAATCTACTTTGAGAAATCGTAAATCTCTTAAACCGCTTACTGACCTGCTGAGGAACAGAAAGGTCATTTATAAGTGGCTTTTCCCATTTGGATTTTCCTTCTTTCATAATGGCCGCAGGATCTCCATTCAATCTTATGGCGATTTGGAGAAAGCCTATGATACCCTGCAAGTCCCACCTCTCCCGGTTGAAAATTGGGAAACAGTCCAGGATTACAGTAATATACCTAACCTTCCTTCAGAAGAGCCGTGGGAGACCCCTCGCACTCAAAAGTCCCAGAAAACCAGAAGAAATCGTCAAGCTCCTTCCTCCAAGCGTCTGTCACTTACTGATGATTGACCAGTTAAACAGATGTCCTTTACTTCCTCTTTTTGGATGAGGACTCTTTATTCGCAGGACCCCTGAAGAGAGAAGAGGGTGAAATATGCTCGCCATGCATGGAGATTTATATCCTAGAAATGTCTGTAAAGATATCTCAGAGTATATACGTTTATAATGCTTTATGTGGGCAATATTTATATAGTTTTTACTGTGTTTATCTGCCGTACATATGTTTAGCTATAAAGATTGCCTCACCCTTTCTACTTCTAGATTTTACATATGATGGGGTTCCAACCCAAAAACCTTCTTTTCTCTTTACTGAGGGAATCTCGAGGTTGCTCTTTGATAAGAGGACCACTTTACCCCTCTATGTTTACAGAGCTACAAAGCTCTTATTTGTTAGTGCCAATTAGGCGCTGTTTTTGTGTTGGTATTAATATTTTTCTTACCTTTTTTCTTTTGTCACTAGACAGGATTCAGAGGCACATTAAATTAAGTAGACTTTTATATGCCTTGCATTTCCGATTACATGAAAAATACCTTTGTCTTGCCGGGTTAACTTGTATTCTGTTTAACATTAGGAATATGGAGACCATAAGCAGCGAGTTATTCTTCTTCCCTGCAACTCTCTGGAGACAGCACGTACCTCGAAGTGGCACCCTCCCTCTACATCAGTTGGTGGGTGATATATATCTGTCACACATTTTAATAGTTTCGCCTTCTCCCTTACACTTACTCAAACATGACTGACATTAAGCTTGTTTCTTATAATGTCAAAGGACTGGGGTCTCCTTCAAAGAGATGCCAGATTCTATCTCTTCTGAACAAAGAGAGATGTTCTGTAATTTTCTTGCCGGAAACCCACTTTAAACATGACAATTATCCCAACCTCTCCTTCTCCAGATTCCCTATTTGGCATCATTGTGGAGCTGGGGGTGCCGCCTCGAGGGGTGTCAGTATTGGTTTCCACAGAGGTCTTCCCTTCATTTACAAATCCCATATTCAAGACCCAGATGGTAGGTTTCTCATTCTTAAAGGATTAGTAGGTAGATCACTATATACTTTTGTGAACATATATGCACCTAATGAAGATCAGATTAGTTGGCTCTCCACATTAATATCATTAGTAGAGATACACAGAGAAGGCATACTAATTATGGCAGGTGATTTTAATTTTGCCTTTAACCCCCTGATAGACACCACATCTAAGAAGTCATCAGTTTCCTTAAAAGCTCTTAACTTTATACACTCTAAACTCCAAAACCTGGGTGTCATTGATGTATGGAGATGCCATAACCCTCAAGGACTAGACTATTCCTTTTATTCCCCAGCAAATAAGTCCTATAGCAGGATAGACTATATCCTAATCTCTAAAGAACATCTACATTTATGCTCATCTTCTCGGATAGGTGATATAACCCTATCGGACCATTCCCCTATATTTTGTGATATTCGCCCACTTAACAGATCCAATAAACAATTGAACTGGAGATTTAATGAATCTTTACTGGGAAGTGAAAAATACAAAGCTCAAATAGAATCCTTCCTTGAGGAATACTTCAAAACTAATAATACCCCGGAAATTTCCCCCCAGATACTTTGGGATGCCCACAAAGCCTATATCAGAGGCAGATTAATCAGTCTCTGCTCATTTCTTAAAAAAGAGTCGGAGAAAAAACTTTCCACCTTATTATCTAAAATCCATACATTGAAAAAAGCCCACAAACAATCCCTACTTTCCTCACAGCTTGCGGAACTTTCGTTCTTCAGAACGGAATTGAAAAATTTTCTAAACGAGAGATCAGCAAAGTATTATCTATCAGCCCAACATAAATTCTTTGCTCATGGCAATAAAGCTTCTAAATTTGCTATGCAGAGAATCAAACAGAGACGTTCCTCCCGTTTTATCCAGAGCATTAAATCCCCACAAAATTACTCACTTGTTTAAAGCACATGAAATAGCTGAGCAATTTAAAAATTTTTATGAGACCCTATATAATCTCCCTCCTACTACGCTCCCAGATCCTACACAGAATAGGAGGTCTAACATTAACTCCTTTTTATCCTCCTTAAAACTCCCATCTCTCTCCGCTACTCAAAGTTTGTCCATCTCCAAACCATTTACCTCTGCTGAGGTTGTAACTGCCATTAAGTCAACCCCTAAAGGCAAATGCCCGGGTCCAGATGGGTTACCTATAACATACCGTACTACTCTTCATTTAAAGATACTCTTATCCCATTTTTGCTCCCAATATTCAATCTCGCCTTGGAAAAACATCCACTTACTTCAGACATGACTAAAGCCATTATTACAGTCATCCCTAAGCAGGGCAAAGATACCACTTCATGTTCTAATTATCGCCCTATCTCTTTATTAAATGTGGACCTTAGGCCTCTTTCACACTTGCGTTGTCCGGATCCGGCGTGCACTCCACTTGCCGGAATTACATTCCGGATCCGGAAAAACGCAAGTGTACTGAAAGCATTTGAAGATGGAACCGTCTTGAAAATGCTTTCAGTGTTACTATGGCACCCAGGACGCTATTAAAGTCCTGGTTGCCATAGTAGGAGCGGGGAGCGGGGGAGCGGTATACTTACAGTCCGTGCGGCTCCCGGGGCGCTCCAGAATGACGTCAGAGCGCCCCATGCGCATGGATGACGTGTCCAATGCGATCACATGATCCATGCGCTTGGGGCGCCCTGACGTCACTCTGGAGCGCCCCGGGAGCCGCACGGACGGTAAGTATGCTGCTCCCCCGCTCCCCGCTACACTTTACCATGGCTGCCAGGACTTTAGCGTCCCAGCAGCCATGGTAACCATTCAGAAAAAGCTAAATGTCGGCTCCGGCAATGCGCCGAAACGACGTTTAGCTTAAGGCCGGATCCGGATCAATGCCTTTCAATGGGCATTAATTCCGGATCCGGCCTTGCGGCAAGTGTTCCGGATTTTTGGCCGGAGCAAAAAGCGCAGCATGCTGCGGTATTTTCTCCGGCCAAAAAACGTTCCGTTCCGGAACTGAAGACATCCTGATGCATCCTGAATGGATTTCACTCCATTCAGAATGCATTGGGAAAATCCTGATCAGGATTCTTCCGGCATAGAGCCCCTACGACGGAACTCTATGCCGGAAGACAAGAACGCAGGTGTGAAAGAGCCCTTAAACTGTTATCTAAAATGCTAGCCACTAGATTAAAAAATCTCCTGCCACATTTGATCCACCCTGACCAAGTAGGTTTTGTCAAAGGCCGTGAGGGAAAGGATAATACCACAAAAGTACTAGATGCCTTATTTTATGTTTCCCATAGAACATCCCCCCTGGTGTTGATTGGCACGGATGCCGAGAAGGCTTTCGACAGAGTGGATTGGACCTTTATTTCCTCGACTCTGTTGAAATTTCAGTTACCTGAAGCATTTATAAACGCTGTCTTTTCTATGTACACCCACTCCTCGGCATCCGTGTCGGTCAATGATACCTTTTCATCCAGCTTCCCTATAAAAAACGGGACAAGACAGGGCTGTCCACTTTCCCCTCTTATATTTGTCCTTGTGATGGAGACCTTACTGCAATCCCTTAGACAAGATCCAAGTATCATGGGTTTGAAGGTAGGTGGATGTGAATTTAAATTGTCAGCTTTTGCAGATGATTTACTGATTCTCACGACCAACACACTTGTTTCCATACCAGTAATACTGTCCAAACTTAGTCTTTTTGGCTCCCTATCTAATTTTAAGGTCAATGCCTCTAAATCCCAAATAATACATATGGGCCTTTCCCCAACTACTCTCATAACCCTTCAAACCAATTCCCCATTTAATTGGCGTACCCAACAACTGACGTACTTAGGCGTAAAATTTGTCCCCACATCTTACGGATTTATTTAAACTCAATTATAAGCCCCTTTTAGCTTCTTTAATCACACAACTAGAAACTTTAGACTTTCCTTATTTATCTTGGTTTGGGAGAAAAAATATTATTATGTCACTAGTATTACCCAGACTTACGTATTTGATGCAAGTACTCCCTATTGAGATCCCTAAATCTTATTTCTCCTCTCTTAACAAACACATACGCAAATATATCTGGCAAGGGAAAAAATCCCGTCTCTCTTTTGAAACTCGACCTAAACCTAGACCTAGAGGTGGCATTGGACTTCCTGACCCTGAAATGTATATGAAGGCTATGCAGCTTTCAAGGGTTGTGGACTGGATTAGAAATCCCCCACATAAATCTTGGTTAGTCCTAGAAAATGCCTTTTTGCCTTCTTCCACTCGGGCCCTGATTCTGGTTGATAGACCTCCTCCAGCTCCTAACTCTATACCGAACTCTTTGATTCGTAATACCTTGAAGGTCTGGAGGTGGTTCTCGACCAGCTTGGGGGCCTTAACCCTTCCCTCTCCCTTCACCCTTATAAAAGATGTTATTGCCTTAGCTCCTAAAGAACTGAAAGACAGCTGCCCTTCTTCGTTCAGAAATTCGGGATTTGCAGTTTCAAGCTTGTTCAATCAAGATGGAGGTATCCTTTCTGATCATGACATTTGTGAATTACTTAAGATTAAGATCCAGAACCCCTTTCTTTTAAGTTTTATTAGAAAGGAATCGCTCCTTATTGCTAAACAATCCCCTCTCACACAGGAACTTTCCTGGTTTGATAAGATGATTGGCAGCTCAATATATCCCCCTAAGCCCATATCGACAATTTACAGTCAGCTTAAGTCTCCTCCATCTTTAATTAACCCTGCTATCATTGGCCTTTGGGAAAAAGATCTGCAACGTAAACTGACCCCCTCTGAAATACTGAAAGTGCTGATTACCCCGCACAAGATTTCCAGATGTATTCTAATACAGGAAAACGGCTATAAAATCTTGATGCGCTGGTATAAAACCCCAGATAAGACCTGCCTCTACAGTGCCAGCTCTTCAGATGTTTGTTGAAGATGCCTCAAGGAGAGAGGATCATTTATTCACATATGGTGGTCTTGTGAATTGATTAAGCCATGGTGGACAAATATTTTCAAAATCGGTAATCAGATCTGTCAGTCCTCCTACCCGTGCAACCCTGAGATTTCACTACTCTCATTGGGAATTGGGAAATCAAACTCTCACAAGTCAACACTTTTTTCATTTATGATGGTAGCTGCTAGATTAGTGATACCTAAACATTGGCTCTCCCCTGATCCCCCTAGTCTAGAGCAATGGACAAATAGACTTGACCAAATTTATAGACTAGAAGAAATTTCACATTGGGAATTACGATCGAGACATGTTTTCCTGCAGATCTGGACCCCCTGGAAGGAGTATAGGAAATCCTCTTAAAATCAGATTGCCCTCATCAGGGATGATTTATTTAGACTTACTTAGCCTCTCATTTCAGAGAGACAAAAGAGATCTTGTTATTGGTCTGGTGTTTATCAGTAATACTATATTTACAGGCTCATTTGCTCAAAGTAATTGCGGAGTGCCTATAGAAATATATCTCAGATATTCCTGTCTCCCCCGGACCTAAATGGTCCCCCTTATTGTCAAATTTTTATTTTCTTCTTCTTCCACTTCGTCCGTTTTATTATTAACACTGTTATTATTAATATTTTACTGTCACGATATTACGCCTGAAAGATAATTTTAATACTTGATCTAAGGTACTATATTGCTTGAAATGTTTCATAGCAACGTGTCAGACTTTCGACTTTTAATGTATAATTGTATTAAATGAAAAATAATAAAAATTGTCAATATAAAAAAAAAAAAGAGTGTAGAATAGCACCACAGATAATCCAAAGCATCCTGAGCTATATCAATAGGTCTCCCAAACTACCTGCCAGTTTCGCTTTCATGTACCATGTTGTATCAACAAATGGTTTAATAACCTCTTTTTTTTCATATACTGTAAGCGAATTTTCAATGAACGGTCTCCATTTATGAATAAAAGATTGTATGGATAATTAAAAAAAAAAAAAAAAAAACCCTAGTACTTGCAGACCCACAAAACACCCCAACTATAAATAAAGATAATATCCTAGTTCAGGCCACATTATCAGCCTGGAAAACAAAACATATAAGAGATACATGCTCAAAATTCCCCTCTCACTTAAGCAACCTTAATGACCTCCTCATTACAACTGGAGAAGGATATACAACCCTACCAGCACAAATACGCAACAGTAATTTAGCGCCTTCTGACCTCCTAGACCCGGACGGAGCAATATTAAATTTGCGATCTATGAGGGAATGTTTTGGCATTTCTAAACTGAATTGTCTACAGCACAACATCATATCGAAGTCCCTAAAAAGAGTATTATCACAAGACTCTCAGACTAGGGAACCCTCTTGGTTTGAAAAATTAATATCTCAATCACAGAACTCATGCACACGATAAGCAGGAATTTATTCCAAAATGAAACACCAAAATCTCTCTACTTTCTGAGAGAATGGGAAAGAGACTTAAATACTCAATTCACAATAGAAGATACCAAAGATATACTACTCTCACCCAAATTATCCTCAAGATGCTCTAACATTCAAGAAAACACATATAAGGTGATATCCAGATGGTATCTTACACCCGTTAGATTGAGCCAAATGTATAGCACCACTTCTGATCTGTGCTGGAGATGCCTCAAGGAGAGAGGCACCTTCTTACATATTTGGTGGTCTTGCCCGCTTTTACAAATATTCTGGGATAAGGTTTTTATACATATCAATTGCATCTTAGACAAGGAAGACACAAAGAAGATCATCAGTTGCCCCAGGATTGCCTTGCTAAACATTTTGCCAAACTCAATGATCCTATCTGAGAAAAGTCTTCTTAGATCTCTTATAGCGGCAGCTAGACTTATCATAGCTTCAAATTGGAAAACACAAGGTCCTCTGTCTGAGACACTTTGGATGCATAAAGTTGCCTCTATTTCCAGACTAGAAGAGTTATCTCATTGGGAATTGAGATCACATCACAAATATAAGAAAATCTGGTCCCCTTGGCTCAACTGGAGATCCTCAAATCCTTAATTCATGTTTAGGCTCTCTCATTCACTTACACTAATACTCTATAAGCAGATTGTCATGGTCTTACCTTCTTGCTGTTCTCCTTCGTTTGACATGTGCTGGCGGCCATCTTGGTTTCTGGGTTTCTTGTAGCCTTCCACCCTGCGGCTCCTCCTTCCCACTAGTAGGAGCTGGATGCCTAGCTCATATATATAGGAGGTCTGTGGCTTCAGTTCCTTGCTTGGTCCTCCTGTGTTCACATGCTTCTAAGACTGCTGCTGCTTCTGGTTCCTGATGCTGGCTTCGTCTGACTACCCTGCTGGTTCCTGATCCTGGCTTCGTCTGACTACCCTGCTGGTTCCTGATCCTGGCTTCGTCTGACTACCCTTCTGGTTCCTGATCTCTGGCCTCTCAAAGACTCTGCTTCGGTTTCACCATTCGTTTGGACTTTTGCTTAACAGCTTTATTTTCAATAAAGCCTTCTTATTTTCACTTATCTCTTGTTGTACGTCTGGTTCATGGTTCCGTGACATTAGGACCAAGCCATGAGTTCTGACGGTACAGGGCCATCCTCGCTACCCATGCTGGTTGCCAGACTTGATCAGCAGGATCACCTGTTGGGTCGGTTCGCTATGGCGTTGCAAACCCTGCTTGAACGCACGGCTCAGTTCGCTCCCGTTGCCGATGGGTCGGTTGTCGCTCCTACTGCCGCTCCGGTTGTTGCGCCAGAGTCTACCCCGACACCTGTTGTTGCGCCTGTGGTGTTTCGGGGTATGACCGGTTCTGCCCCTCTTCCACAGCGCTTTGGGGGAGAGCCAACTGAGTACCGAGGTTTCCTTAACCAGGTGGGCATTTATTTCGAGTTGCTGCCACATGCCTTTCCTACTGAGAGATCAAAGGTGGGCTTCTTGATCTCGCTGCTCTCGGACAAGGCCTTGGCCTGGGCCAGCCCTTTATGGGAGAACAACAATCCGGTGGTTGCCGAGTTTTCCGGTTTTGTTGCTTCTCTTCGGAAGGTATTCGATGTGCCGGCTCGTGCTGCCTCTGCCGCGAAGCTCCTTATGTCCATCAGACAGGGTTCACGATCCGTAGCTGAATACGCCATTGAGTTTCGTACCCTGGCAGCAGAGGTGGGCTGGAATAATGAGGCTCTGGTCGCTGCTTTCTCTCATGGTCTCTCGGATGCCTTGAAGGATGAGGTTGCAGCTAAGGACCTACCAGTGGAGCTCGAGTCTCTTATTTCTTTCCTGATTTTGATTGACACCAGACTCAGGGAGAGACCTTCCTTTAAGGAGAGCCTGCGGAGGTCTTCTAACAGATTGGCGCCTACGTTTGCTGTCCCACCCGTGCCTCCCTCTCCTCCCACGCCTCCTGGGGATGACTTGTCTGGGGGTGAACCCATGCAGCTGGGGTTTGCTCGCCTGTCCGAGGGGGAGAGGGTACTCCGGAGACGCGAGGGTCGATGCATGTACTGTGGTCTCGGTGGGCATTTTCGGTTGGCATGTCCGAACCGTCCGGGAAACGCTCGTACCTGAGATCCTGTCGGGGGCAGATCTTGGGTGGAGTCTCCTCATCCCCGGTTTCCCGTGTTGACAAACCACTGATCACTGTTGTCCTCTCCTGGGTCGGGGGCTCGGTGACGACCCAGGCGTTGGTGGACTCTGGTGCTGGTGGATTGTTCATTGATAGTGTGTTCGCTGCCGCCAATTCCATTCCTCTGCAGGCTCGAGGTTCCCCACTGGCTCTTGAGGCGATAGACGGCAGACCCCTTCTGTCGTCACACGTGACTCATGAGACCCTTCCAGTGGGGATAGCCATTGGTGCCGTTCACAGAGAGTCGGTCTGCCTCCAGGTTATTTCGTCTCCACACTACTCGGTGGTCTTGGGGTACCCCTGGCTCCAGAAGCATAATCCGACTTTCGATTGGAGATCGGCCGAGATCCTCTCGTGGTCACCGCAGTGTGGGGCTAGTTGCATCCATGGGTCTGTCAAGTTGCTGTGTACTTCCTCGGACTCTCTGTTGCCTCCTGAATACGAGGAGTACCGGGATGTATTCGATAAGGTGCGCGCGGTTGCCCTACCTCCGCACCGCCCAAACGATTGGGCCATAGAGTTACAACCTGGTGCCGTTCCTCCTCGTGGCAAAGTCTATCCACTGTCGGTAGCGGAGAATGAGGCCATGGAGGAGTACGTGAGGGAGGCGCTTTCACGCGGACACATTCGCAAATCCTCGTCCCCGGCAGGGGCTGGATTTTTCTTTGTGAAAAAGAAGGGCGGTGAGTTGAGGCCTTGCATCGATTACAGGGGTCTCAATCGCATCACGATCAAGAACGCTTACCCGATACCCTTGATTTCCGAGCTGTTCGATCGCCTTAAAGGGGCCACGGTCTTTACCAAACTCGACCTGAGGGCGGCATATAACCTGGTAAGGATCAAGGCGGGCGATGAGTGGAAGACCGCGTTTAACACCAGGACCGGTCATTATGAATCCTTGGTTATGCCCTTTGGGTTGTGCAATGCGCCCGCAGTCTTTCAGGAATTCATCAACGATGTTTTCCGTGACCTGTTGCAGCAGTGTGTGGTGGTCTATTTGGATGACATCTTGGTATATTCTGAATCCATGGAGGCCCACATTCTGGATGTCAGACGAGTGTTGCAACGGTTACGAGAGAACAAGCTGTTCGGTAAGCTTGAGAAATGCGAATTTCACCGATCCCAGGTAACCTTCTTAGGTTACATCATTTCCGCTGAGGGGTTCTCCATGGATCCTGAGAAGGTTTCGGCTGTCTTACAGTGGCCCCAGCCCAGTGGTCTTCGTTCCCTGCAGCGCTTTTTGGGCTTCGCCAATTATTATCGGAAGTTCATCAGGGACTTTTCCATGCTGGCCAAGCCTCTCACGGATCTGACCAGGAAGGGCAGTAATTCCCAGGTCTGGCCGCTCGAGGCCATCCGAGCTTTTGAGGCCCTAAAGTCCGCTTTTGTGTCGGCTCCGATTCTGTCGCATCCCAACCCTGGGTTGCCCTTTGTCCTCGAGGTGGACGCGTCTGAGACGGGAGTAGGCGCCCTTCTGTCTCAGCGTAGAACACCAGAGGGTCCTCTGCTTCCTTGTGGGTTTTACTCCCGGAAACTGTCTTCCGCGGAGTGCAACTATCAGATTGGTGACAGGGAGTTATTGGCCATCGTGCAGGCCCTTAAAGAATGGAGGCACTTGCTCGAGGGTTCGGTGGTTCCGGTTCTCATCCTGACGGACCATAAGAATCTGACCTACCTTTCTGAGGCCAAGAGATTGTCACCACGTCAGGCCAGATGGGCTCTGTTCTTGTCACGTTTTAATTACGTGGTCTCCTACCTACCCGGTTCCAAGAACATCAGGGCGGATGCCCTATCACGGCAGTACTCCGAGCTGTCCAGGGAGGAGTCGATTCCGACTTCGGTCATACCTCCGAATCAGATCCTGGTCGCCATTCGCACCAGCCTGACCTCTCCCCTGGGAGAGCAGATTTTGGCGGCTCAATCTGGTGCTCCCTCTGGGAGACCCAACGGCAGATGTTTTGTGCCTGAGGAGTTGCGCACTCGGTTGTTGCGAACCTACCATAACTCCAAGACCGCGGGGCATCCTGGAAAGAATCAGCTGTCCTGGGCTGTTTCACGTCTGTTCTGGTGGCCTTCCCTACGTTCCGACATCGCCGCATATGTAGCGGCATGCTCCGTTTGTGCCCAGAGTAAGTCCCCTCAGCACCTTCCGTTGGGCCTTCTGCAACCCATAGCCACCGGGGAGCGCCCATGGTCACACCTGGGGATGGATTTCATTGTGGACCTCCCTGCATCCCGAGGCCATACGGTCATTCTCATGATTGTGGATCGGTTTTCCAAAATGTGCCACTGTGTTCCTCTGAAGAAGTTACCCTCTGCACAAGAGTTGGCCACGATTTTTGCCAGGGAGGTCTTCCGGTTGCACGGTTTGCCCAAGGAGATTGTGTCGGATCGGGGGAGTCAGTTTGTGTCCAGGTTCTGGCGCGCCTTTTGCTCCCAGTTGGGGATTCATCTCTCCTTCTCCTCGGCCTACCACCCTCAGTCCAATGGGGCCGCAGAACGATCCAATCAGGCCTTGGAGCAATTCCTTCGTTGCTATGTCTCCGATCACCAAGACAATTGGGTTGACCTTCTGCCTTGGGCTGAGTTTGCCAGGAACACGGCGGTGAACTCTTCCTCTGGGACGTCTCCCTTCATGGCCAATTATGGGTTCCAACCTGCCGTGTTACCGGAGGTATTCTCTCCCCAGGATATTCCGGCTGTGGAGGATCACCTTTCCGTCCTACGTGCTTCTTGGGTACAGATCCAGAAGTCCCTTGAGGCCTCTGCGCAGCGCCAGAGACTCCAGGCTGATCGCAGACGAGCGCCTGCTCCTTCCTACCAGGTCGGAGACCTTGTATGGTTGTCCACCCGCAACCTCAACCTTCGAGTGCCCACTCCCAAGCTGGCGCCTCGCTTTGTTGGTCCCTTCCGAGTGCTTCGCAGGGTAAACCCGGTAGCCTATGCCCTTGCGCTTCCTCCTGGCATGCGGATCTCTAACGTGTTTCATGTCTCCCTGTTGAAGCCACTGGTGTGTAATCGTTTCACTTCCTCGGTTCCTCGGCCTCGTCCGGTCCGAGTGGGCAATCATGAGGAGTATGAGGTGAGCAATATCCTGGACTCACGCCTGGTCCGCGGTCGGGTGCAGTTTTTGGTCCATTGGCGTGGTTATGGTCCAGAGGAGCGTTCCTGGGTTTCCTCCGCAGATGTCCATGCTCCTGCCTTGCTCCGAGCCTTCCACGCACGCTTCCCTCAGAAACCGTTTTTTGCTCCGCGGAGGAGGGGCCTTTGAGGGGGAGGTACTGTCATGGTCTTACCTTCTTGCTGTTCTCCTTCGTTTGACATGTGCTGGCGGCCATCTTGGTTTCTGGGTTTCTTGTAGCCTTCCACCCTGCGGCTCCTCCTTCCCACTAGGAGGAGCTGGATGCCTAGCTCATATATATAGGAGGTCTGTGGCTTCAGTTCCTTGCTTGGTCCTCCTGTGTTCACATGCTTCTAAGACTGCTGCTGCTTCTGGTTCCTGATGCTGGCTTCGTCTGACTACCCTGCTGGTTCCTGATCCTGGCTTCGTCTGACTACCCTGCTGGTTCCTGATCCTGGCTTCGTCTGACTACCCTTCTGGTTCCTGATCTCTGGCCTCTCAAAGACTCTGCTTCGGTTTCACCATTCGTTTGGACTTTTGCTTTACAGCTTTATTTTCAATAAAGCCTTCTTATTTTCACTTATCTCTTGTTGTACGTCTGGTTCATGGTTCCGTGACACAGATACCTCTCTCAAACCAGAAATACATCTATCCTACTTGCTGCTTCAGTCACCCATATACATGGTATCCACATATCTTGCCCTCAAATAGGTACTTATCACTCCACCTTCCTCCCCCCCAACCCCCTCCCCTTTTTATTGTATGTTTGTACCTTTTTAATGTTGTTTGGTTCTATGATGTTACTATAATTGGCTCTGCCACTGTAATACCAGAAAAGTGGCGTGTCAGCATATCACTGCAACCATATCTGACATCCTTTCCTAAAGGAAATCTCAAGGGCTTATGATGTAGCCATTATTTGGTGGTAGTTGCTTTAGGGACCCCCCCCCCCCCAGGTTTTTGTTTGACCTTCAATATGCAAAGCCAAAAATTTCCTCCCATACTTAAAGGTCTTGTGCTCTTGATCTCCATGCGGCCTCACGCATCATAAAAAGCACTGAGCCCCCCCCCTTTTTACCTGCTTAATGTGGGCGTAAAAGTCCCCTATTATCTATCCTAGATATGGTGATTGTTCGCTACTCGTGATTGTGCATTAATAGTGATTATGTAATATTTGTATGTATCACTGTACGTGGCTATTGCATCCTTGATTTGCTGATTGTTTTTTTAACCCCCCTTTATTGAAAACAATAAAAAGATATTAAAAAGAAAAAAGAAAGTTGATAAAGCAGATATCAAATTGGATCGTGAGCATCACGGGGACGGGCGACATGGTGGGGCAGTAAGTGTGCACACGCCTACACAAACTGACTGACAGGGGTCAGCCCCTGCAACTTCTGGGTCTCCAAATTGGGCACATGGCCTGAGCTTGCCCTTTACCCCTTGGAGGTGCTGGCCTTCCCTGCAGCCAGTGTATTGTCTGATCGTGTGTTTTGCATGACGGGAGGGGGTTATCACAGGTTATATTTCCCAATGTTTTGGGGTGTAGCCTAATTTAAAAAATATATAAATAAATTTAAAACCAAAAAGCAGTGAAGGCTATCTCCTCTACCGCCGCTTCCACCTACACCGCCACATCCACTGCCTCCTCAACCTCCTACTGCATTTGGACCTCATCCTCCTAGATCAAGATTATTATTTTAAATTTTTACGTATTTTATGTTATTTAAAGTCATTTCCCTATCTATTTTTGTTTGCAGAGCACTTGCCATGCTCTTAACCACATTTTGCTGGTATTTGCAGCCCTCTAGCCCTTTCCATTAAATTTTTACAGTCATTTTTGTGCTCAAAAGTTTGGGTCCCCATTGACTTCAATAGGGTTCGGGTTCGGGGTCAAGTTCGGGTCCCAAACTCAAACTTTTTTGTGAAGTTCGGCCGAACCCGTCGAACCCGAACATCCAGGTGTCTGCTCAACTCTATTCAAGATTTGTAATTTTTACCACTGTTAATAAAGAAGACTGAGCAAAGCAAGAGCTATGTAGTGATATACTGTAGAATATGATGGCAACAGTGGCGTACCAAGGGGGGGGGCGGGGCCCGCCCCGGATGCCACTCACAAGGGGGGTGCCATGACGGAGTCACCCCTCCATCCACTGCTGCACCGCGACGCGACTCCGCCAGGCGCCGGCTTCTGTGGAAGGATTATTGCGGATCTTTTAAAGAAGCGGAAGGATCCATTACCAGCGGTCGGACGGAGCCTGAGGCATCATCAAAATGTGAGTAAATAATTGTGTAATTAAAGGGTGTGTGTGTGTGTAATTAAGTGGGAGTTTGTAATTAAGGGGGGGGGTGTAATTAAGGTGTAATTAAGGGATGTGTGTGTGTAATTAAGGGAGGGGTTTGTAATTAAGGTGGGGAGGGAGGGGGTGTAATTAAGGGGGGAAGTGTGTAATTAAGGGGGGGTGTAATTAAGGGAGGGGGTGTAATTAAGGTAATAAATATTATTGAAAACATTGAAAAAAGTTTGTGCATGTTTTCTTAACTTTCTTGGGGAGGGGGGGGGGGGGGTGCCAAACAAAGGGTTCGCCCCGGGTGCCAAATGCTCTAGGTACGCCCCTGGATGGCAAAGCAATGTCACATCAGCCCATACATAAAACATTACATCTATATGCAAACAGAGAAACGCAGTGTAGGACGGTAGGACACAGCAGCCCTGCTTCCATGCTCAGTGCCTATATGGGCACAAGAGGAGACCACAAGCAGGCTTTTAGTCTAACAGGATCCACATACTTCTGCCCTCCTGCAAAAATCACGCCTGCTACTGGCACTGCTGCTAATCAACTTTATTTCACACATTAGTTGTAGAATTCAAGCTAGCATACACATGAATCTACAGTACATAAGTCTAATTCTCTAGCAGGTTCAGGTTTATCATTGTTCTTCCCCCTGCAGGAAGGATATACACAATGCTGGGTGACCTTCATGTTCATATTGATTCAAGCTTTATTTCAAAGTAGGTTAAAAAATGAAAGCAGTGATGAGATTGGTTGCTCTGAGACAGACCACATTGTAGGAGTGTGTGAGACCCATTGTATATTGGGACCTTGTGCTATAGCCTTCCAGGAACAGTAAGCTGCACATCTTTCATGTCTGGATTATAGAATATCTGACTTTCATATTCTTTAATAGAAATAACATTTTTATTTTTCATGTTACCATTTTTGGAACAAAGGGGAAAGTCACAAGACCAGCTTTCCCGGTGTTCTGCTTTAGAGGAGCCCAACTCATATACCCACACCAATTAATCTATGTTAGCAGCTCATCACTCTAGCTAACAGATAATTGTTCTTAGTGGTGAACCCCACCTATTATTTAATCCTTTTTGATTCCAGAGGGGAAGCAAACCAGGCTGGTGCAGTGAGCTGCATTTATATTAATATAAGCAGATATATAACTCGAGTTTGACCGCGACGCGTGGTTGATTAAGTGTGGTTGTGTAAGTGTGTGACTTAAGATTAAGTGAGGGAGTATCTGAGAGCTAAATTATTTGTGGACACTGATGAGTGGCTGTGTTTGACTGTATTTTGTGCTGTGATAACACTTTTTTTTTTCCTTCTCCAGGGGTTGCACAGGTGAGCAATTAGGGTGTGGCTGTTTAATTAGGGTGTGGCTGTCTAATTAGGAGACTTTAAAAACTCAGCAGTAAGAGCAGCACAGCCTTTTTGATTCCAGAGGGGAAGCAAACCAGGCTGGTGCAGTGAGCTGCATTTATATTAATATAAGCAGATATATAACGCGAGTTTGACCGCGACGCGTGGTTGATTAAGTGTGGTTGTGTAAGTGTGTGACTTAAGATTAAGTGAGGGAGTATCTGAGAGCTAAATTATTTGTGGACACTGATGAGTGGCTGTGTTTGACTGTATTTTGTGCTGTGATAACACTTTTTTTTTTCCTTCTCCAGGGGTTGCACAGGTGAGCAATTAGGGTGTGGCTGTCTAATTAGGAGACTTTAAAAACTCAGCAGTAAGAGCAGCACAGCCTTTTTGATTCCAGAGGGGAAGCAAACCAGGCTGGTGCAGTGAGCTGCATTTATATTAATATAAGCAGATATATAACGCGAGTTTGACCGCGACGCGTGGTTGATTAAGTGTGGTTGTGTAAGTGTGTGACTTAAGATTAAGTGAGGGAGTATCTGAGAGCTAAATTATTTGTGGACACTGATGAGTGGCTGTGTTTGACTGTATTTTGTGCTGTGATAACACTTTTTCTTTTCCTTCTCCAGGGGTTGCACAGGTGAGCAATTAGGGTGTGGCTGTTTAATTAGGGTGTGGCTGTCTAATTAGGAGACTTTAAAAACTCAGCAGTAAGAGCAGCACAGCCTTTTTGATTCCAGAGGGGAAGCAAACCAGGCTGGTGCAGTGAGCTGCATTTATATTAATATAAGCAGATATATAGCGCGAGTTTGACCGCGACGCGTGGTTGATTAAGTGTGGTTGTGTAAGTGTGTGACTTAAGATTAAGTGAGGGAGTATCTGAGAGCTAAATTATTTGTGGACACTGATGAGTGGCTGTGTTTGACTGTATTTTGTGCTGTGATAACACTTTTTTTTTCCTTCTCCAGGGGTTGCACAGGTGAGCAATTAGGGTGTGGCTGTTTTATTAGGGTGTGGCTGTCTAATTAGGAGACTTTAAAAACTCAGCAGTAAGAGCAGCACAGCCTTTTTGATTCCAGAGGGGAAGCAAACCAGGCTGGTGCAGTGAGCTGCATTTATATTAATATAAGCAGATATATAACGCGAGTTTGACCGCGACGCGTGGTTGATTAAGTGTGGTTGTGTAAGTGTGTGACTTAAGATTAAGTGAGGGAGTATCTGAGAGCTAAATTATTTGTGGACACTGATGAGTGGCTGTGTTTGACTGTATTTTGTGCTGTGATAACACTTTTTGTTTTCCTTCTCCAGGGGTTGCACAGGTGAGCAATTAGGGTGTGGCTGTTTAATTAGGGTGTGGCTGTCTAATTAGGAGACTTTAAAAACTCAGCAGTAAGAGCAGCACAGCCTTTTTGATTCCAGAGGGGAAGCAAACCAGGCTGGTGCAGTGAGCTGCATTTATATTAATATAAGCAGATATATAACGCGAGTTTGACCGCGACGCGTGGTTGATTAAGTGTGGTTGTGTAAGTGTGTGACTTAAGATTAAGTGAGGGAGTATCTGAGAGCTAAATTATTTGTGGACACTGATGAGTGGCTGTGTTTGACTGTATTTTGTGCTGTGATAACACTTTTTTTTTTCCTTCTCCAGGGGTTGCACAGGTGAGCAATTAGGGTGTGGCTGTCTAATTAGGAGACTTTAAAAACTCAGCAGTAAGAGCAGCACAGCCTTTTTGATTCCAGAGGGGAAGCAAACCAGGCTGGTGCAGTGAGCTGCATTTATATTAATATAAGCAGATATATAACGCGAGTTTGACCGCGACGCGTGGTTGATTAAGTGTGGTTGTGTAAGTGTGTGACTTAAGATTAAGTGAGGGAGTATCTGAGAGCTAAATTATTTGTGGACACTGATGAGTGGCTGTGTTTGACTGTATTTTGTGCTGTGATAACACTTTTTTTTTCCTTCTCCAGGGGTTGCACAGGTGAGCAATTAGGGTGTGGCTGTTTAATTAGGGTGTGGCTGTCTAATTAGGAGACTTTAAAAACTCAGCAGTAAGAGCAGCACAGCCTTTTTGATTCCAGAGGGGAAGCAAACCAGGCTGGTGCAGTGAGCTGCATTTATATTAATATAAGCAGATATATAACGCGAGTTTGACCGCGACGCGTGGTTGATTAAGTGTGGTTGTGTAAGTGTGTGACTTAAGATTAAGTGAGGGAGTATCTGAGAGCTAAATTATTTGTGGACACTGATGAGTGGCTGTGTTTGACTGTATTTTGTGCTGTGATAACACTTTTTGTTTTCCTTCTCCAGGGGTTGCACAGGTGAGCAATTAGGGTGTGGCTGTTTAATTAGGGTGTGGCTGTCTAATTAGGAGACTTTAAAAACTCAGTAGTAAGAGCAGCACAGCCTTTTTGATTCCAGAGGGGAAGCAAACCAGGCTGGTGCAGTGAGCTGCATTTATATTAATATAAGCAGATATATAACGCGAGTTTGACCGTGACGCGTGGTTGATTAAGTGTGGTTGTTTAAGTGTGTGACTTAAGATTAAGTGAGGGAGTATCTGAGAGCTAAATTATTTGTGGACACTGATGAGTGGCTGTGTTTGACTGTATTTTGTGCTGTGATAACACTTTTTTTTTTCCTTCTCCAGGGGTTGCACAGGTGAGCAATTAGGGTGTTGCTGTTTAATTAGGGTGTGGCTGTCTAATTAGGAGACTTTAAAAACTCAGCAGTAAGAGCAGCACAGCCTTTTTGATTCCAGAGGGGAAGCAAACCAGGCTGGTGCAGTGAGCTGCATTTATATTAATATAAGCAGATATATAACGCGAGTTTGACCGCGACGCGTGGTTGATTAAGTGTGGTTGTGTAAGTGTGTGACTTAAGATTAAGTGAGGGAGTATCTGAGAGCTAAATTATTTGTGGACACTGATGAGTGGCTGTGTTTGACTGTATTTTGTGCTGTGATAACACTTTTTTTTTTTCCTTCTCCAGGGGTTGCACAGGTGAGCAATTAGGGTGTGGCTGTTTAATTAGGGTGTGGCTGTCTAATTAGGAGACTTTAAAAACTCAGCAGTAAGAGCAGCACAGCCTTTTTGATTCCAGAGGGGAAGCAAACCAGGCTGGTGCAGTGAGCTGCATTTATATTAATATAAGCAGATATATAACGCGAGTTTGACCGCGACGCGTGGTTGATTAAGTGTGGTTGTGTAAGTGTGTGACTTAAGATTAAGTGAGGGAGTATCTGAGAGCTAAATTATTTGTGGACACTGATGAGTGGCTGTGTTTGACTGTATTTTGTGCTGTGATAACACTTTTTTTTTTCCTTCTCCAGGGGTTGCACAGGTGAGCAATTAGGGTGTGGCTGTTTAATTAGGGTGTGGCTGTCTAATTAGGAGACTTTAAAAACTCAGCAGTAAGAGCAGCACAGCCTTTTTGATTCCAGAGGGGAAGCAAACCAGGCTGGTGCAGTGAGCTGCATTTATATTAATATAAGCAGATATATAACGCGAGTTTGACCGCGACGCGTGGTTGATTAAGTGTGGTTGTGTAAGTGTGTGACTTAAGATTAAGTGAGGGAGTATCTGAGAGCTAAATTATTTGTGGACACTGATGAGTGGCTGTGTTTGACTGTATTTTGTGCTGTGATAACACTTTTTTTTTTCCTTCTCCAGGGGTTGCACAGGTGAGCAATTAGGGTGTGGCTGTTTAATTAGGGTGTGGCTGTCTAATTAGGAGACTTTAAAAACTCAGCAGTAAGAGCAGCACAGCCTTTTTGATTCCAGAAGGGAAGCAAACCAGGCTGGTGCAGTGAGCTGCATTTATATTAATATAAGCAGATATATAACGCGAGTTTGACCGCGACGCGTGGTTGATTAAGTGTGGTTGTGTAAGTGTGTGACTTAAGATTAAGTGACTTTAGATTCAGGGTCTTCAGTGGGGGACTGCAATTAGCCTGTATCTTATTACTACATTGTATTTTTTTGCTTTTGTGGTGTAATCCCCATTTAGTATGTGTTGCACAATTGACAACGCAGTCCAGTGCACATCTTGCATGATGTATGCAGTCCTGGAACAGCCGTTCGAGGGTGTATATCTTTGTTCAAGATGTGAGCAAATTACCCGTTTGGAATCGCTAATCGAGTCTCTAAATGGGCAAGTTGCAACACTGAGAGGCATTGACAATTTGCAAAAAAGTTTGCTTCTCACCGAGCAAGCACTCTTTGGGGTAGATGAGGGGGAGGGTGACAGAGAGGAGGCTGAGGAAAGTGAGGTAGCTAGCTGGGTAACAGTTAGAAAGCGGGGTAGATGGAAGAGTGCCAGGGAGGCTAGCCCTGATCTGACACACCCCAACAAGTTTGCACGTTTGGCAGATGAAGGGGATATCAGTCCAGGGACGGCACTGCCGCAGCCGGACACTTCCTCTGCCAGTCAGGGGAATGTCAGCTCCGGTAAGCAGGGGACCAGGAGAGCAGGGCAGGTCAGACAGGTGCTGGTAGTGGGAGACTCAATTATTAGGGGAACAGATAGGGAAATCTGTCACAAAGACCGTGATCGCCGAACAGTGTGCTGTCTTCCTGGCGCTAGAGTTCGACATATCGCGGATCGGGTTGACAGATTACTGGGAGGGGCTGGAGAAGATCCAGCGGTCATGGTCCATATCGGAACCAATGACAAAGTTAGGGGTAGGTGGAGAGTCCTTAAAAATGATTTCAGGGATTTAGGTCAAAAGCTTAGGGCAAGGACCTCAAAGGTAGTATTTTCCGAAATACTACCTGTACCACGGGCCACACAAGAAAGGCAGCGGGAGATTAGGGAAATTAACAAGTGGCTCAAGAACTGGTGTAGGATGGAGGGGTTTGGGTTCCTGGAGAACTGGGCCAACTTCTCTGTCGGCTACAGGCTCTATCGTAGGGACGGGCTGCACCTCAATGGGGAAGGGGCAGCTGTGTTGGGGAAGAAGATGGCTAGAAGTTTGGAGGAGTGTTTAAACTAGGGACTGGGGGGGAGGGTAATTACACTATAGAAGGGGAAGATAGTGCAGATAGAGACCGGGGGCAAGGTAGTGGGACTGGGGGAGGAATGGAAGGAGGGACTAGAACAGTTCAGAAGGAAAGGTGTAGGGTAAAAAATATACATAAACCTCTCAAATGTATGTATAATAATGCCAGAAGCCTGACTAATAAAACTGGTGAACTGGAATTAGTGATGTGTGAGGAGGACTATGACATAGTGGGAATAACTGAGACATGGCTGGATGACAGCTATGACTGGGCAGTTAATGTACAAGGTTACAGTCTGGTTAGAAAGGATCGTCAAAACCGGAGAGGTGGAGGGGTCTGCCTTTATGTAAAGTCTTGTCTAAAGCCCACACTCCGTGAAGATATAAGTGAGGGACATGAACATGTGGAGTCACTATGGGTAGAGATACACGGAGCTAAAAACAACAATAAATTACTAATAGGAGTCTACTATAAACCACCTAATATACCAGAGTCCACAGAAAATCTACTACTAAACGAGATAGACAAGGCGGCAAATCATAATGAGGTGGTTATTATGGGGGACTTCAACTACCCAGATATAGACTGGGAAACTGAAACTTGTATATCTCATAAAGGAAACAGATTCTTGGCAATAACCAAAGACAATTATCTCTCCCAACTGGTTCAGGACCCGACTAGAGGGACGGCCATACTGGACTTAATATTAACCAATAGACCTGACAGAACAACAGACGTGCAGGTTAGGGGACACCTGGGAAATAGTGACCATAAAGTAATAACCTTCCAATTATCATTCAAAAGAGCGTTTCTACAGGGAGGAACAAAAATACCAAACTTCAAAAAAGCTAAATTTAGCCAACTAAGAGAGGCCATAGGCCTAACTAACTGGGACAAAGTCCTCAAAAATAAAAATACAGCCAAAAAATGGGATATCTTTAAAAACATCCTAAAATCTCATTGTGAGAGGTACATACCATATGGGAATAAAAGGTTAAGGAACAAAAAGAAACCAATGTGGATAAACAGAACTGTAAAGAAAGCAATAAATGACAAAAAGAAAGCATATAAAACACTAAAACAAGAGGGTAGCACGGAAGCACTGAAAAACTATAAGGAAAAAAACAGAACATGTAAAAAACAAATAAAAGCGGCCAAACTAGAGACCGAGAGATTAATTGCCAAAGAGAGTAAAACTAACCCTAAAATGTTCTTCAATTATATAAATGTTAAAAAGTATAAATCTGAAGGTGTCGGCCCTTTAAAGAGTAATGAGGGGGGAGTCGCAGAGAGCGACGAGGAGAAAGCAAAGCTGTTAAATATTTTTTTCTCCAGTGTATTCACTGAGGAAAATAAACTGTCAGATGAAATGCTGAATGTTGAAATAAATTCTCCATTAAAAGTGTCCTGTCTGACCCAGGAAGAAGTACAACAGCGACTTAAAAATATCAAAATAGACAAATTGCCAGGACCGGATGGCATACACCCCCGTATCCTAAGGGAATTAAGTAATGTCATAGCCAGACCCTTATTTCTGATATTTGCGGACTCTGTACTGACAGGGAATGTCCCACAGGATTGGCGCATGGCAAATGTGGTGCCAATATTCAAAAAGGGTCCAAAAACAGAGCCTGGAAACTATAGGCCGGTAAGTTTAACATCTGTTGTGGGTAAACTGTTTGAAGGTTTTCTGAGAGATGCTATGTTAGAGCATCTTAACGGAAATAAGCAAATAACGCCATATCAGCATGGTTTCGTGAGGGATCGGTCATGTCAAACTAATTTAATCAGTTTCTATGAGGAGGTAAGTTCTAGACTTGACAGCGGCGAATCAATGGATGTCGTGTATCTGGACTTCTCCAAAGCATTTGACACTGTACCGCATAAAAGGTTAGTATATAAAATGAGAATGCTCGGACTCGGAGAAAACGTCTGTAAGTGGTTAAGTAACTGGCTCAATGATAGAAAACAGAGGGTGGTTATTAACGGTACATACTCAGATTGGGTCACTGTCACTAGTGGAGTACCTCAGGGGTCAGTATTGGGCCCTCTTCTCTTCAATATATTTATTAATGATCTTGTAGAAGGCTTGCATAGTAAAATATCAATTTTCGCAGATAACACTAAACTGTGTAAAGTAATTAACACTGAAGAGGACAGTATACTACTACAGAGGGATCTGGATAGATTGGAGGCTTGGGCAGATAAGTGGCAGATGAGGTTTAACACTGACAAATGTAAAGTTATGCACATGGGAAGGAATAATGCAAGTCACCCATACATACTAAATGGTAAAACACTCGGTAACACTGACATGGAAAAGGATCTAGGAATTTTAATAAACAGCAAACTAAGCTGCAAAAAATAGTGTCAGGCAGCTGCTGCCAAGGCCAATAAGATAATGGGTTGCATCAAAAGGGGCATAGATGCCCGTGATGAGAACATATTCCTACTACTTTACAAATCGCTAGTCAGACCACACATGGAGTACTGTGTACAGTTCTGGGCTCCTGTGAACAAGGCAGACATAGCAGAGCTGGAGAGGGTCCAGAGGAGGGCAACTAAAGTAATAACTGGAATGGGGCAACTACAGTACCCTGAAAGATTATCATCATTAGGGTTATTCACGTTAGAAAAAAGACGACTGAGGGGAGATCTAATTACTATGTATAAATATATCAGGGGGCAGTACAGAGATCTATCCCATCATCTATTTATCCCCAGGACTGTGACTGTGACGAGGGGACATCCTCTGCGTTTGGAGGAAAGAAGGTTTATACACAAACAGAGAAAAGGGTTCTTTACGGTAAGAGCAGTGAGACTATGGAACTCTCTGCCTGAGGAGGTGGTGATGGTGAGTACAATAAAGGAATTCAAGAGGGGCCTGGATGTATTTCTGGAGTGTAATAATATTACAGGCTATAGCTACTAGAGAGGGGTCGTTGATCCAGGGAGTTATTCTGATTGCCTGATTGGAGTCGGGAAGGAATTTTTTATTCCCCTAAAGTGAGGAAAATTGGCTTCTACCTCACAGTTTTTTTTTTGCCTTCCTCTGGATCAACTTGTAGGATGACAGGCCGAACTGGATGGACAAATGTCTTTTTTCGGCCTTATGTACTATGTTACTATGTTACTATGTTACAGTTTATAGAAACATGGTTGTCCACATGGTATTTCAGGAGACATCTCAGAGAAGGGGTTGCTTTTAAAGGGGCTGTCTCACTTCAGTACTTGGCATTTATTATGTGGAGAAAGATAATACAAGGCACTTACTAATGTATTGTGATTGTCCATATTGCCTCCTTTGCTGGCTAGATTCATTTTTCCATCACATTATTCACTGCTTGTTTCCATTGTTACAGACCACCTTGCAATCCATCAGTGGTGGTCGTGCTTGCACAATATAGGAAATAGCACTAGCCTATGTGCACTCCCATGGTCCCGACCACCACAGAGGCTGATGCTTTCTCTGATAGTGTGCAAGCATGACCAGCACTGATGGATTGCAAGGTGGTCTGTAACCATGGAAACGAGCAGTGTATAATGTGATGGAAAAATGAATCCAGCCAGCAAAGAAAGCAATATGGACAATAACAGTACATTAGTAAGTGCCTTGTATTAACTTTCTCTACATGATAAATGCTACTTACAGAAGTGAGACAACACCTTTAAGGAATCTGTGTTTTTGCTGTATTATTTCTGCAAAAAGTGTCACAGCCAGATGTTTGCTAAAAGTCAATAGGAAATTAGGAAACATACTAAAAAAAATGTTTTTCTTCCTTTGGGTGCATTTTTGGGTCCATTGTTTTTATTTCAAAGCTTAGCATGCTCTAGGAGAGCTGTAGGTATGAGAAAAAAAGTGTGACCATAAAAAATTCATATTTAAAAAAAAAAAGCATGTACTTTTTGGCATTGTTAGGAGTTCAAAGAACTGCCACGAAAAAAATAAATGTGTGAAAGAAAACTTAAGCCTCAAATGTACCTCCTGCTCACTGAAAAAAAGTTAATAGGTCTAATCAGTATGACAATCTGTGGAAGAAATGCTATGATTTTTATGATGAATATTTTGCACATGTGAACATACGCTAAAAGTAGTGAGTTTTCACTTCTCTCTAAAATTACATTACATTTCTTTAAAAATTTAAAAACTGTTTTTTTTTCTGTTTTACTGTCTGTGGAGTAGACTTCCTCAGGACGTGGTCACCGCAGGAACAGTGGACAGTTTTAAAAAGGGTTTAGATGAATTCTTGAAAGTAAAAGACATTAATGCTAATGAAAAATGTGTAGAAATCCGAGTCTCACTTCCTTCTGGGATTCGCGTCCCCACCTATCCTTTGGTTGAACTTGATGGACTTATGTCTTTTTTTGAACTGTATTAACTATATAACTATGTTTTCATTATACCATAACACTGATTTTCATTCACCACTCTTATGGATTTCATTACTAACTTACTTGTTAAGGCCTCATGCACACGACCGTTTTTTTTTGCGGTCCGCAAAACGGATTTCCGTTGTTCCGTGATCTGTGACCGTTTTTTCTTCCGTGGGTCTTCCTTGGTTTTTGGAGGATCCATGGACATGAAAAGTGAAAAAAAAAACTAAGTCAAGTTTGCATTGAAAATGATAGGAAAAACGGACACGGATCACGGACACGGATCACGGACGCGGATGACTATCTTGTGTGCATCCGTGATTTTTCACGGACCCATTGACTTGAATGGGTCCGTGAACCGTTGTCCGTGAAAAAAATAGGACAGGTCTTATTTTTTTCACGGACTGGAAAAACGGATCACGGACGCGGAAGCCAAACGGTGCATTTTCCGATTTTTCCACGGACCCATTGAAAGTCAATGGGTCCGCGAAAAAAAACGGAAAACGGAACAACGGCCGCGGATGCACACAACGGTCGTGTGCATGAGGCCTAAATGACAAAAAATCTGCTTGCTCAGCCTGAATATCAAGTGAAGTTTTAACGATCTTTGGTGCTCAGAGCTATCTTGGCCATGGAGTTGACAGGCTTAACAAGTAATGGTCTGGACGTTATGGTGATTAGAAGACCCTTTATATAACAACCGGTTCATTAAATGGCTCTTGGTTACCATAGACATCTAGACAAGCACTAATATGAGAATGAAAAGTAGCCTCTAACCACTGTAGGCACGCCCAACCAAAGATGACTCCATGACAGACATTTAGCTTCCACAATTGCTGCTTTTTGACATTTTCTTATTTAGTAATTTAAATTCATATTCTATACATCACTATACAGTGACATTTGTTTGTTGGATCCTCGATGTCTGGTGAAAAGATTTTATTAAATCATCAGATATCAAATCCTACTCATATCAATAAATTTGGACATGCTAGGAAACAAAGTTTCCCCCAAGGAGGGAAATCAGAACTCTACTGAGAAAATAAATTTAGACGTTTCCTTACAGTTTGGGATGTTGCTCATCTTTGTCCTGAGTTTACCAGATGAGGTCAGCTTATCACAAGTGTGCAACCTCCTGGTAATCCTACGTTGTCCATGAGATGGATTTGTCCAGCACAGAACATGTGATTTACAAAGATTTCTTTAGTTAAGATAAATCTAAATCACAGCTGGATACATAGCAGACAGTACAACACATGTACAGTACTTCTCAATATCGTCATGGCCAATTTCCTTCTCAGTTGTAGTGGAAAGTAGTTATTGCTTTTTGGTATTTCTTAACAACTCAGTAATGTAATGTAAAATATGGAATATGAGGAAATCCTCTTTGTAAAATTCACCTTTTTTCTTTATTTTATACCATTTCTTGCCCTTAGACAACCTTCTTAAAATCCCAGACACACCCTTTATCTATTAGGCCTGATGCACATGTCAGAGCCTCTGAATTGTGCTGCCTTATGGCCTCTTTACACTGCCCGAGCATCGTGCAGATCATCACTAATAAAATTGAATAGGAGCACTTGTAAAGGTGCAGAAACGCCTGTTCATCAGGTATTCGGGATTAGCAATGACATTAACACTCTCTCCTCCACGTTATACATGTAGTAGCAGAGGTCTCCTTTAGAGTTGAGCGAACACCTGGATGTTCGGGTTCGAGAAGTTCGGTCGAACTTCCCGGAAATGTTCGGGATCCGAACTCGACCCGAACTTCGCCCCGAACCCGAACCCCATTGAAGTCAATAGGGACCCGAACTTTTCGGCACTAAAAAGGCTGTAAAACAGCCCAGGAAAGGGCTAGAGGGCTGCAAAAGGCAGCAAAATGTAGGTAAATCCCCTGCGAACAAATGTGGATAGGGAAATGAATTAAAATAAACATAAAATAAATAAAAATTAACCAATATCAATTGGAGAGAGGTCCCATAGCAGAGAATCAGGCTTCATGTCATAGCAGAGAATCAGGCTTCATGTCACCCAACACTGGAACAGGCCATTGTCAGATATTTTTAGGCCCCGGCACCCAGACAGAGGAGAGACGTCCCATAGCAGAGATTCAGGCTTCATGTCATAGCAGAGAATCAGGCCTCATGTCACCCAACACTGGAACAGGCCATTGTCAGATATGTTTAGGCCCCGGCACCCAGACAGAGGAGAGAGGTCCCATAGCAGAGAATCAGGCTTCATGTCATAGCAGAGAATCATGTCTCATGTCCCCCAACACTGGAACAGGCCACTGTCAGATATGTTTAGGCCCCGGCACCCAGATAGAGGAGAGAGGTCCCATAGCAGAGAATCAGGCTTCATGTCATAGCAGAGAATCATGCTTCATGTCACCCAACACTGGAACAGGCCACTGTCAGATATGTTTAGGCCCTGGCACCCAGACAGAGGAGAGAGGTCCGATAGCAGAGAATCAGGCTTCATGTCATAGCAGAGAATCATGCTTCATGTCACCCAACACTGGAACAGGCCACTGTCAGATATTTTTAGGCCCCGGCACCCAGACAGAGGAGAGACGTCCTATTGCAGAGAATCAGGCTTCATGTCACCCACCACTGTAACAGGCCACTGTCAGATATTTAGGCCCCGGCACCCAGACAGAGGAGAGAGGTCCCATAGCAGAGAATCAGGCTTCATGTCACCCACCACTGGAACAGGCCACTGTCAGATATGTTAAGGCCCCGGCACCCAGACAGAGGAGAGAGGTCCCATAGCAGAGAATCAGGCTTCATGTCATAGCAGAGAATCATGCTTCATGTCACCCAACACTGGAACAGGCCACTGTCAGATATTTTTAGGCCCCGGCACCCAGACAGAGGAGAAAGGTCCCATTGCAGAGAATCAGGCTTCATGTCACCCACCACTGTAACAGGCCACTGTCAGATATTTAGGCCCCGGCACCCAGATAGAGGAGAGAGGTCCCATAGCAGAGAATCAGGCTTCATGTCATAGCAGAGAATCATGCTTCATGTCACCCAACACTGGAACAGGCCACTGTCAGATATGTTTAGGCCCTGGCACCCAGACAGAGGAGAGAGGTCCGATAGCAGAGAATCAGGCTTCATGTCATAGCAGAGAATCAGGCTTCATGTCACCCAACACTGGAACAGGCCACTGTCAGATATGTTTAGGCCCCGGCACCCAGACAGAGGAAAGAGGTCCCATAGCAGATAATCAGGCTTCATGTCATAGCAGAGAATCATGCTTCATGTCACCCAACACTGGAACAGGCCACTGTCAGATATTTTTAGGCCCCGGCACCCAGACAGAGGAGAGAGGTCCCATTGCAGAGAATCAGGCTTCATGTCACCCACCACTGTAACAGGCCACTGTCAGATATTTAGGCCCCGGCACCCAGACAGAGGAGAGAGGTCCCATAGCAGAGAATCAGGCTTCATGTCACCCACCACTGGAACAGGCCACTGTCAGATATATTAAGGCCCCGGCACCCAGACAGAGGAGAGAGGTCCCATAGCAGAGAATCAGGCTTCATGTCATAGCAGAGAATCAGGCTTCATGTCACCCAACACTGGAACAGGCCACTGTCAGATATTTTTAGGCCCCGGCACCCAGACAGAGGAGAAAGGTCCCATTGCAGAGAATCAGGCTTCATGTCACCCACCACTGTAACAGGCCACTGTCAGATATTTAGGCCCCGGCACCCAGACAGAGGAGAGAGGTCCCATTGCAGAGAATCAGGCTTCATGTCACCCACCAATGGAACAGGCCACTGTCAGATATTTAGGCCCCGGCACCCAGACGGAGGAGAGGTTCATTCAACTTTGGGTTGCCCCGCAATATAATAGTAAAATTAAAAAAAGAGGATTGAATGAAGTGCCCTGGAGTACAAGAATATATTGTTAAGGGGATGTAGTTATAAATGTCTAATCTGCACAAGGGATGGACAGGTCCCGTGGGATCCATGCCTGATTCATTTTTATGAACGTCAGCTTGTCCACATTGGCTGTGGACAGGCGGCTGCGTTTGTCTGTAATGACGCCCCCTGCCGTGCTGAATACACGTTCAGACAAAACGCTGGCCGCTGGGCAGGGCAGCACCTCCAAGGCATAAGAGGCTAGCTCTGGCGACGTGGACAATTTGGAGACCCAGAAGTTGAATGGGGCCGAACCATCAGTCAGTACGTGGAGGAGTGTGCACACATACTGTTCCACCATGTTAGTGAAATGCTGCCTCCTGCTAACACGTTCCATATCAGGTGGTGGTGCAGTTAGCTGTGGCGTGGTGACAAAACTTTTCCACATCTCTGCCATGCTAACCCTGCCCTCAGAGGAGCTGGCCGTGACACAGCTGCGTTGGCGACCTCTTGCTCCTCCTCTGCCTTCGCCTTGGGCTTCCACTTGTTCCCCTGTGACATTTGGGAATGCTCTCAGTAGCGCGTCTACCAACGTGCGCTTGTACTCGCGCATCTTCCTATCACGCTCCAGTGCAGAAAGTAAGGTGGGCACATTGTCTTTGTACCGGGGATCCAGCAGGGTGGCAACCCAGTAGTCTGCACACATTAAAATGTGGGCAACTCTGCTGTCGTTGCGCAGGCACTGGAGCATGTAGTCGCTCATGTGTGCCAGGCTGCCCAGAGGTAAGAACAAGCTGTCCTCTGTGGGAGGCGTATCGTCATCATCCTGCGTTTCCCCCCAGCCCAGCACCAGTGATGGGCCCGAGCTGCGTTGTGTTCCACCCCGCTGTGAACATGCTTCATCCTCATCCTCCTCCACCTCCTCCTCATCCTCGTCCTCCTCTAGTGGGCATTGTCTGGCCACATTTGTACCTGGCCTCTGCTGTTGCAAAAAAACTCCCTCTGAGTCACTTCTAAGAGACTGGCCTGAAAGTGCTAAAAATTACCCCTCCTCCTCCTCCTCCTGGGCCACCTCCTCTTCCATCATCGCCCTAAGTGTTTTCTCAAGGAGACATAGAAGTGGTATTGTAACGCTGATAACGGCGTCATCGCCACTGGCCATGTTGGTGGAGTACTCAAAACAGCGCAACAGGGCACACTGGTCTCGCATGGAGGCCCAGTCATTGGTGGTGAAGTGGTGCTGTTCCGCAGTGCGACTGACCCGTGCGTGCTGCTGCTGAAACTCCACTATGGCCTGCTGCTGCTCACACAGTCTGTCCAGCATGTGCAAGGTGGAGTTCCACCTGGTGGGTACGTCGCATATGAGGCGGTGAGCGGGAAGGCCGAAGTTACGCTGTAGCGCAGATAGGCGAGCAGCGGCAGGATGCGAACGCCGGAAGCGCGCACAGACGGCCAGCACTTTATGCAGCAGCTCTGACATGTCGGGGTAGTTGTGAATGAACTTCTGCACCACCAAATTCAGCACATGCGCCAGGCAAGGGATGGGCGTCAAACCAGCTACTCCCAGAGCTGCGACAAGATTTTGCCCATTATCGCACACCACCAGGCCGGGCTTGAGGCTCACCGGCAGCAACCACTCGTCGGTCTGTTGTTCAATACCCCGCCACAACTCCTGCGCGGTGTGGGGCCTGTCCTGCAAACATATGAGTTTCAGAATGGCCTGCTGACGTTTACCCCGGGCTGTGCTGAAGTTGGTGGTGAAGGTGTGTGGCTGACTGGATGAGCAGGTGGAAGAAGAGGAGGAGGAAGCCGAGTAGGAGGAGGAGGCTACAGGAGGCAAAGAATGTTGCCCTGCGATCCTTGGCGGCAGAAGGACGTGTGCCAAACAGCTCTCCGCCTGGGGTCCAGCTGCCACTACATTTACCCAGTGTGCAGTTAGGGAGATATAGCGTCCCTGGCCATGCTTACTGGTCCACGTATCTGTGGTTAGGTGGACCTTGCCACAGATGGCGTTCCGCAGTGCACACTTGATTTTATCGGATACTTGGTTGTGCAGGGAAGGCACGGCTCTCTTGGAGAAGTAGTGCCGGCTGGGAACAACATACTGTGGGACAGCAAGCGACATGAGCTGTTTGAAGCTGTCTGTGTCCACCAGCCTGAATGACAGCATTTCATAGGCCAGTAGTTTAGAAATGCTGGCATTCAGGGCCAGGGATCGAGGGTGGCTAGGTGGGAATTTACTCTTTCTCTCAAATGTTTGTGAGATGGAGAGCTGAACGCTGCCGTGTGACATGGTTGAGATGCTTGGTGACGGAAGTGGTGGTGTTTTATTAGGGTTCTAAACCACTGCATGCAAGTAGATGGAACACTGCACCCCAAAGGAAGCTCATAGTCATAATAACAGGTGAGGCGACAAAAATTTTGTGTGACTTTTTGGTCCATATGTAACATCCCAGAGTGGGGTTACTATACGCTTTTACCCCGCTTCAATCTGCTAAGAGCATTAATATTGTCATCTGATGTGATTTCCCTCATGTCATTCACTACTGTGCAATTGAAACCATTTTAAATTTTATATTTTCCTTTGTAATGTCTCAGGTCTACCAGCAGGTGGCGACATCATTGGTAGGCATAGTTTTAATGTTATGGCCATTCAGAATGGAACATTCCAGTTCTGTTCTGCCCCCCTGCTTAAGGGAAGTGGAGTTTCCCACGCCCTGCAGCAAGGGAGGGAAGAAACCAGTTAGATCCGGTGTGTTCCAGCTCTCCCTGCTAGGGGAAGGCTGTGTGAAGAGGAGCTCCCAGAAAACAGGGATCCCAACCAAGGATTCAGGCCTTTGCTGAGGCCCAAAGCAACATTCCCAGCCTGAGTTCCTTACCTCAGCTGGATGACAAAGAAAGCAGCCAACTTCAGAACTACTAGATCTCCAGGAAGAAACCACCATTCCCTGCGAGCAGTCCTGTAAGTACAGATTTCAAATACAAGGAGAAGATAAGTACCTCCATAGCTAGTCAGGCCGAAACAAAGCAGAAGATAGACAGAGCAGAAGACAGATACCTGCCAGATTCTTAAAGGTGTATGTACTAGATGCAGAAGATATACAGTCAGGTCCATAAATATTGGGACATCAACACAATTCTAACATTTTTGGTTCTATACACCACCACAATGGATTTGAAATGAAACGAACAAGATGTGCTTTAACTGCAGACTGTCAGCTTTAATTTGAGGGTATTTACATCCAAATCAGGTGAACGGTGTAGGAATTAGAACAGTTTTCATATCTGCCTCCCACTTGTTAAGGGACCAAAAGTAATGGGACATAATAATAATCATAAATCAAACTTTCACTTTTTAATACTTGGTTGCAAAATCTTTGCAGTCAAATACAGCCTGAAGTCTGGAACGCATAGACATCACCAGACGCTGGGTTTCATCCCTGGTGATGCTCTGCCAGGCCTCTACTGCAACTGTCTTTAGTTCCTGCTTGTTCTTGGGGCATTTTCCCTTCAGTTTTGTCTTCAGCAAGTGAAATGCATGCTCAATCGGATTCAGCTCAGGTGATTGACTTGGCCATTGCATAACATTCTACTTATTTCCCTTAAAAAACTCTTATGTTGCTTTTGCAATATGCTTTGGGTCATTGTCCATCTGCACTGTGAAGCGCCGTCCAATGAGTTCGGAAGCATTTGGCTGAATATGAGCAGATAATATTGCCCGAAACACTTCAGAATTCATCCTGCTGCTTTTGTCAGCAGTCACATCATCAATAAATACAAGAGAACCAGTTCCATTGGCAGCCATACATGCCCACACCATGACACTACTACCACCATGCTTCACTGATGAGGTGGTATGCTTAGGATCATGAGCAGTTCATTTCCTTCTCCATATTCTTCTCTTCCCATCACTCTGGTACAAGTTGATTTTGGTCTCATCTGTCCATAGGATGTTATTCCAGAACTGTGAAGGCTTTTTTAGATGTTTTAGTGGCAAACTCTAATCTGGCCTTCTTGTTTTTGAGGCTCACCAATGGTTTACATTTTGTGGTGAACCCTCTGTATTTACTCTGGTGAAGTCTTCTCTTGATTGTTGACTTTGACACACATACACCTACCTCCTGGAGAGTGTTCTGGATCTGGCCAACTGTTGTGAAGGGTGTTTTCTTCACCAGGGAAAGAATTCTTTGGTCATCTACCACAGTTGTTTTCTGTGTTCTTCCGGCTCTTTTGGTGTTGCTGAGCTCACCGATGTGTTCCTTCTTTTTAAGAATGTTCCAAACAGTTGTTTTGACCACGCCTAATGTTTTTGCTATCTCTCTGATGGGTATGTTTTGTTTTTTTCAGCCTAATGATGGCTTGCTTCACTGATAGTGACAGCTCTTTGGATCTCATCTTGAGAGTTGGCAGCAACAGATTCCAAATGCAAATAGCACACTTGAACTTAACTCTGGACCTTTTATCTGCTCATTGTAATTGGGATAATGAGGGAATAACACACACCTGGGCATAGAACAGCTGAGAAGCCAATTGTCCCATTACTTTTGGGACTTTACCAAGTGGGAGACACATATGCAAACTGTTGTAATTCCTACATCGTTCACCTGATTTGGATGTAAATACCCTCAAATTAAAGCTGACAGTCTGCAGTTAAAGCACATCTTGTTCGTTTCATTTCAAATCCATTGTGGTGGTGTATGGATCCAAAAATGTTAGAATTGTGTCAACGTCCCAATATTTATGGACCTGACTGTATATAATTCCTGCCACATATTGCCAATACCTGCTGGGACCCTAGACTATTGCTGTAACATTGTATGGATCTAGAGCTGCATAAGATAACCTCAAGTAAAGACAAGTTGGACCCTATTCTCTGTGTGGAATTCCATCATTCCTCCATTACTCCTATTTACAACACTCAATTTGTTGCATGTGAGCCAGGATACAGGAGTCCGGCCGTACTAAGGTAGGAGACACCGTTGACACAATACAGAGACAATATCCCCCTCTGGCATTCCTAACCTAGTACATGAGCTATACCATCTTAACCACTTCCCATCTGGGCCCTTTGCCCCCTTCCTGACCAGGCCAAATTTTGCAAAACGGACATATCTCACTTTATGTGGTAATAACTTTGGAACGCCTTTATTTATCCAAGTCATTCAGAGATTGTTTTCTCGTGACACATTGTACTTCATGATAGTCATAAATTTGAGTCAAAATATTTCACCTTTATTTATGAAAAAATCCCAAATTTACCCAAAAATTTAAAAAAAATCGCAATTTTCTAAATTTCAATTTCTCTGCTTTTAAAACAGAAAGTGATACCTCATAAAATATTTATTATTTAACATTCCCCATATGTCTACTTTATGTTGGCATCATTTTGGAAATGTCATTTTATTTCTTTAGGACGTTAGAAGGCTTAGAAGTTTAGAAGCAATTCTTCAAATTTTTAAGAAAATTGCCAAAACCCACATTATAAGGACCAGTTCAGGTCTGAAGTCACTTTGTGGGGCCTACATAGTGGATACCCCCATAAATGACCCCATTGTAGAAACTACACCCCTCAAGGTATTCAAAACCGATTTTACAAACTTTGTTAACCCTTTAGGCGTTCCACAAGAATTAAAGGAAAATGGAGATCAAATTTTTAAATTTCACTTTTTTGGCAGATTTTCCATTTTAATCAATTTTTTTCTCTAACACATCGATGGTTAACAGCCAAACAAAACTCAATATTTATTACCCAGATTCTGCGGTTTACAGAAACACCCCACATGTGGTCGTAAACTGCTGTATGGGCACACGGCAGGGCGCAGAAGGAAAGGAACTCCACATGGTTTTTAGATGCCATGTCCCATTTGAAGCCCCCTGATGCACCCTTACAGTAGAAACTCCCAAGAAGTGACCCCATTTTGGAAACTAGGGGATAAGGTGCCAGTTTTATTAGTACTATTTTTGGGTACATATGATTTTTTGATCATTCAATATAACACTTTATGGGGCAAGGTGACCAAAAAATTGGTTGTTTTAGCACAGTTTCTATTTATTTATTTTTACAGCGTTCACCTTAGGGGTTCAGTCAAGTGACATTTTTATAGAGCAGATTGTTACGGACGTGGCGATACCTAATATGTATACTTTTTCTCATTTATTAAAGTTTTACACAATAATAGCATTTTTGAAACCAAAAAATTATGTTTTAATGTGTCCATGTTCTGAGAGCTATAGTTTTTTTATTTTTTGAGAGATTTTCTTATGTAGGGGCTCATTTTTTGCGGGATGAGGTGACGGTTTTATTGGTACCATTTTGTGGGACATACGCGTTTTTGATCACTTGGTGTTGCACCTTTTGTGATGCAAGGTGACAAAAATTGCTTGTTTTGACACAGTTTTTTTTTTTTTTTTTTACGGTGTTCACCCGAGGGGTTAGGTCATGTGATATTTTTATAGAGCTGGTTTTTACGGACGCGGCAATACCTAATATGTATACTTTTTTTTATTTGTTTCACTTTAACACAATAATAGCATTTTTGAAACCAAAAAATTTATGTTTTAGTGTCTCCATGTTCTAAGAGCTATAGTTTTTTTTATTTTTTGAGAGATTTTCTTATGTAGGGGCTCATTTTTTGCGGGATGAGGTGACGGTTTTATTGGTACCATTTTGTGGGACATACGCGTTTTTGATCACTTGGTGTTGCACCTTTTGTGATGCAAGGTGACAAAAATTGCTTGTTTTGACACAGTTTTTTTTTTTTTTTTTTTACGGTGTTCACCCGAGGGGTTAGGTCATGTGATATTTTTATAGAGCTGGTTTTTACGGACGCGGCAATACTAAATATGTCTATTTTACTTTATTTTTTCTATTTTAATTTTTTTTTTTTTATTCCTAACTTGGGAACTTTTTTTTTTTTTACATGTGAAACTTTATTTTATTTTATTTTTTCAACCCTTTATTTTTTTTATTTTTTTTTACACTTTTCGTCCCCCATAAGGTCATACAAGACCTCTGGGGGACATTTGCTTCACTTTTTCTTTTTTTTTTCACAGTTGATTTCTCCTGTAACTGGGGCTGAGATAGTAGCCCCAGTTACAGGACAAATGCACCCCTATAGAGGCTGTACAGCAGCAATCCTGCGCTGTACAGCCTCACAGCAGGGCTGATCGAGGTCTCTGAGAGACCTCACACAGCCCCTGCACTCTCCGGTCCCGGCGGTCACATGACCGCCGGGCCGGAACAGGAAGCGCACAGCGCTTCCTGCTCTGCAGACACAGCGCTCGGTGAGCGCTGTGTCTGCAGCGATCGTGAAGGCAGGGACACCTGGGAACTGTCCCTGCCTTGTCTTAGGGTTGCCCTGCTGTCACTGACAGCGGGCAACCCGATCAGCAGCTGCACGATTAGTGTGCAGCTGCTATTTCTGACAGGACGTTTTAAAACGTGCTGTCAGAAATAGACGTCCACCCATAGGACGTTTATATCCTATGGGCGGACGTGAGGCGGTTAAAGGGCCCTTTTACAGTACCTGCGCAAGTTGCAACTGGCGTCACGAACTTAGTTACACCTAAATCTGACCCACTGCATAGCAGCCCCAATGACCCAGTGTCCTGCTCATTGCACATACATATCTGACCTTTCTGAGACTCAGATTACCATAAATGGAGAATGTAGGAGATAGTAGGATTGTATGATATACTGGCACTGCAGGCTGTGTAATCTCTGTCACTCACCATAGGATTGTGGGGACAAAAAACATGGCATGATCATTAAATCATACCGAAATATCTTAATATCTTAGTAAATGTAACATTTCTCTGAATGCAGTTAGCAAAAATCAATGCACATGCTGCAGAAATAACCCTATTCAGATGTAATACATACAGTATGAAAGGATTCTTCAGTCAAATAAATTTCTGCAACGACTCTGCTAAGTGTACACATATCCTTAGTAAGCAACTGTAAGGCCCCTTTCACACGGGCGAGTATTCCGCGCGGATGCGATGCGTGAGTTGAACGCATTGCATCGGCACTGAATCCTGACCCATTCATTTCTATGGGGCTGTGCACACGAGCGGTGATTTTTACGCATCACTTGTGCGTTGTGTGAAAATCGCAGCATGCTCCTCTTTGTGCGTTTTTCACGTAACGCAGGCCCTATAGAAGTGAATGGGGCTGCGTGAAAATCGCAAGCATCCGCAAGCAAGTGCGGATGCGGTGCGATTTTCACGCACGGTTGCTAGGAGACGATCGGGATGGAGACCCAATCATTATTATTTTCCCTTATAACATGGTTATAAGGGAAAATAATAGCATTCTGAATACAGAATGCTTAGTACAATAGCGCTGGAGGGGTTAAAAAAAAATAAAAAATTATTTAACTCACCTTAATCCACTTGATCGCGCAGCCCGGCTTCTCTTTTGTCTTCTTCTTTGCTGTGTGCAGGAAAAGAACCTGTGGTGACGTCACTCCGGTCATCACATGATCCATCATCATGGTAAAAGATCATGTGACGGACCATGTGATGACCAGAGTGACGTCACCACAGGTCCTTTTCCTGCACAGCAAAGATGAAGACAGAAGAGAAGCCGGGCTGCGCGATCAAGTGGATTAAGGCGAGTTCAATTTTTTTTTATTTTTTTTTAACCCCTCCAGCGCTATTGTACAGTCGTGGCCAAAAGTTTCGAGAATGACACAAATATTAGTTTTCACAAAGTTTGCTGCTCAACTGCTTTTAGATCTTTGTTTCAGTTGTTTCTGTGATATAGTAAAATATAATTACACGCACTTCATACGTTTCAAAGGCTTTTATCGACAATTACATGACATTTATGCAAAGAGTCAGTATTTGCAGTGTTGGCCCTTCTTTTTCAGGACCTCTGCAATTCGACTGGGCATTCTCTCAATCAACTTCTGGGACAATTCCTGACTGATATCAACCCATTCTTTCATAATCACTTCTTGGAGTTTGTCAGAATTAGTGGGTTTTTGTTTGTCCACCCGCCTCTTGAGGATTGACCACAAGTTCTCAATGGGATTAAGATCTGGGGAGTTTCCAGGCCATGGACCCAAAATGTCAACGTTTTGGTCCCCGAGCCACTTAGTTATCACTTTTGCCTTCTGGCACGGTGCTCCATCGTGCTGGAAAATGCATTGTTCTTCACCAAACTGTTGTTGGATTGTTGGAAGAAGTTGCTGTTGGAGGGTGTTTTGGTACCATTCTTTATTCATGGCTGTGTTTTTGGGCAAAATTGTGAGTGAGCCCACTCCCTTAGATGAGAAGCAACCCCACACATGAATGGTCTCAGGATGCTTTACTGTTGGCATGACACAGGACTGATGGTAGCGCTCACCTTTTCTTCTCCGGACAAGCCTTTTTCCAGATGCCCCAAACAATCGGAAAGAGGCTTCATCGGAGAATATGACTTTGCCCCAGACCTCAGCAGTCCATTCACCATACTTTCTGCAGAAGATCAATCTGTCCCTGATGTTTTTTTTGGAGAGAAGTGGCTTCTTTACTGCCCTTCTTGACACCAGGCCATCTTCCAAAAGTCTTCACCTCACTGTGCGTGCAGATGCGCTCACACCTGCCTGCTGCCATTCCTGAGCAAGCTCTGCACTGGTGGCACTCCGATCCCGCAGCTGAATCCTCTTTAGGAGACGATCCTGGCGCTTGCTGGACTTTCTTGGACGTCCTGAAGCCTTCTTAACAAGAATTGAACCTCTTTCCTTGCAGTTCTTGATGATCCTATAAATTGTTAATTGAGGTGCAATCTTAGTAGCCACAATATCCTTGCCTGTGAAGCCATTTTTATGCAACGCAATGATGGCTGCACACGTTTCTTTGCAGGTCACCATGGTTAACAATGGAAGAACAATGATTTCAAGCATCACCCTCCTTTTAACATGTCAAGTCTTCCATTTTAACCCAATCAGCCTGACATAATGATCTCCAGCCTTGTGCTCGTCAACATTCTCACCTGAGTTAACAAGACGATTACTGAAATGATCTCAGCAGGTCCTTTAATGACAGCAATGAAATGCAGTGGAAAGGTTTTTTTGGGATTAAGTTAATTTTCATGGCAAAGAAGGACTATGCAATTCATCTGATCACTCTTCATAACATTCTGGAGTATATGCAAATTGCTATTATAAAAACTTATGCAGCAACTTTTCCAATTTCCAATATTTATGTAATTCTCAAAACTTTTGGCCACGACTGTACTATGCATTCTGTATTCAGAATGCTATTATTTTCCCTTATAACCATGTTATAAGGGAAAATAATACAATCTATAGAACACCGATCCCAAGCCCGAACTTCTGTGAAGAAGTTCGGGTTTGGGTACCAAACATGCAAATTTTTCTCACGCGCGTGCAAAACGCATTACAATGTTTTGCACTCGTGCGGAAAAAATGTGCATGTTCCCGCAACGCACCCGCACCTTTCCCGCAACGCCTGTGTGAAAGAGGCCTAAGGAGTTAAAGGGACCACACAAAAACCATCCGAAATGAATGGAATCTTTGGGGTCATTTATCAAACTGGTGTAAAGTAGATTCTACCTTTCATTTTCCAAAGGAGCTGTCCAAAATGAAAGGTGGTTGCTATGGGCAACTAAGCCAGTTCTACCTTACACCAGTTTGATAAATGACCCATTTTATTCTTATATGGGTTCAGTAATGGTTTCAGTTAAGGGGCAACTCTTAGACTCCTTAATTGCTACAGTTCACAAGGGCAAATGCATGATAGTTTCACTCACATGGGTACAGAGATTCTTGATGGCTTCAGGTGCAAATATAAACAACGGTCAGCGAATTATTCAGAGTCTCTGATGGTGTTAATCCATCTCTTACTTGGTAGCTTGCACCTTACCTGGCAAACCAGGTGTGCATCAAACCAGGTGTGCATCAACTTCTCTCACTAGGACTGTGACGAATACCGCACCTCGCTGCCGACGGACGTCAAATACGTAGAGCCAGCAAGATACAGTATAGTCACTGGTTACCAAGGCATGATGTTACACCATCCCTTAGGGGCAGGTAAGGTCAGCTTGGTACAGTATTCACAGACTTCTCCTGTCCACACGGGCACAGAGAGGCAACAAGCTGAGGGAGCCTTTTCACTGCCCCAGTGAAACAGCGCTTCCTCAGCCCGGGTATACTGCCACCAGTTTCTCGTTTGATATAAGCCCGGTCCGCTATCATGATTATATAGGCTGAGAAACCAACCCACAGTAGTGTATAACTAGGCCGAAACACGGACGTGGGGATTCGTGATCGAGATACAAGACTGCACAAGATTAAATTATATATTTAATCGCCTTAAGGGCTCACTAGAAATATCACTATACACACAAAGAATATATACAGTGATCTGAGGTTACAAATACAGGTAGTATGGTACAAACAGGATTAAACAGAGCAAAAAGTCAGTTTACCAGATGGATGAGTCCTTTGGGTTGTGATGAGTTCTTAGCTGTAGTCACATAGGAGGCAGTGATGTCCGCAGTTTTCAGGTCCCACTAAACACATGGCATAATGTGACCCCCCTTCAGAGAAAAGACACGCCCACTTGCTGGCACAAGCCTTTTGACCTGTAGCCGGTCCCTCCCCTCCTGGCCTCTGGAAGGAGTTCACTCCCCCTCTTCTGGGGCTGGCAGCAAATGAGCCGCAAAACCCATTAGGGCTCATGGCTCCAGACCAGAATGTCGCAGGGAGGTGGTTCTGGGACCAATGGATCCGCCTAGGTTATGGCTACCAGTAGAGTCCAAGCATGGTACCGTTATCCAGTTTCTGTGGGGAGATATGTACAGTACAGACCAAAAGTTTGGACACACCTTCTCATTCAAAGAGTTTTCTTTATTTTCATGACTATGAAGGCATCAAAACTATGAATTAACACGTGGAATTATATACATAACAAACAAGTGTGAAACAACTGAAAATATGTCATATTCTAGGTTCTTCAAAGTAGCCACCTTTTGCTTTGATTACTGCTTTGCACACTCTTGGCATTCTCTTGATGAGCTTCAAGAGGTAGTCCCCTGAAATGGTCTTCCAACAGTCTTGAAGGAGTTCCCAGAGATGCTTAGCACTTGTTGGCCCTTTTGCCTTCACTCTGCGGTCCAGCTCACCCCAAACCATCTCGATTGGGTTCAGGTCCGGTGACTGTGGAGGCCAGGTCATCTGGCGCAGCACCCCATCACTCTCCTTCATGGTCAAATAGCCCTTACTTTCAAAGTTTTCCCAATTTTTCGGCTGACTGACTGACCTTCATTTCTTAAAGTAATGATGGCCACTCGTTTTTCTTTACTTAGCTGCTTTTTTCTTGCCATAATGCAAATTCTAACAGTCTATTCAGTAGGACTATCAGCTGTGTATCCACCTGACTCCTCCTCAACGCAACTAATGGTCCCAACCCCATTTATAAGGCAAGAAATCCCACTTATTAAACCTGACAGGGCACACCTGTGAAGTGAAAACCATTTCAGGGGACTACCTCTTGAAGCTCATCAAGAGAATGCCAAGAGTGTGCAAAGCAGTAATCAAAGCAAAAGGTGGCTACTTTGAAGAACCTAGAATATGAAATATTTTCAGTTGTTTCACACTTGTTTGTTATGTATATAATTTCACATGTGTTAATTCATAGTTTTGATGCCTTCAGTGTGAATCTACAATTTTAATAGTCATGAAAATAAAGAAAACTCTTTGAATGAGAAGGTGTGTCCAAACTTTTGGTCTGTACTGTATATCTCCCCTCCCTGGCATCCCACCACCCAACTATGACCATGGTCCTGTTCATCGTGGCCACAGGGACACAAATATGCATCTGGATTTTGTCTGTGATGGACGGGCGATTCATAATTCCTTATGAATCACCGGTTCCATGATGTCTGATAATTTCAATTGAAGTGGTGAAGGGCTTAGACTCCCTGCAGAGAGGTTTTTCCTGTTCCATTAGCTGGGTTCTGGCGGGCTGGAGTAGGTACTATGTGTAAATGAGTGGCTTGTTTAAAGCCAGGACCCCCTCTGGTTCTCCTCCCTCTGCTATCTGACAGCAGATGGCTGGTGTGTGAATCATGGCTGACATTAAATAATAATCCATATTCCTCACAAGGACCCACAGGTGTTTTTCCCCAAGGCAACCTCTCCCTTCAGATGCTCATCACACACTTCCCTTCTGAAACATATTTGTGTTACAACCCCAATGGTGCCAAAAATCATCTACATTTAAACCAAGTTCCTCCCATCTCAGAGGAATGGTGCAATGCTGTGTTACAGCATCCGCCTGGGCAGTTGGCCCCAGGGTGCCCATTAAATGTTCCTATGCTCATATCAGAGGGCCTGCCTGGGTAAAAATCGTGATATGTCTAGGTTCAACCCCTTTATTAGTATTATGTGATGTGCTTTACCGCTAAAAGGGTTAATGGTATCATGTAATGTGGTTCACTGATAAAAGGGATTAATGGCATATACTGTACTTTGCACTGTGATTCCCTAAGGCTGTATGTGGGAGTAAGGATTAATTTACCAGCGTTAGATGCAGTTGCTAGTCATGGGCTGGCCCTACCTTTTCTGATCTGAGAGCTGTAGTAGGAAGCTGTGAGTAGTTTGTTTTGTAAATTGCAGAGAGAAGCAGCAGACAGGGATACAACAGCCTTGTGAGCAGTGACCAGCCAGAACAGAGACTGCAACAAATGTCAGCTTCTAAGAGAGAAAAATATTGAGCTTAAAAGAAGGTTTAAGTGTTGGGAAAATACCATCCACTGAAGGCAATGCATGTATATTGGCTTTGGACTTTACTGCATTTGATTGGTTTACTAACTTCAGGCACCCTTCCATACTTAAGAGACAGACTGGCCATCTGTTAAAACACTACGCCCTACAGCTGGGCATTGTGGTGCCATGGCTAGAGCAAGAAAGAAAGATAAATGTCATCCCTTGGCTGAATTGGGAAGATTGCTCAGATTAACTGGAAAAAAATTCTGAGAGAAACATCTCATTGCCTACTCCTCCATATATAGTATATACAGCCTGTGGGAAAATTGACCTATGCAATGTGCCAATACTGTCCCTACTTTTACAATTAAATAAGTTCTCCAGGAATTATTTAAAATGGTCGATAGCAACCTGTTCTAGAACGTGAGGAGGACTGGTTGACACCACTGCCTGGGAAGGGGGTGAGGGGTCCGGGTGGGGTGAGGGGGTAGAACCTCACTATACTGCTCTACAATAGATGGTAATGATGTGATCCTGCCTATGATATGTCATCATGGATCAGCAGCCTGACAGGAAAAGTCACCAATATATATACAAGTGCCAGAGCGTAGTGTTTAATGAGGCCCAATCAGGGGGTCTATGGTGCTCTGAAAAGACAAAACAACAGTGACTAAAGACCAGGACCAGCTCTGTATTTGCTACAATGCAACAGCTGAAGGACCAGTGATGATGCCATTGCAGGAGTGGTCAGAGCTCAACAATGGAGAGAAGTGGTAGTGAAGGACCTGTGATGATGTCAGTGTCATGTGGTCAGTATAGGAGTAGCCAGAGCTCATCAGTGGAGAGAAGTGGTAATCCTGATAAAGATTGGGAGTTGTTGTCCTCTCCTCTTATACTCTCTGTCTGAATTGTCCTCTGATATCCCATAATAACGGCATGGATATGCTGGGAGTTGCAGTCCTCTCCTCTTATACCCCGTCCCTGAAATATCCTGTGATATCCTATAATAACGGCCTGAACATGCTGTGAATTATAGTCCTCTCCTCTTATACCTCTTATACCTTGGGAGTTGTAGTTCTCTCCTGTTATACCCCCTCCCTGTAATGTCCTCTGACCCTGGTATATAGATGTCAACAGGACAATTTTTTCTGTCATGTATAACGGAACCAAATGGAACTGTTATTTGTCCACATAGACATGCATTCGGGTGGAGCAAAACGGAATGCCTCTTAATGGTTTCAGTTTTGCATTGCGTTCTAGAATTCCGTTATATTCCATTATAACTCTGTTATAACAGAACCGATAATGGAATTCAATACACCAATGCGAAGCTGCCCTAAGACTTACAGGTATGTGCTCTACTGGGAAATACAGGGAAGAGAGTGCTGCACCGCAACCTGGAATCTGCATACATGCATCCTATTACAGTGGGGTTACACATTACGTTTGCATTGCTGCCATGGTGCAGTTTTATCACAATCTTCTAAAACTGTGGTAAAACACTGTGATTTTGTTGCAACTGCAGACAATCACAGCAAGAAAAACACGCTGTGGCAAAAAAACACAAAAAATGCAATGCGACAGCAATGTGCACAGCCTGCCATACACTAATCAGTTATTACCATTGTCCAGGAATGAAGGAATCATGATGATTATTGGTAAGTACATATGTGTCTTTACTGGGGAGGAGGGTGTTAAAGTCCAGGTGCTTAGGGCAGCATGAGCTGTAAATGCGGCCTTGCCCTTAGTGTTTCATCCAAGAACTGGGCACTTTGTCAGATTCAATCAACATGCTTCTATCCACTATTTCATTGTTTTACTACAGGGTCTACACGAGGCAACCAGGAAAGCTTGCAGTCCCAGGGAGAACTACTTAAAGAGGACCTTTCACCAGTTTTTACTTTATAAAAGCGACACCTCACACTGTAGCCCATGTTCCCTAGATGTCATATCGCAATTTTTTTTTCATGATATGCTCCTCTGTTGCACCGCTGTGCCGCTCGTTCTGTTTAGGCGCCCTGTATGCTAATTAATAGCATCGGAACAGGGAGGAGGAGACATCAGCTTTTCTCAGTCGGCGTCTCTTCTATCTGACTTTGGCACTTCTCCAATCACAGCGGAGCGCGTCACTGCCAGGGAGAAGGTGAGCTGTTTTTTATCAATGGCTGTGACGCGCTGCGCTGTGATTGGACAGCGCCACCGCCAGATAGAAGAGACGCCCACTTAGAAAAGCTGATGTCTCCTCCTCCCTGTTTCGATGCTATCAATTAGCAATTAGGGATATGACATCTAATTAGTAAAAAAATTGTGATATGACATCTAGGGAACATGGGCTACAGTGTGAGGTATCGCTTTTATAAAATAAAAACTGGTGAAAGGTCCTCTTTAAAAGCACTTATGGGAGTTCTGCGTCTATTTGTACAACCGCAACACATGAGTGCGGTACTGTCCACCTCTCTAACATTGGTAACTCCACCCATGAAGCAGTGATTCTAATTTCATTTTTGAGCTTTAGATAACGTCTATCCTGCTATCCGGGTCTCTGTGTGGCTGGACATAGCCTATATTACATAGTTCTGCAAACGAACACAGCCATATATACACATATGTAACATGGCAATATGTACAGGCATTTACTGTAATGGACAAACCTAGTTGCGCATGCAATTAGGGGTGACATGGTGTCATGACACCTTTAAATGCATGTGCAAGTATTGATGGTTATGTTTCTTACCTGGTAACAGATTCTTTTGCGATCTGGGCTTTTGCTGGTAACAGATGCCTCGTGTGATCTGGACTTGAAGGAATATCTTCTTCTTGATTGGAGAATGGTTCAACTGTTCGCACGTGAGTACCTATAAAAGAAAAGATCGGACAGTTATTGTTCAGTTGGTGAGCGGCAGAGAAGAAACCCCCTCCCCCCCATTCCCCTTTCTAATTTATGTCACGGTGTTAGCTTTGGGGTAATAGTCACTCTTTGAGTGGACTAGGTGGATTTAATAAATTTAAGGTGATTAACAGGTTTTATCAGACTAAATTCAGTATATAAAGAAAAAATGTGGGGGGTTGAGTCCGCACAACCCGCACGTAGGTGCATATCACTATGGCGAAATACATATACAAACAGAAAATGCAAATGTGATCGCACACTGGTGGATGTAGTGTGCGATCACATTTGCATTTTCTGTTTGTATATGTATTTCGCTATAGTGATGTGCACCTACATACGGGTTGTGCGGACTCAACCCCCCACATTTTTTCTTTGTAGCTTATATTGGAGGCGTGGCGATCTCCTTTGAGTCCTGCACACCTGACCAGTCAATCTGTCCTGGAGGCTGGTTTTAAAGTCAGTATAAAACTGAGTCTGCTTATATAGAACCTACCAGTAGCCATTTGGCTCCAGGAGAAGTATATGGTGGGCTCAGCATGCATGTTGGTACTTGCATCCCTGGATCCGATGAAAGCTGTAATGGCACCGGATGGGGTTAAAAGCAGAGTGTACTTGGCTTGCATGCTGACCTGCATTCCCTGGACTTTATGTGGCTGTCATGGCCCATAAACAGGTAGGAACAAGAGTTAGGGACCACTCAAATGGAGGCAACCTTGACGCGGTGAGTGGCTTATTACGCTTTGGCCAAAATGTACACCAATGTCTCATCCAGCATGGAGGCAGGGCAGAATGCTGGATGTAGTGTGCGATCACATTTGCATTTTCTGTTTAAATTCAGTATATATATATATTTATTTAAGTAACATAAGTAACACTGTGGCCAATTTTATCCAACCATTAAAATAAAGATGATTAAGACTATTTTGAGTGTTGTATTTATTGAAATTAGGTTAATAGATTGGTTAAAATGGAGTTTATGACACCATGTATATTAATGTCCATGGATGGGATCTTACAGTTTTCTTCACAGACACATTATGTAAAGAAATGCTGTCCGTAATCACTGATATCATCTCCCTGGGACCAGAGACAGAACAAAGCAGCAGGAGAGATGAACTGTCTAGTAAGCTTTTTTTTATTTTTAATAAAAGTGGAGTTTTCCACCACTTCTTCCAGAAGGAACCTTGGGAGATAAATGTAGATGTTGACTGCTTCCTTTATTATATAAATGCAGATATTGCACAGATGGTAGCAGGAGAGGCTTTGCTATAGCACATGTACTGGCCTGTGAATAGCGCTGCTCGTCTAGCTGTGGCGGTGGGATATTATCTGCTGTCAGCATCAGTGTATGTGTCTAATGGTAGCAGCTCTATCTGTGACAGCAGAAAGGGCCACTAATCTCATTAGCCATTAAAAAGACACACGGCGAGGCAGAGAGAGATAACGTGATTTCCTGGCTATCAGCCTGGCTATCAGCATTGCTGCTGTGACTGCCGGGATACAGATTACCAGGCCACATCTGGACAGATTTGTTCTCATTTCCTGCGCAGATTATCACAACTATTCACATGAAAATAAACTGACAGGAGCTACAAAGCTTTATCTCTAGAAGGTTATTACCTGACCATTAACCCCATCATGGCTATATGGAGGGCCTTGTCATTCAAATATCCTAGAATAATACTAATATAAAGATAAATGTACACCTGTCAGTAACAGAAATAATTGGGGTCAGTAGGATGTCCAGTGTCCACCAGGCTTTCAAGATGCTGCTGTTGAGATTTCAATGATATCAATATGATGTAACTACCAGGGTAGCAGACACAGCAGCTGCTATGGGGCCCAATAACTAAGGTGGCCCATATCAATTCAAGCTTTGATGCCGTTAGTAATGAAGTGTATTTAACATGGCATGAAACATTGACTGTGGCCCCATAGTTAGCTATGCTGTGTTGTGATATTGCTATGTTATTCCTGCATTTTGCGTCTTGTGTGCATTATACCTACTTGTGACATCATTATGCTTTTTGACTGTATGATGAAGAAATAGGTATATGTTGCCATTTATATGTTATTGCTATGCTATGCAATGTTGTATGCTTCATGCCTGTGCTGTGACATCACATAGTGTACGATAAGTGTGCTGTATCATCACCAAGTAGAATATCTAATCTCTGTATTGTGTCATTTTGCCAATATTGTGACTTCACTGTGAGCATTATTCCTGTGCTGTGACATCACTGTTCACCCTCCTGTATGATTATATTTTGTACATTATCCCTGTACTGTGACATCACTGTGTCCATTATCCCATGTGCTTGGGGCAGACCAATCATGAGCTTTTCTGAACTTGCTTTTCATGAAGTGGTCATGGTAAAGTCGGGGCCCACACCAAGTTTTTCAATCGGGCTCTATGATTACTTGTTGCGGCCCTGGTGCTTATGTATTAAAAATGGAAGGGACTAGTAAACTGAGTCAAATATATTCATTACTACCAACTTTATTTTTTTTAGCAATTACACATTTATTTTGTGCCATAAATTTTTTACAATTACTAAAAAAATATTAAATATATAAATTTAATTTAGCCTCTATTTCTTAAATATGCGTGCCAGGATTTGAACTCACAACCTTCTACATTAGAGACAAGATTCTTAACCACTCAGCTATAAAGCTACATGATAAACTGTGTCAGAAAAACCCCATAGTAGCTTCTCATGTAGTAAGTATTCCTATACATCAGAAGTATTATTTTATATTTAACTGCAGGTTAACATGCAGCTCTATAGTGTAGTGGTTAAGGTTCTTGGCTGTAATGTAGCACATGGACATACCCCCTACCTTATAAATAAACCTGATCTGGCTGCCATTTTACATTCAGTGTTTTGCCAGTGTAGGGAGAGGTTGCTGTGTGGAGCAGGGACAGGCTGTTAGGGACACCAAACGCTAGCTAATAGGGACACGAAAGTCCTTTTAAGGACAGGTATAGGTGTGCTATCGATAGGTGTGATACACAGAGGGGTGCAATATACTTATAATATAATTTTATAATGAGTTAAAAACACATAGATCTATATAATGATCACCTGGAAGTCAGGGGCCTAGGGGCTAGGGGCTTACTAGGGCCATTTTTATACAGGGTAAGGTTCCGGACGGGGTCGCTCTTATCAGGGCGGGTGGTCTGTGGTTAGCCTATCAGGGCCATAATAGCACCCCCTGTAGGGCAATATCAGGGACAGTTCTTTGCCCACCCTGTCCTTCAATACCACATCATCATCTAGCCCAGGGATAGATGTTTTTTTGCTTTCCCTCTGGGATTCATGGATGTGCACTGGAACCCCCCGGATTGTGGTAGGACATCTGGTTTCTGATTTGGTGCCGCCGAGCACTTGTTATTGCCTACCACTAGGGTTGAGCGAACCCGAACTGTAAAGTTCGGGTTCGTACCAAACTTTTGGATTTTTGAACCCCGGACCCGAACATTTTCGTAAAAGTTTGGGTTCGGTGTTCGGCGCTTTCTTGGCGCTTTTTGAAAGGCTGCACAGCAGCCAATCAACAAACGTCATACTACTTTCCCCAAAAGGCTATCACAGCCATGCCTACTAATGGAATGGCTGTGATTGGCCAGAGCAGCATGTGACCCAGGCTCTATATAAGCTTGAGTCACGTAGCGCTGCACGTCACTCTGCTGTTACAAGTGTAGGGAGAGGATGCTGCTGGACTTGTGATTTCAGGGATCTACCTAGAAATAGTTGTGTGGGTGCAGGACACAATCGTTTTACCCTGCCCTAAAGCCATTGACCAAAAAAATAAATAACTTTTATAATTCTGTTAGTTAGGTGGGTGGTGACGGCGGCGGCCATTTTATGCAAGCTCAGTGCACCAGCACTGCATCTGAGCATTTGGGACATTGCAAATCACAATTTTTTTGGGCAAACTACAACATCTGGATTAGTCAGTGTATAATTTAGGGTAGAAATACACCCATCATTTTCTGGGGTTTTAAAAACACACAATTTTTAAAAAAAAACTGTATTTTCCACATCTGCAACTGTTAAATTTAAGTTTAATATATACAGCTTTCATATTCTGTTACAAAAAAAGACTTTTTTGGGCAATCTACAGCATCTGTATTAGTCAGTGTACAATTTAAGCTAGAAATACACCCATAATTTTCTGTGGTTTGAAAAACACACTTTAAAAAAAAAATAAAAAATGGTATATTCCAGATCTGCAAGTGTTAAATTCAAGTTTAATATATACAGCTTTCATATTCTGTTACCAAAAAAAGACTTTTTTGGCAATCTACAACATCTGGATTAGTCAGTGTGCAATTTAAGGTAAAAAATACACCCATCATTTTCTGGGATTTTAAAAACACACTTTTTTTCCAAAAAACTGTATTTTCCTGTTCTGCAAGTGTTAAATTCAAGTTTAATATATACGGCTTTCATATTCTGTTACCAAAAAAAGACTTTTTTTTGAGAATCTACAACATCTGTATTAGTCAGTGTACAATTTAAGTTAGAAATACAACCATAATTTTCTGTGGTTTGAAAAACACACATTTTTTCCAAAAAACTATCTGCAAGTGTTAAATTCAAGTTTAATATATACAGCTTTCATATTCTGTTACAAAAAAAAAAATACCTTTTTGCCAATCTACAACATCTGTATTAGTCAGTGTGCAATTTAAGGTAGAAATACACCCATACTTTTCTGTGGTTTGAAAAACACATTATTTTTTCGAAGAACAGTATTTTCCAGATCTGCAAGTGTTAAATTCAAGTTTAATATATACAGCTTTCATATTCTGTTATCAAAAAAAGACTTTTTTGGCAATATACAACATCTAGATTAGTCAGTGTGCAATTTAAGGTAGAAATACACCCATAATTTTCTGTGATTTGAAAAACACACTTTTTTTTCAAAGAACAGTATTTTCCAGATCTGCAAGTGTTAAATTCAAGTTTAATATATGCAGCTTTCATATTCTGTTATCAAAAAAAGACTTTTTTTGGGCAATATACAACATCTAGATTAGTCAGTGTGCAATTTAAGGTAGAAATACACCCATCATTTTCTGGGGTTTGAAAAAATCGGCCTTGTAGCATCAGCATGTGTGAAATTACAGGCTTATATATTGCTGTCAAATTTAGTTGTTAAACAAACACTCGTTTGTGGACAAAAAATTTAGTTGGCATCTTTTGATGCAGCTGTCATTGTGAGATACACCTTTAATACATACAGAGATTTTAAATGCCGCCATTTGATGCACCAATATTGAATTCAGGCCTACACTGGTTCAGGCCATGTGAGATACACCCTCTACATACAGGGGTTTGAATCAGGGATTTGAAATACAGCCATTTGAAATACAGCCATTTAGGCAAATAAATATTTACTTCAGGCCTACACTGGTTCAGACCATGTGAGATACCTCCTTTACATACAGGGGTTTGAATCAGGGATTTGAAATACAGCCATTTGAAATACAGCCATTTTGGGCAAAGAAATATTTACTTCAGGCCTACACTGGTTTAGGCCCTGTGAGATACTCCCTCCACATATAGGGGTTTGAATCAGGGATTTGAAATACAGCCATTTGAAATACAGCCATTTTGTGCAAAGATATATTTACTTTAGGCCTACACTGGTTCAGACTGTGTGAGATACCCCCTCTACATACAGGGGTTTGAATCAGGGATTTAAAATACAGCCATTTGAAATACAGCCATTTTTGGCAAATAAATATTTACTTCAGGCCTACACTGGTTCAGGCCGTGTGAGATACCCCCTCTACATACAGCGGTTTGATTCAGGGATATGAAATACAGACATTTGAAATACAGCCATTTTGGGCAAAAAAAATATTTTCTTCAGGCCTACACTGGTTCAGACCGTGTGAGATACCCCCTCTATATACAGGGGTTTGAATCAGGGATTTGAAATACAGATATTTGAAATACAGCCATTTTGGGCAAAGAAATATTTACTTCAGGCCTACAATGGTTCAGGCCGTGTAAGATACTCCCTCTACATACAGGGGTTTGATTCAGGGATTTGAAATACAGCCATTTGAAATACAGCCATTTTGTGCAAAGATATATTTACTTCAGGCCTACACTGGTTCAGACCGTGTGAAATACCCCCTCTACATACAGGGGTTTGAATCAGGGATTTGAAATACAGCCATTTTGGGCAAAGAAATATTTACTTGAGGCCTACACTGGTTCAGACCGTGTGAGATACCCCCTCTACATACAGGGGTTTGAATCAGGCATTTGAAATACAGCCATTTGAAATACAGCCATTTTGGGCAAAGATATATTTACTTCAGGCCTACACTGGTTCAGGCCCTGTGAGATACTCCCTCTACGTACAGGGGTTTGAATCAGTGATTTGAAATACAGCCATTTGAAATACAGCCATTTTGGCAAAGAAATATTTACTTTAGGCCTACACTGTTTCAGACCGTGTGAGATACACCCTTTACATACTGGCGTTCTATACTACTATTAATGAAACACCCATTTAGGGCAAGATCCTAAATTCGAAAAATCTGAGGAGAGCGTCAAATAAGGGACGTGGCCTAGGTCGTGGTGCTGCTGGTGGAGCTCCTGTTGCAGGGAGAGGACGTGGTCGATCTGTGCCAGCTACACGCACAAGTGAAACCCCTTTATCAGGTGCGAATAGGCGACAAAACCTGCAGCGGTATTTGGTCGGGCCTAATGCTGCTCTACGAATGGTGAGGCCTGAACAAGTACAGGCGATAGTAGATTGGGTTGCTGACAGTGGATCCAGTTCCTTCACATTGTCTCCCACCTAGTCTCCTGCTGAAAGACCACATACTGCAGCCGATGTCCATCAGTCTTTCACCTCACCCCTTTGCAAATCAGCCAAGCAGTCTGAGCCCCAAGTCATTCAGCAGTCTCTTCTGCTTTTTGATGACTCTGTTAACAGGGTTTCCCAGGGCCATCCACCTAGCCCTGCCCCAGAAGTGAAAGAGATTGAGTGCACCGATACCCAACCACTTATCTTTCAGGATGAGTACATGGGAGGACCATCGCAGCACGTCTCGGATGATGACGAAGCTGGGGCTTTGGAAAGTGCGCAGACCGACAAGAAGGCAGGGGTAAAGAATGGGTGGAAGATGATGTGGAGGACGATGAGGTCCCCACATGGAATTAAGGTCATGCGAGTGACCAATGTATTTCGGAGGAAGAGGCGGTGGTCGCACAGAGCCACCAGCACAGCAGAAGAGGGAGCAGGGTGAAAAAGCGGAGTGGCCGTCCTCTAGACAGTACGCCTGCTACTGCCCACCGCAGCAAGGGACCGAGCACACCAAAGCCAGCTCCAAGGAGTTCCCTGGCGTGGCAGTTCTTCAGACAATGTGCTGACGACAAGACACGAGTGGTTTGCACGCTGTGCAATCTGAGCCTGAAGCGAGGCATAAACGTTCTCATCCTGAGCACAACCTGCATGACCAGGCATTTAAATGCAAAGCACGAGCTGCAGTGGAGTAGACACCTCAAAAATAAAGACATGTCTCTGGCTCCTCCTGCTTCCTCTTCTGCTGCAGTCGCGGCCTCTTCATCCACCTCTGGAGTGACAGTGCCACCTGGCACCCCGCAAACAGAGGATCTGCCAGCAACACTAACACCTGGGTCACCAAGCATCTTCACAATGTCCCATGGCAGCGTTCAGCTCTCCATATCCCAAACGCTGGAGAGGAAGAGGAAGTACCCCCCTACCCACCCGTGATCCCTAGCCCTGAATGCCAGCATTTCTAAATTACTGGCTTTTGAAATGCTGTCATTCCGTCTGGTGGAGACGGATAGTTTGAAAGGCCTTATGGCGGTGGCTATCCCACAGTACGTCGTGCCCAGCCGCCACTACTTTTCAAGGTGAGCCATCCCTTGCCTTCAAAACCAAGTAGGGGACAAAATCAGGTGTGCACTGCGCAACGCCATCTGTGGCAAGGTGCACCTGACTACGGAAACGTGGACCAGTAAGCACGGTCAGGGCCGTTATATCTCCATAACAGCACACTGGGTAAATGCAGTGGCGGCTGGGCCTGAGGCGGATAGCAGTTTGGCGCATGTCCTTCCACCACCGAGGATTGCAGGGCGCTTCAGTTTGCCTCCTACTCTGCTTCCTCATCCTCTACCAGCTCCTCATCCGGTCAGCGTAACACCTTCACCACCAACTTCAGCACAGCCAGGGGTAAACGACAGCAGGCAGTTTTAAAACTTATCTGTTTGGGGGACAAACCCCACACACCGCGCAGGAGCTGTGGACGGGCCTTGAACAACAGACCGATAAGTGGTTTGTGCCAGTCAGCCTCAAGCCCGGCCTGGTGGTGTGCGATAATGGGCGAAATCTCGTAGCAGCTCTGGGACTAGCCGGTTTGACGCACATCCCTTGTCTGGCGCATGTGCTGAATTTGGTGGTGCAGAGATTCCTTAAAACTTACCCCGATATATCAGAGCTGCTGCATAAAGTGCGGGCCGTCTGTGCGCGCTTTCGGCGTTCTCACCCTGCTGCTGTTCGCCTGTCAGCGCTGCAGCGTAATTTCGGCCTTCCCGCTCACCGCCTCATATGCGACGTGCCCACAAGGTGGAACTCCACCTTGCACATGCTGGCCAGACTGTGCGAGCAGCAGCAGGCGATAGTGCAGTTTCAGCTGCAGCAGGCACGGGTGAGTCGCTCGGCGGAACAGCACCACTTCACCACCAATGACTGGGCCTCCATGCGAGACCTGTGTTTCTTGTTGCGCTGTTTCGAGTGCTCCACCAACATGGCCAGTGCCGATAACGGCATTCTCAGTGTAACTACCCCACTTCTATGCCTCCTTGAAAAAATGCTCATGGCGATGATAGAAGAGGATGTGGCACAGGAGGAGGAGGAGGAGGAAGAGGGATCATTTTGTAGGGTGTCTGGCCAGTCATTCCCAAGTGACTCCGAGGATGGGTTCCTGCACCCACAAACCCAAGGTACACAATTGTCTAGCCAGGGCACAGTTCTGGAGGATGAGGAGTTGGAGGATGAGGAGATGGAGGAGGAGGAACCATGTTCACAGCAGGGTGGCACCCAGACCAGCTTATGGCCATCACTGGTGCGTGGATGGGGGAATACAAAGGACACAGACGATACACCTCCCACAGAGGACAGCTTTTCGTTGCCTCTGGGCAGCCTGACACACATGAGCGATTACATGCTGAAGTGTCTCCGCAACGACCGCCGAGTTGCCCACATTCTAACTTGTGCTGATTACTGAGTGGCCACGCTGCTGGATCCCCGTTACAAGGACAATCATCCTTAATTCCCTCACTGGAGCGTGATCGTAAGATGCGCGAGTACAAGCGCACGCTGGTAGACGCGCTGCTGGTGGCATTCCCACCTGACAGCGGGGGCACAGTGGAAGCACAAGGCGAAGGCAGAGGACGAGGAAGAGGTCGCCAACGCAGCTGTGTCAGCGCCAGCACTTCAGAAGGCAGGGTTAGCATAGCCGAAATGTGGAAAACCTTTGTCAGCACGCCACAACAACCAGCACCACCAGCTGATATGGAACGTCTTAGCAGGAGGCAGCATTTCACCAACATGGTGTAGCAGTATGTGTGCACACGCCTACATGTACTGAATGACGGGTCTGCCCCCTTCAACTTCTGGCTCTCCAAATTGGGCACATGGCCTGAGCTTGCCCTTTACGCCTTGGAGGTGCTGGCCTGCCCTGCAGCCAGTTTATTATCTGAACGTGTGTTTAGCACGGCAGGGGGCGTCATCACAGACAAGCGCAGCCGCCTGTCCACAGCCAATGTGGACAAGCTCACGTTCATTAAAATTAATCAGGCATGGATCCCTCAGGACTTGTCCGTACCTTGTGCAGAATAGACATGTATACCGGCACAAAGCAGCCATTGTTATACTGCAGCACAATTGCTCATGTTTGTATTTTGGATATTTCACACTCTTTTGGAGTGTACCTAAATTTTACAAAATTAAATTAAAAACAAAAACCTGTGTTGGCTATCTCGTCCTCCTCCACCGGCGCTTCCACCTACTCCACTACGTCCACCACCTCCTCAAACTCCTACTCCATATGGAACTCCACCTCATAAATCCATTTTTTTTTTGTACATGTTTTATTTTATATCATTTCACAACTTTGTCATTTACTTTTTCGGGTTAAATTAACCAATTTTTGGGTGTATAGTACCACTGCTATACCTAGTAGACAGGTTAAAAAAAAATAATAATTGTCATTTACATTTTAGGGTGAAATTCACCAATTTTGGTGTTTATAGTACCACTGCTATACCTAGTGGACCGGTAAAAAAATAAAATAAAATAATTGTCAGTTACATTTTATGGTGAAATTAACAAATTTGTGGGTGTATAGTACCACTGCTATACCTAGTAGACAGGTTAAACAAAAAAAATAAAAATTGTCATTTACTTTTTCGGGTGAAATTAACCAATTTTTGGGTGTATAGTACCACTGCTATACCTAGTGGAATGGTAAAAAAAAATATAAAAAATTGTCAGTTATATATCTTGGTGAAATTCACAAATTTTTGGGTGTGATGTACCACTCCTAAACCTAGTAGACCGGAAAAAAAAGAATAATTGTCAGTTAAATTTTTTGGTGAAATTGACCAATTTTTGGGTGTAATATACCCCCCCCCTAGTTGACAGCTTAATAAATTCCAATAATTTTTCTGTTACATTCTTGGGTTGACATTATACAATTTTAGACGTAAATAAACACCTGCTATGCATAGGTGATGGAATAAAATGTAATAAATTCTTCAGTAATTAATGCGCACCACATCCTTTCATTCAATGCTTAATCTTTGAAAAGTTGTCACACTTTTATGCTTTAATAATTTCTCCTATATTTCAACTCTAATTTTAAATTTGAAAAATTGGATGTGGTCTCTCTTTCTCACGCTCCCTCTCTGGCCTGGAACCCTGATTCCCCGCCACCCGTGATCACCATGGTAGGTGCATAAAAGAACATCGAAAGTTGATAGAGCAGATATCAAATTGGATCATGAACATCACGGGGACGTGCGACATGGTGGGGCAGTAAGTGTGGACACGCCTACACGAACTGACTGATAGAGGTTAGCCCCTGCAACTTCTGTGTCTCCAAATTGGGCACAAGGCCTGAGCTTGCCCTTTACCCCTTGGAGGTGCTGGCCTGCCCTGCAGCCAGTGTATTGTCTGAACGTGTGTTTAGCACGACTGAAGGGTTATATTTCCCAATGTTTTGGGGTGTACTCTAATTTAAAAAAATTAAAATACATTTTAAACCAAAAAGCAGTGTAGGCTACCTCCTCCACCGCCACTTCCACCTACACCGCCACATCCACCGCTACCTCAACCTCCTACTCCATATGTACCTGGTCCTCCTAGATCAAGATTATTATTTTTTATTTTTACGTATTTTATGTTATTTTAAGTCATTTCCCTATCCACATTTGTTTGCAGAGCACTTGCCATGCTCTTAACCACATTTTGATGCCATCTAGCATTTTGCAGCCCTCTAGCCCTTTCCATGACATTTTTACAGCCATTTTAGTACTCAAAAGTTCGGGTCCCCATTGACTTCAATGGGGTTCGGGGTCAAGTTCGGGTCCCGAACTCGAACTTTTTTCCGAAGTTCGGCCGATCCCGTCGAACACGAACATCCAGGTGTCCGCTCAACTCTACCTACCACATCTATGCTTTTTGCTTAACTTTAATAATTTTATTTATTTTCATTTTGAGGGATATCTTTTCCATTCACACGTCCGCAAAATGGGTCGGCATCCGATCCGAAATTTTGCGGAACGGGTGCAGACCCATTCATTTTCAATAGGGCCGAAATGTGCTGTCCGCATCTGCATTTGCGGATCCGCACTTCCGCATCCGTGCTTCCGTTTCCTCAAAAAAATAGAACATGTCCTATTCTTGTCCGCAATTGCATACAAGATTATGCATTTTCTATTACAATGCCGGCGGTGTGCGGTCCGCAAATTACTTACGGACGTGTGAATGGACATTATTAAAGGTTAGTTTTATCTTTATGTACACTCACCTAAAGAATTATTAGGAACACCATACTAATACGGTGTTGGACCCCCTTTTGCCTTCAGAACTGCCTTAATTCTACGTGGCATTGATTCAACAAGGTGCTGATAGCATTCTTTAGAAATGTTGGCCCATATTGATAGGATAGCATCTTGCAGTTGAAGGAGATTTGAGGGATGCACATCCAGGGCACGAAGCTCCCGTTCCACCACATCCCAAAGATTCTCTATTGGGTTGAGATCTGGTGACTGTGGGGGCCATTTTAGTACAGTGAACTCATTGTCATGTTCAAGAAAACAATTTGAAATGATTCAAGCTTTGGGACATGGTGCATTATCCTGCTGGAAGTAGCCATCAGAGGATGGATACATGTTCTCATTCTGTTTACGCCAAATTCAACAGAAATCGAGACTCATCAGACCAAGCAACATTTTTCCAGTCTTCAACAGTCCAATTTTGGTGAGCTCGTGCAAATTGTAGCCTCTTTTTACTATTTGTAGTGAAGATGAGTGGTACCCGGTGGGGTCTTCTGCTGTTGTAGCCCATCCGCCTCAAGGTTGTGCGTGTTGTGGCTTCACAAATGCTTTGCTGCATACCTCGGTTGTAACGAGTGGTTATTTCAGTCAACGTTGCTCTTCTATCATCTTGAATCAGTCGGCCCATTCTCCTCTGACCTCTAGCATCCACAAGGCATTTTTGCCCACAGGACTGCCGCATACTGGATGTTTTTCCCTTTTCACACCATTCTTTGTAAACCCTAGAAATGGTTGTGCGTGAAAATCCCTGTAACTGAGCAGATTGTGAAATACTCAGACCGGCCCGTCTGGCACCAACAACCATGCCACGCTCAAAATTGCTTAAATCACCTTTCTTTCCCATTCTGACATTCAGTTTGGAGTTCAGGAGATTGTCTTGACCAGGACCACACCCCTAAATGCATTGAAGCAACTGCCATGTGATTGGTTGACTAGATAATTGCATTAATGAGAAATAGAACAGGTGTTCCTAATAATTCTTTAGGTGAGTGTATATTCTAATGGATTGCCTTCTTTGTACAATGTTATACTATACTTTTTCTGTTAGAAAGTATATTATAGGGCATTTGTATATTGCGGCAGTTGTGTGCGGTTCTGCTGCGATACTGCAGGTTTATAGAGGGACAAGACTGATATACCAGTCCCCCCAAAAAAAAACTGATTGAAGAAGGGTGTTATATACCAATATACTTTCTTTACAGTGCATTTGGGTACTGTATAGTGCATTTGCGCATGCGCGTACGCGAAAATTATATTGTCGATATTTCGCATTTAAAAATATTATGAATGGAGATCGCAAATTCGAATAATACATCTGGTATGTCACTGTCCATGTTGTGGGACTATTTGTGCACTTCTAGTAATGATTTCTTGGCTGCAAATATGAGTTGAAAGTTTTTCAGGTTCTCCTGCCATTAAAATGAATGGGACCCGCCTCAAACTTGCGGTTCGCGAACACGATCAAGGCGAACCATCCCGGCAAATGTTTGTCCATCACTAAAGGCTGGTACCCTGTCAAAAGGGCTGTTGGTTGAACGTCTGTGGCTCAGTCATCCTTTATGACTTTCTGGTCAAAGGGCTGGTGACTAGAGATGAGCGAATTGAAACTGACTAAGTGGAATTCGATCCGAATTTCAGGAAAACTTTTATTCACAACGAATGCGAATTTCTTCGCGCTTCGTGGTAACGAAGCACAATTTTCCTAAAATGGCGGCTACATGTGTGATGACTGAGAACATGGGGCAAGGAACTCTGGGAAAGCGGGATCACCCAGACTGACATGCCTGCATGCAGCCAATCGGCAGCCAGCCAGCCCTGTGATGTCACAGCCCTATAAATACAGCAGCCATTTTAGATTCTGCTATTTTTCAACGTTCAGAGTGCAGGGAGAGACGTGTGAAGGTGCTAGGGACAGCTATCAGAAAAACCCCTATGTTTAAAAAAAAAACTGAAAAAAGAATTTATAAGTGCAGGGAAAGAATAGAGAGAAATCATTTCACAACATCTTAGTGCAGGGAGACACGTCAGAAGGCGCTAGGAACATTGATAGGAAAGTGATTTACAAATGCAGGGAACGATTATTTGGGGATCCAAATAGTCATTAGATAGCTCTGTCATTCCAGCTTTTTATTATTGGGCTGCAAGTGCTATGTTAGAAAGCCATTAGTGGCTTATATCTTAATATCTTATTCAGTATGACAAGAACAATCTATACGCATTTCACTTCTGCAGTTATTTCTGGTGAAAGCGTATAGGGGCGTATTTCAGTAAATCAAGAAAAATACATACGCACTGCAATGTTGCAGTTATTTCTGGTGAAAGTGTATAGGGGCGTATTAAAAAAGAAATATATATTCTCAGTGCATTGCTGAAGTTATTTCTGGTGAAAACATATAGGGGTGTATTTTACTATAAAAAGACAAATATATAAGCACTGCACTGTTGCAGTTATTTATGGTGAAAGCGTATAGGGGCATATTTCAGTAAAATAAGAAAAATATATACGCACTGCACATAAAAACATTTGTTTTCTGGTTAAAACGTCTAGTGGCCTATTTCATTCCAACAACAAATAAATATTCTCAGGTCACTTCTGCAGTTATTTCTGGTGAAAGCATATAGGGGCGTATTTCATAAAAAATGAAAAATATATATGCACGGCACTTTGCAGTTATTTCTGTTTAAAGCATATAGGGGCGTATTACAGTATATAAATATATATATACGCACTGCACTGTTGCAGTAATTTCTGGTGAAAGCGTATAGGGGCTTATTTCAGTACAATAAGAAAAATATATACACACTGCACTATTTAATTGTTTTCTGGTTAAAGCGTATAGTGTCCTATTTCATTCCAACAAGATATATATTTTCTCAGGTCACTTCTGTAGTTATTTCTGTTGAAAGCGCATAGGGGCGTATAACAGTAAAAAAGGAAAAATATATACGCATTTCACTGGTGTACTTATTTGTGGCAAAAGCATTTAGTGGCCTATTTCAGTACAAACAGAAAAATACATTCTCAGTTCACGTCGGCGGTTATATGTGTTGAAAGCATGGCTGGGAGTCAGCAGGGTGGCAGCAGTGGGAGGTCGGGAGCCAAACGTGCCCGGGGTAGAGCACCTGCTTCGCTGCAGCCTACCTACCTGGGAAGTAGCAGGGATTCATGGAAGGAGCGGCGGTAGCAGTCAGTCAGTGCGGCGGTTATATGTGGTAACATTTTTATTTAAGTATTTCGGTCGAAAAACTAAATTTATTCAGCGGTCAGCGCTGCGGTTATATGCGGTTAAATCTCCATGATGTCTCCTTGATAAATCTGCAGCATGGGGGCCCTGTTTGGCTTCTACACACTTTTAAAAAAATCCTTTAGCGGAGCAAATAGATGCTGGATGACCAGGATGCTCCATGACCTTCCCAGGAGCTGCTGTCGGGAGCAGCGGTTTATTTCTAAGACGTCCGTATAGTGCAGGGGGAATCCGAAGACCCTTTCCATCTCCGTGCTCCGTTATATGTGGTAAAACCTTTATTAAAGTATTTTGGTGGAAAAATAAATTTTATTCAGCATTTAGCGCTGCACTTATATGCGTTAAAATCTTTTGTGAATTATTTTGGTGGAAAAACAAATTTCATTCAGTATTCAGCGCTGCAGGTATGTGGTAAAATCTTTTGTGACTTATTTCTGTGGAAAAAAATTGTATTCAGCGCTGCAGTTATATGTGGTAAAATCTTTTTTGAATTATTTTGGTGGACACTAAAATCTGGTATTCAGCATTCAGCGCTGCACTTATATGCGGTAAAATCTTTTTTGAATTATATCGGTGGACAAAAAATTTTGTATTCAGCTTTAAGCGCTGCACTTATATGCGGTAAAAAAAATTTAAAATTATTTCGGTGGACAAAAAATATTGTATTTAGCATTAAGCGCTGCACTTTATGCGGTAAAATCTCTTTTGAATTATTTTGGTGGACAAAAAATCTTGTATTCAGCTTTAAGCGCTGCACTTATATGCGGTAAAATCTTTTTAAAATTATTTTGGTAGACAAAAATTCTTGTATTCAGCATTAAGAGCTGCACTTATATGCGTTAAAATCTTTTTTGAATTATTTTGGTGGAAATACTGTACAAATTTCCACCTCCTCCATTAACTTCCTCATCTCGTCATTAGCATCAGACACACTAACTTTGCACCCTCCCCAGCTATATATATATGTGGTGCAAGCACCAACTAGGGGCGAATAAAGGTAAGTGATAGGGTAGAGCGTGAATATTCAAAAAGCTAATTTTTTTCGTGGAAATCGGCACCTCGAGAATTCGCGAATATTTGGAATATAGTGTTATACATTCGTAATGACGAATATATATATATATTTTTTTAACATAGTACATTTCAGGTGATCAGCCCTCCCTACTTCAAGCTTGTGGGCCAATGAGAAGGCGTTGTCACAGCTTAGCAACCAATAGAAAAGTTGCCTACCCCACGCTGATATTTCGCGTGCATTACACAAATAATACATTGCCGATTTTCGCAATCAAGAATATAATCTCGAATACGCAAATTTACGAATATATAATGAATATTCTAAAAAATATTCGCAAAATATCGCAAATTCAAATATTGCCCCTGCCGCTCATCACTAGAGATGTCGCGAACATAAAATTTACAGTTTGCGAGCGGCGAACGCGAATTTTTCGCAAATGTTCGCGAACGGGTGAACCGCCATAGACTTCAATAGGCAGGCAAATTTTAAAACCCACAGGGACTCTTTCTGGCCACAATAGTGATGGAAAAGTTGTGGCCTAAACTCCCATGGAAAATTACGTAGTTGACGCAGAGTCTGGTTTTAATCCATAAAGGGCATAAATCACCTAACATTCCTAAATTGTTTGGAATAACGTGCTTTAAAACATCAGGTATGATGTTGTATCGATCAGGTAGTGTAAGGGTTACGCCCGCTTCACAGTGACAGACCAAACTCCCCGTTTAACGCACCGCAAACAGTCCATTTTGCACAACCGCAAACTCCCCATTTGCACAAGGTTGGATATCAAGCTAGCCATGTCCCGTTCCTTGTCCTCATTGATGTGATTGAAGGTCTCTTCCTCCACCCAGCCACGTACAACACCAAGGGTCACCGAAAGGTGACAACAAGCCCCCTGGGATGCCTGCTGTGGTTGGTCTTCCACCTCCTCAAAGCCACCTTCCTCCTCTGACTCCTCTTCTTCAGACTCCTCTCTCTGCGTTGCCTCTCTCTGCGTTACTATAAGGTGTGTTAAGTAGTACTATTCCTATCAGTTTAATCCCTGTTACGTCCCCTTTCAGGGGACGTGTATATGGCATCGATTTTAGGAACAGGGAGATGGAAAAAGATGCTTGGTCGGTCCTCCTACTTCAAATTTTGGGCACTGCGCGTGCAATCTAATGTGCCGCCAGATAGTTGTGGTGTGTTATGTTGTTCTATTCTTATCAGTTTAATCCCTGTTATGTCCCTTATCAGGGGACCAGTATATGGCATCGACTTTAGGAACGGGGAGATGGAAAAAGATGCTTGGTCGGTCCTCCTACTTCAAATTTGGCTCACTGCGCGTGCAATCTAATGTGCCGCCAGATAGTTGTGGTGTGTTATGTTGTTCTATTCTTATCAGTTTAATCCCTGTTACGTCCCCTATCAGGGGACGTGTATATGGCATCAATTTTAGGAACAGGGAGATGGAAAAAGATGCTTGGTCGGTCCTACTACTTCAAATTTGGGGCACTGCGCGTGCAATCTAATGTGCCGCCAGATAGTTGTGGTGTGTTATGTTGTTCTATTCTTATCAGTTTAATCCCGGTTACGTCCCCTATCAGGGGACGTGTATATGGCATCGATTTTAGGAATGGGGAGATGGAAAAAGATACTTGGTCGGTCCTCCTACTTCAAATTTGGGGCACTGCGCGTGCAATCTAATGTGCCGCCAGATAGTTGTGGTGTGTTATGTTGTTCTATTCTTATGAGTTTAATCCCTGTTACGTCCCCTATCAGGGGACGTGTATATGGCATCGATTTTAGGAACCGGGAGTTGGAAAAAGATGCTTGGTCGGTCCTCCTACTTCAAATTTGGGGCACTGCGCGTGCAATCTAATGTGCCGCCAGATAGTTGTGGTGTGTTATGTTGTTCTATTCTTATGAGTTTAATCCCTGTTACGTCCCCTATCAGGGGACGTGTATATGGCATCGATTTTAGGAACCGGGAGTTGGAAAAAGATGCTTGGTCGGTCCTCCTACTTCAAATTTGGGGCACTGCGCGTGCAATCTAATGTGCCGCCAGATAGTTGTGGTGTGTTATGTTGTTCTATTCTTATCAGTTTAATCCCTGTTACGTCCCCTATCAGGGTACGTGTATGAAATAGATTTTAGACAACCGATTTTAGACAACCTCTATGCGTCAATCTTGGTGTAGTGATGACCGTGCTCGTGCGCACGTTTGGTAGATTGCAGGCGATGGGGATTTTTCAAAGCCTATGGTCGTGCTGAGGTGGTTCAGTGACAGTTAAGTGACCCAGAAAACAATGATTCTGCAGTGTGGGCCCATTGTTGGCTTTAATGTTCACCTTAGATGATCACAAAGAAAATTAATGTTTTATCTATGCAAAATTATCCAGCCAATCGCTTTTGGTCTGTTCACAATAAAGCAACGACCCTATCATCTGGGGTGTGCCAACATTGCCATTGCCAACACATACATAGAGGTGGTCGCTTCATTGTGATACGCAAGCCCCTTCACCACGACAAGGTAACGATCACGAAGGGGAATTGACACATGTATGTGCCTTTTTTTTTTTGTTTGGTTTTTGAAACCCCAGTGCAGCACCAGAGGCCAGAAAAATTAGGCATGTACACATGCCTGAAAAATTAGGTATTGTTGCAGCCGCTGCTGTAGCAGCGGCCAGAAAAATTGATGTTTGTTTCCCAGGCAGAAAGTGCCCTAAAACATTGCGGCTTGAACCCTAGTTGGTGGCGGATAAGTCACGCAAGTCATCCAGCATTCAGAGATAAAATACAGCAGCGTGTGGACCATTTTTAGCCCAAGGCAGCTCATCTCATCAGGCCTTTTTTAGACGAATGTATCGCCCACTGTCAGTCCCTTCGGGATCCATCCCTTATTCATCTTAATAAAGGTGAGGTAATCTAGACTTTTTTGACCTAGGTGACTTCTCTTCTCAGTGACAATACCTCCTGCTGCACTGAAGGTCCTTTCTGACAGGACACTTAAAGCGGGGCAGGCCAGAAGTTCTATTGCAAATTGGGATAGCTCAGGCCACAGGTCAAGCCTGCACACCCAGTAGTCAAGGGGTTCATCGCTCCTCAGAGTGTCGATATCTGCAGTTAAGGCGAGGTAGTCTGCTACCTGTCGGTCGAGTCGTTCTCTGAGGGTGGACCCCGAAGGGCTGTGGCGATGCGTAGGACTTAAAAAGCTCTGCATGTCCTCCATCAACAACACGTCTGTAAAGCGTCCTGTCCTTTCCGACGTGGTAGTGGGAGGAGGAGGATTACTTTCACCTCTTCCCCTGTTAGATTCCCGTTGTGCTGTGACATCACCCTTATACGCTGTTTAAAGCATACTTTTTAATTTATTTTGGAACTGCTGCATCCTTTCCGACTTGCGGTAATTCGGTAACATTTCAGGCACTTTCTGCTTATACCGGGGGTCTAGTAGCGTGGACACCCAGTACAGGTCGTTCTCCTTCAGCCTTTTTTTACGAGGGTCCCTCAACAGGCACGACAGCATGAAAGACCCCATTTGCACAAGGTTGGATGCCGAGCTACTCATGTCCCGTTCCTCGTCCTCAGTGATCTCACTGAAGGTATGTTCTTCCCCCCAGCCACATACAACACCACGGGTACCAGATAGGTGACAACGAGCACCACCCTGGGATGCCTGTTGTGGTTGGTCTTACTCTTCCTCCTCAAAGCCACATTCCTCCTCTGACTCCTCTTCCTCACAATCCTCTTCCAGCGTTGCCGCAGCAGGCGATGCTGATAAGGCTGTTTCTGATGGTGATGGTGACCACAACTCTTCCTCTTCCCCTTCACGCTCATCTACGGCCTGATCCAGCACTCTTCGCAGGGCACGCTCCAGAAAGAAAACAAATGGTATGATGTCGCTAATGGTGCCTTCGGTGCGACTGACTAGGTTTATCACCTCCTCAAAAGGACGCATGAGCCTACAGGCATTGCGCATGAGCGTCCAGTAACGTGGCAAAAAAATTCCCAGCTCCGCAGAGGCTGTCTGAGCACCCCGGTCATACAAATACTCGTTAACGGCTTTTTCTTGTTGGAGCAGGCGGTCGAACATTAGGAGTGTTGAATTCCAACGTGTCGGGCTGTCGCAAATCAAGCGCCTCACTGGCATGTTGTTTCGCCACTGAATATCGGAAAAGTGCGCCATGGCCGTGTAGGAACGCCTGAAATGGCCACACACCTTCCTGGCCTGCTTCAGGACATCCTGTAAGCCTGGGTACTTATGCACAAAGCGTTGTACGATGAGATTCAACACATGTGCCATGCACGGCACATGTGTCAACTTGCCCAAATTCAATGCCGCCAACAAATTGCTTCCGTTGTCACACACCACTTTGCCGATCTCCAGTTGGTGCGGAGTCAGCCACTGATCCACCTGTGTGTTCAGGGCGGACAGGAGTGCTGGTCCGGTGTGACTCTCTGCATTTAGGCAAGTCAACCCCAAGACGGCGTGACACTGCCGTATCCGGGATGTGGAATAGCCCCTGGGGAGCTGGGGGGGTGCCGTTGATGTGGAGCAAGACGCAGCAGCAGAAGAGGACTCAGCTGAGGAGGTTATGGAAGAGGATGGAGTAGGAGGAGTAGAGGAGGTGGCAGCAGGCCTGCCTGCAAGTCGTGGCGGTGTCACCAACTCCTCTGCAGAGCCACGCATTCCATGCTTGGCAGCCGTCAGCAGGTTTATCCAATGCGCAGTGTAGGTGATATACCTGCCCTGACCGTGCTTTGCAGACCAGGTATCAGTGGTCAGATGGACCCTTGCCCCAACACTGTGTGCCAGACATGCCATTACTTCCTTTTGCACAATCAAGTACAGGTTGGGGATTGCCTTTTGTACAAAGACATTTCGGCCAGGTACCTTCCACTGCGGTGTCCCAATAGCTACAAATTTTTGGAATGCCTCAGACTCCACCAGCTTGTATGGTAAAAGCTGGCGGGCTAAAAGTTCAGACAAGCCAGTTGTCAGACGCCGGGCAAGGGGGTGACTTTGTGACATTGGCTTCTTACGCTCAAACATGTCCTTGACAGACACCTGACTGTGGGCAGATGAGCAGGAACTGCTGAAGGCGAGAGACGGAGTGGCGGATGGTTGAGAGGGGGCAAGGAGGACAGCAGTGGTTGACGTGGCTGAAGATGCTGGACCAGGAGGAGGATGGCGGCTTTGAGTTTGTGTGCTGCTTGTACTCATGTGTTGATCCCATAGGCGTTTGTGATATGCGATCATGTGCCTTCGCAAAGCAGTTGTACCTAGGTGGGTGTTGGACTTCCCACGACTCTGTTTCTTTTGGCACAGGTTGCAAATGGCATCGCTGTTGTCAGAAGCAGACACACAAAAAAAATGCCACACTGCTGAGCTCTGCAATGACGGCATTCTGGTGGTGGCAACAGCATGCGTTGATTGGCATGCTGTCTGGCTGACCCCGGGTGCCGATGCATGCTGTCTGACTGTGCCACTAGCTCCTTGCGACGACCTCCCCCTGCTTCCAACTCGTCTCCTCCTCCTCTCTGTCTCCCCATCTGAACTTTCCCCCTGTTCTTCTTCTCTTCGAGCAGGCACCCACGTGACATCCACGGACACATCGTCATCATCAACCGCTTCACTTGTACAACATCATCATCATCACACCGTACGTCCATGTGTGTAATGCTGCCTGACTGAGACATATCCCTGTTATCTACATCCTCTGGCAATAATGGTTGCACATCACTCATTTCTTCCAACTGATGTGTAAATAACTCCTCTGACAGATCAAGTGAAGCGGCTGTGGTGCTGGTGTGGGTGGTGGCGGCGTGCGGGCGAGTGGTAACTTGAGAGGTGCCCAAAGCTGAGCTGGAGGAGGATGGTGCGTCAAGGTTCCGAGCGGAAGCTGTAGAAGATTGTGTGTCCTGTGTTAGACAGTCAACTATGTCCTCAGAGCTTTTCGAGTTCAGGGTACGTGGCCTCTGAACACTGGGAATTATTCTAGGGCCAAAGGGAATCACAGCACCACGACCACGACGGTGCCTGCCTCTGCCTGTCTAGATTAGTTAAGTTGTACTATGCGTGCAAGCTACTGTGACACCAGATATGAGTGGCACTGTGCACTGGCAGAAGTTGGCAGCGTAGACGCTGTAGGCCTGACACACACACTTGCAGACAACTAACTGCTATTCAATCTATTACAGTCAAAATTGTATTTATTTTTTAAATGTGCACTACTGTTACACCAGATATGAGTTGCACTGGTGTGACACTGTGCCTTTGCAGGCCCTGAAACGCACACGTGTGAAGGAAAATGACTGCTATTATATTACAGTCAAAAAAGTTATTATTTTTTTTAAATGCAAGCTATTGTGACACCAGATATGAGTGGTGGCACTGGGCAAGTGGGCACAGTATACGCTGTGAGCCTGACACACACACTGGCAGGCAGGCAACTGCAATTAGATTACACAGGGGAAAAAAAGCAGACTGATTATTACAGTCAAAAAAGTTTTTTTTTTTTTTTTTTATTCAAGCTATTGTGACACCAGATATGAGTGGTGGCACTGGGCAAGTGGGCCCGGTATATGCTGTGAGCTGTGAGCCTGACACACACGCTGGCAGGCAGGAAACTGCAATTAGATTACACAGAAAAAAAAAATGCAGACTGATTATTACAGTCAAAAAAGTTCTTTATTTTTTTTAAATGCAAGCTATTGTGACACCAGATATGAGTGGTGGCACTGGGCAAGTGGGCACGGTATACACTGTGAGCCTGACACACACGCTGGCAGGCAGGCAACTGCAATTAGATTACACAGAAAAAAAAGCAGACTGATGTTCTAGCCCTAAAAAGGGCTTTTTGGGGTGCTGTCCTTACAGCAGAGATCAGATGAGTCCTTCAGGACTGTAGTGGACACTGAATACACTAGCCTAGCTATTGATTTCACTATTAAATCAGCAGCAGCAGCACTGTCCCTCCTCTCACTAAGAATGCAGCATTCCGAATGAATCTAAAATGGATGCTGTCCAGGAGGTGGAAGGGTCTGGGAGGGAGGGTCTGCTGCTGATTGGCTGGAATGGGTCTGCTGACTGTGACGTACAGGGTCAAAGTTTACTCAATGATGATGTATAAGGGGCGGACCGAACATCGCATATGTTCGCCCGCCGCGGCGAACGTGAACAAGCTATGTTCGCCGGGAACTATACGCCGGCGAACTATTCGGGACATCTCTACTCATCACTAGTAAATGACACTGCCAGCCTGTTAAAGGGAATTACAGCATGATACCACAATACATTTGATATGACATTTAGCAAGAGTTTAAAGTGTCCACATATAGCACATAGTGGGACATTGCATCAAGATGAATCAGGCATGTATCAGCCAGGATTTCCACACACACACATTTTGTGTCGCCAATCCACAGTTCTACCCCAAACAATCCCGCACTGTGGGTATGGACATCTTTCAAGAGGTAATGCAGAAGGAACTGTCCTTTATTAATGAAGATAAGAACAGTAAAAACAGGCATAATAACTTAACCAAACAACATAGAATAGCCCTCAAAGAATTGAAAGATATCCACAGTATTGTGATCAAAATGGCTGGCAAAGGCGGAGCGGTGGTGGTCCTTGATAGAAATGCATATGGAAGTCAAATGCTGGATATTGCTATGGATTCCTCCACATACAAAAAGTTAAAATCAAATCCCATTGAACTGTATAAAAATAATATTTTGATATCATATGCAGAGGCAGGGATTTAGGGTATTTTTCATATAAGGAATACTCCTATTTGGATGTGGAGACTTCCATCAAACCCATTATCCATGCTTTACCAACAATTCATAAAGGAATTAACCCACCACCGCTCCACCCAATTGTCTCAGGAATTGGCTCACTGACCGAAAGACTGGGTCAGTGGCTAGATTCTATCCTGCAACCTCTAGCAAAACGAACCCGGGGGTACATTAAGGACACTAGTGATGTTTTAAGACTTTTTTTGACAAAACATGGTGTCCTAATTACAATTGGCTCACTGTGGATTTAGTGAGTCTTTACCCTTCAATTCCACATCATATTGCACTCCTGGCATTGGAATTTCATCTACATAAATATAGCCATCACGCTGATAAATATATTCAATATATACTGGAAGTAACACAATTTCTGTTGGTGCACAATTATTTTTGTTTTAATGATCTGTATTACTTGCAAATACGGGGAGTTTCTATGGGGGCAAAATTTTCCACTTCCGTAGCAAACATCACAATGTCATATTGGGAGGAACGCTATATCTTCAGCGCGGACAATCCCCACTTGGAAGACATCAAGTGGTATGTCAGATACAGTGGGGGAAATAATTATTTGACCCCTCACTGATTTTGTAAGTTTGTCCAATGACAAAGAAATGAAAAGTCTCAGAACAGTATCATTTCAATGGTAGGTTTATTGTAACAGTGGCAGATAGCACATCAAAAGGAAAATCGAAAAAATAACTTTAAATAAAAGATAGCAACTGATTTGCATTTCATTGAGTGAAATAAGTATTTGAACCCCTACCAACCATTAAGAGTTCTGGCTCCCACAGAGTGGTTAGACACTTCTACTCAATTAGTCACCCTCATTAAGGACACCTGTCTTAACTAGTCACCTGTATAAAAGACACCTGTCCACAGAATCAATCAATCAAGCAGACTCCAAACTCTCCAACATGGGAAAGACCAAAGAGCTGTCCAAGGATGTCAGAGACAAAATTGTAGACCTGCACAAGGCTGAAATGGGCTACAAAACCATTAGCAAGAAGCTGGGAGAGAAGGTGACAACTGTTGGTGCGATTGTTCGAAAATGGAAGGAGCACAAAATGACCATCAATCGACCTCGCTCTGGGGCTCCACGCAAGATCTCACCTCGTGGGGTGTCAATGGTTCTGAGAAAGGTGAAAAAGCATCCTAGAACTACACGGGAGGAGTTAGTTAATGACCTCAAATTAGCAGGGACCACAGTCACCAAGAAAACCATTGGAAACACATTACACCGCAATGGATTAAAATCCTGCAGGGCTCGCAAGGTCCCCCTGCTCAGGAAGGCACATGTGCAGGCCCGTCTGAAGTTTGCCAATGAACACCTGAATGATTCAGAGAGTGACTGGGAGAAGGTGCTGTGGTCTGATGAGACCAAAATAGAGCTCTTTGGCATTAACTCAACTCGCTGTGTTTGGAGGAAGAAAAATGCTGCCTATGACCCCCAAAACACCGTCCCCACCGTCAAGCATGGGGGTGGAAACATTTTGCTTTGGGGGTGTTTTTCTGCTAAGGGCACAGGACAACTTATTCGCATAAACGGGAAAATGGACGGAGCCATGTATCGTGAAATCCTGAGCGACAACCTCCTTCCCTCTGCCAGGAAACTGAAAATGGGTCGTGGATGGGTGTTCCAGCACGACAATGACCCAAAACATACAGCAAAGGCAACAAAGGAGTGGCTCAAGAAGAAGCACATTAAGGTCATGGAGTGGCCTAGTCAGTCTCCGGACCTTAATCCAATCGAAAACCTATGGAGGGAGCTCAAGCTCAGAGTTGCACAGAGACAGCCTCGAAACCTTAGGGATTTAGAGATGATCTGCAAAGAGGAGTGGACCAACATTCCTCCTAAAACGTGCGCAAACTTGGTCATCAATTACAAGAAACGTTTGACCTCTGTGCTTGCAAACAAGGGTTTTTCCACCAAGTATTAAGTCTTTTTTTGTTAGAGGGTTCAAATACTTATTTCACTCAATGAAATGCAAATCAGTTGCTATCTTTTATTTAAAGTTATTTTTTCGATTTTCCTTTTGATGTGCTATCTGCCACTGTTACAATAAACCTACCATTGAAATGATACTGTTCTGAGACTTTTCATTTCTTTGTCATTGGACAAACTTACAAAATCAGTGAGGGGTCAAATAATTATTTCCCCCACTGTACATCGACGACCTGCTCCTGGTCTGGGCTGGCGATGTATCTGCCATACCTTCATTTCAAGTCTACCTAAAAAACAACCCTTAAGGTCTGCACTTTGTGTGTTCACACAGTGCGGTTACTATTGACTTTCTGGATTTAACTCTGACAGGTATTAAAGGTGAGGTGGTCCAAACCAAAACATACCGCAAACCAACTACGGGTAATACTATTCTTAGGGCAGATAGCCACCACCCTATACACACAATCACGGCCATACCTGTTGGTGAATTCATTTGCGCAAGATGCAATAGCAGTCATGACACATTGTTTCATAATGAGGAAAAAGTCATCGCTGCACGTCTTACATCCAGGGGTTACCCGAAGTAGATGATACAACCGGCACAGGGAATAGCACAAAGAAAGATACGCAGGGATTTGCTGCTTGAAAATATAAAATCTAATAATAGATCTAAAAATAATAAACAACTGCCAACCTTGGTACTCACATATAGTAACCAGTTCCATCAAATCCAAGAATCTATTTCTAAGTGCATCTCTTTGTTGTTTGAAGATCAAGCATTATATCAATTGTTGAGAGATAGACACAGGGTGGTCTCAAGATGACCTCCGTCTCTTGCGACTTTACTGTCCCCCTCTCTTTTCACCTCCTTACCCAAATCAAAACGTAAACAGATCGGGCTGAAATACACTGGATTCACACGATGCGGTAGTCACCCTTGCAGAGCCTGCGGTTATGTCTTCACCCGGAAGACTTTCCGAGATTCTGCAGATAATAACAGTTTCCCCATTAAGTCGTAAATCAACTGCAACTCCACTGGAGTGGTTTATGTGATCGAGTGTGTGGAATGCAGACTCCTGTATGTGGGGTGTACAACTCGGAAATTTAAATCTAGATTATTGGAACATCTAAACTATATTACAAACAGCGCATATGTGAATATTTAGAGTGCTGCAAAACATTTTGTCACTTCCCACAACAGAAGCCTTCATACCTTTTCTGCCTATGCAATTGAACGTGTGTTTCTCCCACAAAGAGGAGGGGATTTGAAAAAATTAACCCTTCAAAGAGAAGCCTTTTGGATTTTAAAGCTAAACACCAGACACCCTACGGGTTTAAATTTAAGAAAAGATTTAATGTATATTTATTGAGAACAAAGCATCTCTTCAACCTGTATAAGCTGCAGCCATGTACCTATATGTTTGTTTTATAACCGTATATATACATGAGGTTGATCTGCAATAGATGAGGGTTCAGACACTGCATTTTTCTACTGAATACAGAGAAGAAAAATATGTTGACACAGTGTCTGCCAAGATATTTACCCAATCAAAGCAAAACCATACTGTATGTTTTTTAACATGTATCACGCGTTCTTTCTGTATTAGAAGTAAAAACAGATGGCTACTTTACTTGCAATTACCCACTCCATTATCTACACCTGAACTTAACCACCCGCCCAGTAATTGGGCGATGGTGAATCACAAAGTTCATAAGGAAGTGGAGCATTGCAGGTAGCACGCCAGTCATGAGTAAGAACATTTATTTGTTCAAAACGCGTTGACTGTAACTAAATGTGTGAAGATTTATGCCATTGACGTTTTATTACCCACTACTGGAAATAAAGAAAGCATCACTCAAAGATTACAGGTGCTGGAATTTTTTCATCTTTATAACCATCGAGGTCTCACCTGCATCTCCGTGCACCAAGGGTGGATCACTTGGATTCTCAAAGCGGGTAATCTGGATTTTCCTATTACCTATGGTCCAGAGGACTCTGGATCAGTTTTTGCTCCATTCAGCTTTACCTCAACCCTGACCAGTCTCCCTGTCCGAGCTAAAGTAAAACAACCCCACAGAATTGTGGTGCCACCACCATGTAGGGATGGTATTTGCAGGTGATTATCAGTGCCTGGTTTTCTCCAGACATAACGCTTAGAATTGAGGCTGAAAAGTTCAATCTTGGTTTCAGAAGACCAGAGAATCTTTTTACTCACAGTCTGAGAGTCCTTTAGGTGCTTTTTGTAAACTCTAGGTGGGCTTTAATGCGTCTTTTACTGAGGAGAGGTTTCTTTCTTGCCACTATACCGTAAACACCAGATTGGGTAAGAGGTGCAGATGGTTGACCTTCTAGAAGTTTGTCCAGTCTGCCAACAGGATCTTTGGAGCTCAGCCAGAGTAACCATTAGGATCTTAGTCACCTCTCTTACCAATTCCCTTTTCCCCAGGTTAAATAGTTTGGAGAGACAGCCATCTCTAGGAAGAGTGCTGGTTGTTGCAAACCTCTTCCATTTTAGAATTATGAAGGCTGCTTGTCCTCTTGGGAACTCAATGCAGCAGAAACTTATTTGTACCCTTCTCCATATCTGTTCCTCAACACAATCCTATCTTTAAGCTCTACAGCTCTTAGGCTGTTCTTTCCTCTGCATGGCTTGGTTTTTGCTCCAATATGCACCGTCAGCTGTGAGACCTTATATAAACAGGGATGCATCTTTTCAAATCATGTCCAGTCACCTGAATTTCAAGTGTCATAGCAATGTGTCTAAATATTTATATCCATGCAAAACTTTAGTTTTTCCTTTTTAATAAATTATCAGAAATTTCTAACATTCTGTTCACTTTCTTATTATGCTGTAGAAATTCCAGATTAAGGCTACTTTCACACTAGCGTTGTTTAAATCCGGAGTTCAATTCTGACACCGGAACTGCCCGCCGGATCCGGAAAACGTGTGAAAACGGATAACATTTGAATCCTGATCAGGATTTTGATTACAATGAAAAAATGCATTGGAAAAAACTGATCCGCCATTTATGGACTTAACATTTTTCAGGTTTAACATGCAAAAGCCGGATCCGGTTTGACGGAACACACGGCGCCGAATCTGGCGTTAATGCAAGTCAATGGGAAAAAGGCCGGATCCGGCGTTCAGTCAAAGTGTTCAGGATTTTTGGCCGGAGGTAAAAATACAACATGCTACGGTTTTCTGAAAAGCCTGATCAGTCAAAAAGACTGAACTAAAGACATCCTGATGCATCCTGAACGGATTACTCTCCATTCAGAATGCATTAGGATAAAACTGATCAGTTCTTTTCCGGATTTGAGCCCCTAGGACGGAACTCAGCGCCGGAAAAGAAAAACGCTAGTGTGAAAGTACCCTTAGGGGAGAAAACTTGATTTTATTTCAAATTTTAGCACAAGGCTGCAACATAACAAAATGAAAAAGTGAAAAGGCCCAAAGACTGTTCGAATGCACTGTATATGAATGACAACTTTCATCAGTTTTAAACACCATTAAAATGTACATTTTTGATAGCTTTTCTATTAGAATAATGAAATTTTGGAATTATGAGGATCTGAATGACAGCCTCTTTCATGTCTTAAAGGGATAATTCGATATCAGCTAATAACACTTTTTTTTATTGTATGCAACTTTCTAATTTGCTTGTGCATCAATTCTATGCTTTATTAACCCCTTAGGGACGCATGACGTACCGGTACGGCATGTTTCCAGAGTCCTTAAGGACCCATGACGTACCGGTACGTCATGAGTTTAAAATGAGATTGCGGCACTGCGGGGGTTAATCCGAACAGGATGCCGGCTTAAATCATTCAGCCGGCATCCTGTCACAACGCCGGGGGGGGGTCATGTGACCCCCCCATATCGGCGATCGCAGCAAACCGCAGGTCAATTCAGACCTGCGGTTTGCTGCGCTTCCTGCCGATTCTGATCCCCGCGGTCTCTGACCGCGGGGATCAAACTTTAAATTGCCTAAATAAACTTTTATTCACCCCCCTGCACCCCTGAATGATTTTATGGTGGCGGGTGGTGCAGGGGGGGTGTTGCGGGCGGTGCGGGAGGCGGGATCGCGATCCCCCGCCCGCCTCCTCTTGAATATTCATTGGCGTCCTGTGGTATACCAGAGTGTCAGCATATTGCTGACACTCTGGTATAAACGGCTGACATCTGTGCTGTGATGTCAGCCATTTAACCCTTTCCATACCGCGGTCCGTACGGACCGCTGTATGGAAAAAGTTAACAGTAAGAGGGGGCTCCCTCCCTCTCTCATCGGGGGGCTGCTGTGCCTTTGCAGCCCCCCGATGGAGAGGGAGAGAGCCCCCAGACAGCCCCCCTCCTTACCCTTCCCCGTCTGCGAAGTTGTGGCCACAACTGAGCAGACAGGAAGGTTCCCATGGCAACAGGACGCCTTCTCGGGCATCCTGCTGTCCATGGTGCTGAACAGATCTGTGCTAAAGGCATAGATCTGTTCAGACAAAGTGGAAGTAAAATACAGTACAGTACACTATATACTGTACTGTACTGTATTATGCAGACATCATACCAACAGGATCTTCAAGAACCAAGTGGGTCTGGGTAAAAAAAAAATGTTAAAAAAGTGAAAAAAAGTAAAAATCAAAAAACACATTTATCACTGATTAAAAATGAAAAAAATAAAAATTCCCTACACATGTTTGGTATCGCCGCGTCCGTAACGACCTGATCTATAAAACGGTCATGTTACTTTCCCCGCACGGTGAACGCCATAAAAATAAAAAATAAAAACTATGAGGAAATTGAAATTTTGCCCACCTTACTTCCCAAAAAAGATAATAAAAGTGATCAAAAATCGCATGTACGCCAAAATAGTACCAATCAAACCGTCATCTCATCCCGCAAAATACCCTATCCAAGATAATCGCCCAAAAACTGAAAAAACTATGGCTCTTAGACTATGGAAACACTAAAACATGATTTTTTTTGTTTAAAAAATGAAATCATTGTGTAAAACTTAAATAAATAAAAAAAACTTATACATATTAGGTATTGCCGCGTCCGTATCGACCGGCTCTATAAAAATATTACATGACTTAACCCCTCAGGTGACCACCGTAAAAAAATAAAAATAAAAACGGTGTAAAAAAAGCAATTTTTTGTCATCTTACATCACAAAAAGTGTAATAGCAAGCGATCAAAGAGTCATATGCACCCCAAAATAGTGCCAATCAAACCGTCATCTCATCCCGCAAAAAATGAGACCCTACTTAAGATAATCGCCCAAAAACCCCAAAAAATTATGGCTCTTAGACTATGGAGACACTAAAACATTTTTTTTTGTTTTAATAATGAAATCATTGTGTAAAACTTACATAAATAAAAACAGATTGTATACATATTAGGTATTGCCGCGTCTGTGACAACCTATTCTATAAAATTACCACATGATCTAACCTGTCAGATGAATGTTGTAAATAACAAAAAAAAACGTGCCAAAAAAGCTATTTCTTGTTACCTTGCCACACAAAAAGTGTAATATAGAGCAACCAAAAATCATATGTACCCTAAACTAGTACCAACAAAACTGCCACCCTATCCCGTAGTTTCTAAAATGGGGTCACTTTTTTGGAGTTTCTACTCTAGGGGTGCATCAGGGGGGCTTCAAATGGGACATGGTGTCAAAAAAACCAGTCCAGCAAAATCTGCCTTCCAAAAACCGTATGGCATTCCTTTCCTTCTGCGCCCTGCCGTGTGCCCATACAGCAGTTTACGACCACATATGGGGTGTTTCTGTAAACTACAGAATCAGGGCCATAAATAATGAGTTTTATTTGGCTGTTAACCCTTGCTTTGTAACTGGAAAAAAAATATTAAAATGGAAAATCTGGCAAAAAAGTGAAATTTTGAAATTGTATCTCTATTTTCCATTAAATCTTGTGCAACACCTAAAGGGTTAACAACGTTTGTAAAATCAGTTTTGAATACCTTGAGGGGTGTAGTTTCTTAGATGGGGTCACTTTTATGGAGTTTCTACTCTAGGGGTGCATCAGGGGGGCTTCAAATGGGACATGGTGTCAAAAAACCAGTGTAGCAAAATCTGGCTTCCAAAAAACATACGGTGCACCTTTCCCTCTACGCCCTACTGTGTGCCCGTACAGTAGTTTACGGCCACATATGGGGTGTTTCTGTAAACGGCAGAGTCAGGGAAATAAAGATACAGTCTTGTTTGTCTGTTAACCCTTGCTTTGTTAGTGGAAAAAATGGGTTAAAATGGAAAATTAAGCAAAAAAATGAAATTCTCAAATTTCATCCCCATTTGCCAATAACTCTTGTGCAACACCTAAATGGTTAACGAAGTTTGTAAAATCAGTTTTGAACACCTTGAGGGGTGTAGTTTATAGAATGGGGTCATTTTTTGGCGGTTTCTATTATGTAAGCCTCGCAAAGTGACTTCAGACCTGTAGTGGTCTTTAAAAATTGGGTTTTTGTAAATTTCTGAAAAATTTCAAGATTTGCTTCTAAACTTCTAAGCCTTGTAACATCCCCAAAAAATAAAATATCATTCCCAAAATAATTCAAACATGAAGTAGACATATGGGGAATGTAAAGTCATCACAATATTTGGGGGTATTACTATGTATTACAGAAGTAGATAAACTGAAACTTTGAAATTAGCAAATTTTTCAATTTTTTTTGTAAATTAGGTATTTTTTTATGCAAAAAAATGATTTTTTTTTACTTCATTTTACCAGTGTCATGAAGTACAACATGTGACGAAAAAACTATCTCAGAATGGCCTGGATAAGTCAGTAGTAAGAGGGTATATGTTTCGTCAAACTAAAAGTGACAGGTACCACGCCCCCTTTTATACAGATAACCCCGCCCCTTTTTATATTGATTGATATTGTTTGATATAAAATTTATAGTGTTTGATATAAAGTCTATATTGCTTGATATTAATTTTATATCGCTTGATATTGTTTGATATTAAGTTTATATCGCTTGATATTAATTTTATATCGCTTGATATTGCTTGATATTAAGTTTATATCGTTTGATATTGTTTGATATATAGAGTATTCGTACATTAAGGTCTTACCACTTCTGACAGCTTCTTACTACAGATGGCAACATCCCCCCAGACATTCTTCTCAGATTACTGTTAGTGCTAAAACAGGATGTAGAAGAGCGACATCAACTAATGAATGTGCTAATAGTTGCAACATGTGTTTTATAACAGGACCCGCCGATATAAAACAGGACACAGTCTGTGCATGGTTAGCACAGAGAAACGTATCCCCGTACATGCATAGGTCTATCCAACTATCTGGCTATATCCAGCTATCTGTTATCTATCTATGTATCTATATATCCAAATACCCCATCTATCCAAATTCTATCTATCATTTTATCTATCTATTAGCTATCTATCTTTCTAGCTACCTATCTATAGTCTATCTATCCATCTATCTGTTTTCTATCTATCTACTTATATATAGGCTATTTTTCCATCTATCTATCTATCTATTATCTATCCTTCTATCTATCTATCTATCTATCTATCTATCTATCAATTATCTATATTTCTATCTACCTATCTATAGTCTATCTTTACATCTATCTGTTATCTATCTATTTTTCCATTTATCTATCTATCTATCTATCTATCTATCTATCTATCTATGTATCTATACAGCCATATACCCCATCTATCTAAAGTCTATCTATCAATGTATCTACCTATCTATCCGTCTATCTAACAATTATCTATCTATCTTTCTATCTACCTAGCTATAGTCTATCTTTCTAGCTATTTCTATCTATCCATTTTATCTATCAATCTATTTTTATCCAGACAACTGTCTGTCTATCTATCTATCTATCCAACTATCTATTATCTATGTATATATACATCCATATACCCCATCTATCTAAATTCTATCTATCACACATCTACCGTATTTATCTATCTATCTAACTGGCTGTCTTTCTATCTTTCTTTCTATCTATTATCTATCTTTCTATCTATCTATCTATCTATCTATCTAGCTATCTAACAAATGTATCTTTCTATCTATCTAACTGGCTGTCTTTCTATCTATTTTGCCTATCAATATACCCATTTATCTAACAATTTATCCATTTATCTATCTATCTATTTCTAACCATCTAGCTACTATAACATGGCTAGCTATCAAACATTTATTTACATTTCTATCAAACATCTATTTATCTTTCTACCTATCTAACTGTCTGGCTTTCTATCTATTATCTATCTTTCTTTCTATCTATTATCTATCCATCTTTCTATCTATTATCTATATGTCTTTCTAGCTATTTAGCTATCTATTTATCTAGCTTCTAATATCTATCTAACTTCCAATCTTTCTATCTATTTTCCTATCAATCTATCCATTTATCTAACAATTTATCCATTGATCTGTCTTTCTATCTATCTTTCTATCAATATTTTCTATCTATCCAGCTATCTAACAATTTATCCATTTATCTATCTATGATCAATTTATCCGTATATATATCTGTGCCAATATAGACAGACAAACCCCACCACTCTGTCAATACACAATTTGAAATGTTTACACAATACAAAATTTCAAAACTGTTGTACAATATGCTGTAAAAATTTCAAAATGATCAATTTATCCGTATATCTATCTATCCCAATCTAACGTTTCAATAGATAAATATTTTATCTATCTATATACCTATCAATCTATATAACAATGTATCCATTTATCTATCTATCTTTCTATCTATTTCTAACCATCTAGCTACTATAACAGGGCTATCTATCAAACAGCTATCTATTTACATTTCTATCTATCAAACATCTATTTATTTATCTATCTATCTAACTGGCTGTCTTTCTATCTTTCTTTCTATCTATTATCTATCTTTCAATCTATCTATCCATTTATCTAACAAATGTATCTTTCTATCTATCTAACTAGCTGTCTTTCGATCTGTTTGGCCTATCAATCTATCCATTTATCTAACAATTTATCCATTTGTCTATCTATCTATCTATTTCTAACCATCTAGCTACTATAACAGGGCTATCTATCAAACATTTATTTACCTTTCTATCAAACATCTATTTATCTTTCTACATAGCTAACTGTCTTTCTATCTATTATATATCTAGCTTTCTTTCTATCTATTATCTATCCATCTTTCTATCTATTATCTATATGTCTTTCTATCTATTTTAGCTATCTATTTATCTAGCTTCAAATATCTATCTAACTTCCAATCGTTCTATCTATTTTCCTATCAATCTATCCATTTATCTAACAATTTATCAATTGATATGTCTATCTATCTATCTTTCTATCAATTTTTCTATCTATCCAGCTATCTAACAATTTATCCATTTATCTATATATGATCAATTTATCCGTATAGCTGTGCCAATATAGACAGACAAACCCCACCACTCTGTCAATACACACAGCAATGTTGCAAAGTTGTATTCATTTGAAATGTTTACACAATTCAAAATTTCAAAGTGTTGTACAATATGCTGTAAAAATGTTAAAATGCTCAATTTATCTGTATAGCTATCAATCTTTCTATCCTTCTATCAATCTATCTATTTATCTTTCTATCAAACATCTATTTATCTTTCTATCTAACCGTCTATCTTGCCACTATCTTGCTAGCTATAACATATCTATTTATCTATCAAACATCTATTTATCTTTCTATCTAACCGTCTATCTTGCCACTATCTTGCTAGCTATAACATATCTATTTATCTATCAATTTATCTATCTACTATCTACATATCTAGCTATTTGACTATTTATCTAACAATTTATCTAGACATCTATCTATCAATTTATCTATGAACAATCTAACTATCTGCCTATCAATCTATTTTATCTATCTTATCTATCTACGTATTTAGACATCCATATACCCCATCTATCTAAATTCTATCTAACCTTCTATCTATCTATCTATCTATCAACTATCGATCTATCTAGCTATCTTTCTATCTACCTATCTATAGTCTATCTATCCATCTACCTGTTTTCTAGCTATCAATATCTATATATCTACTTATCTGTAGTCTAGCTTTCCAGCTATCTATATTTATAGTGCTTGATATTAAATGTTATAATGCTTGATATTAAATTTATATTGATTGATATAAAATTTATATACTGTTGTGCACTGTCACAGATGTCCTAAGACATATCCTACACAACCAACCCCCAACACGCTGTGTCAATACAAACCTTAGTATTTCTCTGGGCCAACCATCACCACCACTCTGTGGCAATACACACCGCAATGTTGCAAAGTTGTATTCATTTAAAATGTTTACACAATACAAAATTTCAAAAATGTTGTACAATATGCTGTAAAATGTCAAAATGATCAATTTATCCGTATATCTATCTAGCACAATCTAACGTTTCAATAGATAAATATTGTATCTATTTATCTATCAATCTATCTAACAATTTATCCATTTATCTATCTATCTATCGTTCTATCTATTTCTAACCATCTAGCTACTATAACATGGCTATCTATCAAACATCTATCTATTTACATTTCTATCTATCAAACATCTATTTATCTTTCTATCTATCTAACTGTCTGTCTTTCTATCTTTCTTTCTATCTATTATTTATCTTTCTATCTATCTATCCATTTTATTTAACAATGTATCCATTTATCTATCTGTCTTTCTATTTTTCTATCTATTTCTAACCATTTAGCTGACAAAATGATCAATTTATCTGTATTTATCATTTCTATCTATCAAACATCTATTTATCTTTCTATCTATCTAACTGTCTGTCTTTCTATCTTTCTTTCTATCTATTATTTATCTTTCTATCTATCTATCCATTTTATCTAACAATGTATCCATTTATCTATCTGTCTTTCTATCTTTCTATCTATTTCTAACCATCTAGCTGACAAAATGATCAATTTATCCGTATATCTATCTACCCCAATCTAACGTTTCAATAGATAAATATTTTATCTATCTACCTATCAATCTATCTAACAATTTATCCATTTATCTGTCTATCTTTCTATCTATTTCTAACCAGCAATCTACTATAACATGGCTATCTATCAAACATCTATCTATTTACCTTTCTATCTATCAAACATCTATTTTTCTTTCTAGCTATCTAACTGTCAGTCTTTGCTATCTTTATTTATATCTATTATCCATCTTTCTATCAATCTATCCATTTATCTAACAATGTATCCATTTATCTGTCTTTCTATCTATCTTTCTATCAATTTTTTCTATCTATCCAGCTATCTAACAATTTATCCATTTATCTATCTATGAGCAATTTATCCGTATATCGGTGCCAATATAGACAGACAAAACCCACCACTCTGTCAATACACACAGCAATGTTGCAAAGTTGTATTCATTTGAAATGTATACACAAATGTTGTACATTATGCTGTAAAAATGTCAAAATGATCAATTTATCCGTATATCTATCTATCACAATCTAACGTTTCAATAGATAAATATTTTATCTATTTATCTATCAATCTATCTAACAATTTATCCATTTATCTATCTATCGTTCTATCTATTTCTAACCATCTAGCTACTATAACATGGCTATCTATCAAACATCTATCTATTTACCTTTCTATCTATCAAACATCTATTTATCTTTCTATCTATCTAACTGTCAGTCTTACTATCTTTATTTATATCTATTATCCATCTTTCTATCAATCTATCCATTTATCTAACAATGTATCCATTTATCTGTCTTTCTATCTATCTTTCTATCAATTTTTTCTATCTATCCAGCTATCTAACTATTTATCCATTTATCTATCTATGAGCAATTTATCCGTATATCGGTGCCAAATATAGACAGACAAAACCCACCACTCTGTCAATACACACAGCAATGTTGCAAAGTTGTATTCATTTGAAATGTATACACAATTCAAATTTTCAAAGTGTTGTACAATATGCTGTAAAAATGTCAAAATTATCAATTTATCCATATAGCTATCTATCTTTCTATCCTTCTAGCAATCTATCTATTTTATCTATCTATCCATTCTGTCTTTCTATCTATCTTTCTATCTATTATCTATCTTTCCATTATCTTTCCATCTATAACATATCTATTTATATATCTATCAATTTATCAATCAACAACCAATCTATCTATACAACTATTTATATAGCTTCCAACAGCTATATATTTATGCATATATCTATGTATACGTATATCTATTTATAAAGCTTCTCATATCTTTCTAACAACATATCTTTCTATCTAGCGATCTATATATAACACGGCTATCTATCAAACATCTATTTATCTTTCTATCTAACTGTCTAGCTTTCCACTATCTTTCTATCTATCACATATCTATTTATCTAACAATTTATCTATCAACAATCTATCTAAATATCTGCCAATTTATTTATCTAGCTTCTAATATCTATCTAACAGCCTATCTTTCTATCTATCTTTCTATCAATCTATCTATATATCGACCTATTGGAAAAACGAGGAGGCAGCACACTGTATACGCAAGGGGTGCACGTCCGGCAAATGTGGACCAGCACCTAGGCCCAATGAACTAGAAGAAAAGATAGCCAGCAGCACTCCGAGATATTAAAGGCAAATGGTGGTTTATTAGACCCAAAGTCAAGCGACGTTTCGACAGCTTGTTGCTGTCTTTGTCAAGCATAGTGCACATGTGACATAAATGTGATATAAATGGGGATATCAATCCAGAATATATTAACATCAATCAAGTGCATTGTAGTATAAACGTACAATTTACAATCCCAAAGTGGTTACAAACAGTACATGTAATGAAACGCCAATACCTGGCAAACAAAGTGCCTAAAAAATAATATACCATTAATATAGTGTATCCCTTATAATGAGCAAAAGTCATAATTGGTGCAGGTGATACTAATGATGAGGTGAATTAAAAAACTCACTGTCCGGTGGGGAACTGTATGTTGCATGGATCGTGTGCAGTGGCGTCCCGGTTCTCTCATTGCGCATGCGCGAGAGCGGCAACATCCCGCGATAACCATGGTAGTCATAGACCAAGAACCAGCCTAAACAAAAATGGCCACCGCAGTCTCATATATGATGTGCGCATGTCCGGTAAATATGTGGTGCCGCCCAGCTATCTCTATACTGGCGTAGTCATGGGAATAACGATAAATAAACACTGGCAGCCGGTCATGTGATCCAAGAAAAGAATCAGCGTTGTTGACAACGGGTCTATCAGACTAAATCAATGAGAGCACCGGGCAAGCGCCGAATTATATAATGGTCACAAATGGATACACTAATATAGGAGATGAGGCATCACTCGATTGTGATGGATCAAAATATGAGCCATCAATCTATGGGGGAGAGATGAGCGTCACCGGAGTATATCCACGGACTATCATCAATCCCTCATCAGGGGGCGCCAACATTTCTCACAGTCATGGGACAAAAGGTTCAAAAAAATATAAATACATATAGACTAGATAGATGGACTTCCAATGTTAAATTAGCAACAGCATATATAAATAATGTATCAAACGCTAAACTACATATGTGGCAATAATTGAACATAGCAGGGATGATCCATTGCAACCACGATACATAGCGTGCCATACAGAGCCCCAATCACGGTAGTGAAGTTAAAAGGAACCTAAAAGCAAAAGAAAATGTATCAGCAAAAGCATAAGAAATATGCTGATACATTTTCTTTTGCTTTTAGGTTCCTTTTAACTTCACTACCGTGATTGGGGCTCTGTATGGCACGCTATGTATCGTGGTTGCAATGGATCATCCCTGCTATGTTCAATTATTGCCACATATGTAGTTTAGCGTTTGATACATTATTTATATATGCTGTTGCTAATTTAACATTGGAAGTCCATCTATCTAGTCTATATGTATTTATATTTTTTTGAACCTTTTGTCCCATGACTGTGAGAAATGTTGGCGCCCCCTGATGAGGGATTGATGATAGTCCGTGGATATACTCCGGTGACGCTCATCTCTCCCCCATAGATTGATGGCTCATATTTTGATCCATCACAATCGGGTGACGCCTCATCTCCTATATTAGTGTATCCATTTGTGACCATTATATAATTCGGCGCTTGCCCGGTGCTCTCATTGATTTAGTCTGATAGACCCGTTGTCAACAACGCTGATTCTTTTCTTGGATCACATGACCGGCTGCCAGTGTTTATTTATCGTTATTCCCATGACTACGCCAGTATAGAGATAGCTGGGCGGCACCACATATTTACCGGACATGCGCACATCATATATGAGACTGCGGTGGCCATTTTTGTTTAGGCTGGTTCTTGGTCTATGACTACCATGGTTATCGCGGGATGTTGCCGCTCTCGCGCATGCGCAATGAGAGAACCGGGACGCCACTGCACACGATCCATGCAACATACAGTTCCCCACCGGACAGTGAGTTTTTTAATTCACCTCATCATTAGTATCACCTGCACCAATTATGACTTTTGCTCATTATAAGGGATACACTATATTAATGGTATATTATTTTTTATGCACTTTGTTTGCCAGGTATTGGCGTTTCATTACATGTACTGTTTGTAACCACTTTGGGATTGTAAATTGTACGTTTATACTACAATGCACTTGATTGATGTTAATATATTCTGGATTGATATCCCCATTTATATCACATTTATGTCACATGTGCACTATGCTTGACAAAGACAGCAACAAGCTGTCGAAACGTCGCTTGACTTTGGGTCTAATAAACCACCATTTGCCTTTAATATCTCGGAGTGCTGCTGGCTATCTTTTCTTATATATCGACCTATCTATTTTAGCTGTCTTTCTATCTATCTTTCTATTATCTATCTTTCCATTATCTTTCTATCACATATCTATTTATCTATCTATCAATTTATCTATCCATTTATATTTATATCTATCTTGCCATTAAGCTGTCTAAATATCTACCTATCTGTCCACTTTCTATCTATCCATAGATAGGGTTTTACGGGACGCTGATCCGGGTGATTTCATACAATTGCATTTAGACGGCGGCGAAACGTTTGATTCAATTTTTTCTAACAGGTCTTCTAGAGATGGATTTAGAGCCGAAACATTTTTGGACAATATCGCTAACGCTTTACAGAGTAACGCGGAGTGCATAGCCGGTAATACACTTAAACTAGTTGGCATCATTGTCAGGTGTCGCCGTGGTGGGGCCAGAAGACGTTTGGGCGGTGTCGCGTATAGTCAGATTATTGATCGTAAAAAACAACATTTTATACGATTTTAATAATTACGATAATAACGTCGCTCAAAGCAACACCCTCCAAAATAGCGTAAACACTAGCGGCCAGACAGACGTTATTATCGTAATTATTAAAATCGTATAAAATGTTGTTTTTTACGATCAATAATCTGACTATACGCGACACCGCCCAAACATCTTCTGGCCCCACCACGGCGACACCTGACAATGATGCCAACTAGTTTAAGTGTATTACCGGCTATGCACTCCGCGTTACTCTGTAAAGCGTTAGCGATATTGTCCAAAAATGTTTCGGCTCTAAATCCATCTCTAGAAGACCTGTTAGAAAAAATTGAATCAAACGTTTCGCCGCCGTCTAAATGCAATTGTATGAAATCACCCGGATCAGCGTCCCGTAAAACCCTATCTATGGATAGATAGAAAGTGGACAGATAGGTAGATATATAGACAGCTTAATGGCAAGATAGATATAAATATAAATGGATAGATAAATTGATAGATAGATAAATAGATATGTGATAGAAAGATAATGGAAAGATAGATAATAGAAAGATAGATAGAAAGACAGCTAAAATAGATAGGTCGATATATAGATAGATTGATAGAAAGATAGATAGAAAGATAGGCTGTTAGATAGATATTAGAAGCTAGATAAATAAATTGGCAGATATTTAGATAGATTGTTGATAGATAAATTGTTAGATAAATAGATATGTGATAGATAGAAAGATAGTGGAAAGCTAGACAGTTAGATAGAAAGATAAATAGATGTTTGATAGATATCCGTGTTATATATAGATCGCTAGATAGAAAGATATGTTGTTAGAAAGATATGAGAAGCTTTATAAATAGATATACGTATACATAGATATATGCATAAATATATAGCTGTTGGAAGCTATATAAATAGTTGTATAGATAGATTGGTTGTTGATTGATAAATTGATAGATATATAAATAGATATGTTATAGATGGAAAGATAATGGAAAGATAGATACTAGATAGAAAGATAGATAGAAAGACAGAATGGATAGATAGATAAAATAGATAGATTGCTAGAAGGATAGAAAGATAGATAGCTATATGGATAAATTGATAATTTTGACATTTTTACAGCATATTGTACAACACTTTGAAAATTTGAATTGTGTATACATTTCAAATGAATACAACTTTGCAACATTGCTGTGTGTATTGACAGAGTGGTGGGTTTTGTCTGTCTATATTTGGCACCGATATGCGGATAAATTGCTCATAGATAGATAAATGGATAAATAGTTAGATAGCTGGATAGATAGAAAAAATTGATAGAAAGATAGATAGAAAGACAGATAAATGGATACATTGTTAGATAAATGGATAGATTGATAGAAAGATGGATAATAGATATAAATAAAGATAGAAAGACTGACAGTTAGATAGATAGAAAGATAAATAGATGTTTGATAGATAGAAAGGTAAATAGATAGATGTTTGATAGATAGCCATGTTATAGTAGCTAGATGGTTAGAAATAGATAGAACGATAGATAGATAAATGGATAAATTGTTAGATAGATTGATAGATAAATAGATAAAATATTTATCTATTGAAACGTTAGATTGTGATAGATAGATATACGGATAAATTGATCATTTTGACATTTTTACAGCATAATGTACAACATTTGTGTATACATTTCAAATGAATACAACTTTGCAACATTGCTGTGTGTATTGACAGAGTGGTGGGTTTTTGTCTGTCTATATTGGCACCGATATACGGATAAATTGCTCATAGATAGATAAATGGATAAATTGTTAGATAGCTGGATAGATAGAAAAAATTGATAGAAAGATAGATAGAAAGACAGATAAATGGATACATTGTTAGATAAATGGATAGATTGATAGAAAGATGGATAATAGATATAAATAAAGATAGCAAAGACTGACAGTTAGATAGCTAGAAAGATAAATAGATGTTTGATAGATAGAAAGGTAAATAGATAGATGTTTGATAGATAGCCATGTTATAGTAGATAGCTGGTTAGAAATAGATAGAAAGATAGACAGATAAATGGATAAATTGTTAGATAGATTGATAGGTAGATAGATAAAATATTTATCTATTGAAACGTTAGATTGGGGTAGATAGATATACGGATAAATTGATCATTTTGTCAGCTAGATGGTTAGAAATAGATAGAAAGATAGAAAGACAGATAGATAAATGGATACATTGTTAGATAAAATGGATAGATAGATAGAAAGATAAATAATAGATAGAAAGAAAGATAGAAAGACAGACAGTTAGATAGATAGAAAGATAAATAGATGTTTGATAGATAGAAATGATAAATACGGATAAATTGATCATTTTGTCAGCTAAATGGTTAGAAATAGATAGAAAGATAGAAAGACAGATAGATAAATGGATACATTGTTAGATAAAATGGATAGATAGATAGAAAGATAAATAATAGATAGAAAGAAAGATAGAAAGACAGACAGTTAGATAGATAGAAAGATAAATAGATGTTTGATAGATAGAAATGTAAATAGATAGATGTTTGATAGATAGCCATGTTATAGTAGCTAGATGGTTAAAAATAGATAGAACGATAGATAGATAGATAAATGGATAAATTGTTAGATAGATTGATAGATAAATAGATACAATATTTATCTATTGAAACGTTAGATTGTGCTAGATAGATATACGGATAAATTGATCATTTTGACATTTTACAGCATATTGTACAACATTTTTGAAATTTTGTATTGTGTAAACATTTTAAATGAATACAACTTTGCAACATTGCGGTGTGTATTGCCACAGAGTGGTGGTGATGGTTGGCCCAGAGAAATACTAAGGTTTGTATTGACACAGCGTGTTGGGGGTTGGTTGTGTAGGATATGTCTTAGGACATCTGTGACAGTGCACAACAGTATATAAATTTTATATCAATCAATATAAATTTAATATCAAGCATTATAACATTTAATATCAAGCACTATAAATATAGATAGCTGGAAAGCTAGACTACAGATTAGTAGATATATAGATATTTATAGCTAGAAAACAGGTAGATGGATAGATAGACTATAGATAGGTAGATAGAAAGATAGCTAGATAGATCGATAGTTGATAGATAGATAGATAGATAGATAGATAGATAGATAGATAGATAGAAGGTTAGATAGAATTTAGATAGATGGGGTATATGGATGTCTAAATACGTAGATAGATAAGATAGATAAAATAGATTGATAGGCAGATAGTTAGATTGTTCATAGATAAATTGATAGATAGATGTCTAGATAAATTGTTAGATAAATAGTCAAATAGCTAGATATGTAGATAGTAGATAGATAAATTGATAGATAAATAGATATGTTATAGCTAGCAAGATAGTGGCAAGATAGACGGTTAGATAGAAAGATAAATAGATGTTTGATAGATAAATAGATATGTTATAGCTAGCAAGATAGTGGCAAGATAGACGGTTAGATAGAAAGATAAATAGATGTTTGATAGAAAGATAAATAGATAGATTGATAGAAGGATAGAAAGATTGATAGCTATACAGATAAATTGAGCATTTTAACATTTTTACAGCATATTGTACAACACTTTGAAATTTTGAATTGTGTAAACATTTCAAATGAATACAACTTTGCAACATTGCTGTGTGTATTGACAGAGTGGTGGGGTTTGTCTGTCTATATTGGCACAGCTATACGGATAAATTGATCATATATAGATAAATGGATAAATTGTTAGATAGCTGGATAGATAGAAAAATTGATAGAAAGATAGATAGATAGACATATCAATTGATAAATTGTTAGATAAATGGATAGATTGATAGGAAAATAGATAGAACGATTGGAAGTTAGATAGATATTTGAAGCTAGATAAATAGATAGCTAAAATAGATAGAAAGACATATAGATAATAGATAGAAAGATGGATAGATAATAGATAGAAAGAAAGCTAGATATATAATAGATAGAAAGACAGTTAGCTATGTAGAAAGATAAATAGATGTTTGATAGAAAGGTAAATAAATGTTTGATAGATAGCCCTGTTATAGTAGCTAGATGGTTGGAAATAGATAGATAGATAGACAAATGGATAAATTGTTAGATAAATGGATAGATTGATAGGCCAAACAGATCGAAAGACAGCTAGTTAGATAGATAGAAAGATACATTTGTTAGATAAATGGATAGATAGATTGAAAGATAGATAATAGATAGAAAGAAAGATAGAAAGACAGCCAGTTAGATAGATAGATAAATAAATAGATGTTTGATAGATAGAAATGTAAATAGATAGCTGTTTGATAGATAGCCCTGTTATAGTAGCTAGATGGTTAGAAATAGATAGAAAGATAGATAGATAAATGGATACATTGTTATATAGATTGATAGGTATATAGATAGATAAAATATTTATCTATTGAAACGTTAGATTGGGATAGATAGATATACGGATAAATTGATCATTTTGACATTTTTACAGCATATTGTACAACAGTTTTGAAATTTTGTATTGCGTAAACATTTCAAATTGTGTATTGACAGAGTGGTGGGGTTTGTCTGTCTATATTGGCACAGATATATACGGATAAATTGATCATAGATAGATAAATGGATAAATTGTTAGATAGCTGGATAGATAGAAAAAAATGATAGAAAGATAGATAGAAAGACAGATCAATGGATAAATTGTTAGATAAATGGATAGATTGATAGGAAAATAGATAGAAAGATTGGAAGTTAGATAGATATTAGAAGCTAGATAAATAGATAGCTAAATAGCTAGAAAGACATATAGATAATAGATAGAAAGATGGATAGATAATAGATAGAAAGAAAGATAGATAATAGATAGAAAGCCAGACAGTTAGATAGGTAGAAAGATAAATAGATGTTTGATAGAAATGTAAATAAATGTTTGATAGCTAGCCATGTTATAGTAGCTAGATGGTTAGAAATAGATAGATAGATAGATAAATGGATAAATTGTTAGATAAATGGGTAGATTGATAGGCAAAATAGATAGAAAGACAGCCAGTTAGATAGATAGAAAGATACATTTGTTAGATAGCTAGATAGATAGATAGATAGATAGATAGATAGATAGATAGATAGATAGATAGAAAGATAGATAATAGATAGAAAGAAAGATAGAAAGACAGCCAGTTAGATAGATAGATAAATATGGTAGATGTTTGATAGATAGAATTTAGATAGATGGGGTATATGGATGTATATATACATAGATAATAGATAGTTGGATAGATAGATAGATAGATAGATAGATAGATAGACAGTTGTCTGGATAAAAATAGATTGATAGATAAAATGGATAGATAGAAATAGCTAGAAAGATAGACTATAGCTAGGTAGATAGAAAGATAGATAGATAATTGTTAGATAGACGGATAGATAGGTAGATACATTGATAGATAGACTTTAGATAGATGGGGTATATGGCTGTATAGATACATAGATAGATAGATAGATAGATAGATAGATAGATAGATAGATAGATAAATGGAAAAATAGATAGATAACAGATAGATGTAAAGATAGACTATAGATAGGTAGATAGAAATATAGATAATTGATAGATAGATAGATAGATAGATAGATAGATGGATAGATAATAGATAGATAGATAGATAGATAGATGGAAAAATAGCCTATATATAAGTAGATAGATAGAAAACAGATAGATGGATAGATAGACTATAGATAGGTAGCTAGAAAGATAGATAGCTAATAGATAGATAAAAGGATAGATAGAATTTGGATAGATGGGGTATATGGATATATAGATACATAGATAGATAACAGATAGCTGGATATAGCCAGATAGTTGGATAGACCTATGCATGTACGGGGATACGTTTCTCTGTGCTAACCATGCACAGACTGTGTCCTGTTTTATATCGGCGGGTCCTGTTGTAAAACACATGTTGCAACTATTAGCACATTCATTAGTTGATGTCGCTCTTCTACATCCTGTTTTAGCACTAACAGTAATCTGAGAAGAATGTCTGGGGGGATGTTGCCATCTGTAGTAAGAAGCTGTCAGAAGTGGTAAGACCTTAATGTACGAATACTCTATATATCAAACAATATCAAACGATATAAACTTAATATCAAGCAATATCAAGCGATATAAAATTAATATCAAGCGATATAAACTTTATATCAAACAATATCAAGCGATATAAAATTAATATCAAGCAATATAGACTTTATATCAAACACTATAAATTTTATATCAAACAATATCAATCAATATAAAAAGGGGCGGGGTTATCTGTATAAAAGGGGGCGTGGTACCTGTCACTTTTAGTTTGACGAAACATATACCCTCTTACTACTGACTTATCCAGGCCATTCTGAGATAGTTTTTTCGTCACATGTTGTACTTCATGACACTGGTAAAATGAAGTAAAAAAAAATCATTTTTTTGCATAAAAAAATACCTAATTTACAAAAAAAATTGAAAAATTTGCTAATTTCAAAGTTTCAGTTTCTCTACTTCTGTAATACATAGTAATACCCCCAAATATTGTGATGACTTTACATTCCCCATATGTCTACTTCATGTTTGAATTATTTTGGGAATGATATTTTATTTTTTGGGGATGTTACAAGGCTTAGAAGTTTAGAAGCAAATCTTGAAATTTTTCAGAAATTTACAAAAACCCAATTTTTAAAGACCACTACAGGTCTGAAGTCACTTTGCGAGGCTTACATAATAGAAACCGCCAAAAAATGACCCCATTCTATAAACTACACCCCTCAAGGTGTTCAAAACTGATTTTACAAACTTCGTTAACCATTTAGGTGTTGCACAAGAGTTATTGGCAAATGGGGATGAAATTTGAGAATTTCATTTTTTTGCTTAATTTTCCATTTTAACCCATTTTTTCCACTAACAAAGCAAGGGTTAACAGACAAACAAGACTGTATATTTATTTCCCTGACTCTGCCGTTTACAGAAACACCCCATATGTGGCCGTAAACTACTGTACGGGCACACAGTAGGGCGTAGAGGGAAAGGTGCACCGTATGTTTTTTGGAAGCCAGATTTTGCTACCATGGTTTTTTGACACCATGTCCCATTTGAAGCCCCCCTGATGCACCCCTAGAGTAGAAACTCCATAAAAGTGACCCCATCTGAGAAACTACACCCCTCAAGGTATTCAAAACTGATTTTACAAACGTTGTTAACCCTTTAGGTGTTGCACAAGATTTAATGGAAAATAGAGATACAATTTCAAAATTTCACTTTTTTGCCAGATCTTCCATTTTTATATTTTTTTCCAGTTACAAAGCAAGGGTTAACAGCCAAATAAAACTCATTATTTATGGCCCTGATTCTGTAGTTTACAGAAACACCCCATATGTGGTCGTAAACTGCTGTATGGGCACACGGCAGGGCGCAGAAGGAAAGGAATGCCATACGGTTTTTGGAAGGCAGATTTTGCTGGACTGGTTTTTTTGACACCATGTCCCATTTGAAGCCCCCCTGATGCACCCCTAGAGTAGAAACTCCAAAAAAGTGACCCCATTTTAGAAACTACGGGATAGGGTGGCAGTTTTGTTGGTACTAGTTTAGGGTACATATGATTTTTGGTTGCTCTATATTACACTTTTTGTGTGGCAAGGTAACAAGAAATAGCTTTTTTGGCACGTTTTTTTTAAACTTAATATCAAGCAATATCAAGCGATATAAAATTAATATCAAGCGATATAAACTTTATATCAAACAATATCAAGCGATATAAAATTAATATCAAGCAATATAAACTTTATATCAAACACTATAAATTTTATATCAAACAATATCAATCAATATAAAAAGGGGCGGGGTTATCTGTATAAAAGGGGGCGTGGTACCTGTCACTTTTAGTTTGACGAAACATATACCCTCTTACTACTTAAGTCAAAGTGTTTTAAAGTTATCAGCACTTAAAGTGACACTGGTCAGATTTGCAAAAAATGGCCAAGTCCTTAAGGTGAAATAGGGCTGAGTCCTTAAGGGGTTAAGTTCTCTGTTTGTGGTCTTTGGATGGAAATATGTCCTGCATCTGTGATTAACACACATGTTTGCGGCTTCTAATAGCTACAGTACAGCTATGGGGACATTTCTTGTAAAAATCCAGGCATTTGTATATGCATCACATGCTTAGGATAGATTGTCATACCTCCTTCAGGATAGGGTCATACCTGGCAGCTGGAAGTTTACCTGAAAACCATGCGGTTGTAAGCAATCTGGCAATTTTTAACAATTTATTAGGAAACTGTTGCATCTTGCATGGCCACATGATTACATTGCAACATGGTCCAGCCACTTGCCACTACATAATGCCCTACCCTTAGGCTTGCTGACTTGGACCTTTATTTGTAATTGGAAGATGCATTTTTTATTTTTTTATTGTGGCAGTTTCTGTATTGAATCTTTCTAACGTATTTTCAGCTAGTTTTTGTAGCTGTGTCAGCTTTTATTCAAAAGTGGTTGGACAACCCATTCTCCATGCTGGTTCACATGTGTAAAATTATATTCTGGGGAGTATAACATGCAAGGGGGTCTTTGCCAGTTCTGTTGGCTTTAGCCATTGACTACTGGGTCAAGTATAAGATCCCTAAAAAAAAGCTAGAAATTGTGCAAACAGGAGCTGAAGTCACACAACTACAATTTAAAAAAAACATCAGAGCATATTTACCCATGCTGGCTTTCTGGTGTCATTTTATTAAAAACTGTTTGGACCTTCTTTTCCTTTAGATTAGGACATGAGCTGCATAAAGATTGTACAATAATAAGCTACAAATTATAACTACCAGCAGCGGCATTTCTAGGGTCTGAAAACATCCGGGGCACAGGCCCACTGTATCACGCCCCCATCACCTGGGGGGGGGGCCTTCACAGTAGTTATTAACCCCTTTATGCAGTCCCCCCTTCACAGTAGTTATTAACCCCTTTCAGTAGTCCCCTCTTCAGTGAATGGAGGACTGCTGAAAGGGGTAATAACTACTGTGAAGGACCTAGCCGTCTTGGCAACCCCACAGATCATCCCCCACACCCCTTGTACTTTAACCCCTTTCAGCAGTCCCGCCTTCACAGTAGTTATTAACACCTTTCAGCAGTCTCCCCTTCAGTGAATGGGGGACTGCTGAAAGGGGTTAATAAATACTGTGAAGGGCCTAGCCATCTGGGCAACTCCACAGATCATCCCCTCAGTAATCAGTATCCTACAGTAACAACTTTAAATCAGCGCTTATCTCATTACTATCTTGACTTACACACTCAGCTCCAGTAACAGGCAATGCGGGCGGCGCTCACTCTCTGACGTCACGCGCCTGCGCCGCCTAGTGGGAGGAGCAGGCGCGTGACGTTAGTGAGCGAGCGCCGCCCGCAATGCATGTTTTCAGAGCTGAGTGTGTAAGATAGTATTTAGATGAACTCTGATTTAAAGTTCAGTTACTGCAGGATATGGATTAGGATAGGGGGCCGGTGTAGAGTAGCGCTGCACAGCGCAGCGCAGGAGAGTCAGAGCGGCCGGCCCTGCCAGCATAACATTCGGGGCACTGGTCAAAACATCCAGGGCTCAAGCCCCGATATTTTGACCTAACGATACCCCTGACTACCAGAAATAATAATAATAATAAGAATAAACATATGTGCAGTCACTGTATATTCAACCAGTTGAAGATAGATTTAGATTCTAGTGAATCCAAACCTTTTGTGATTTGTTCTGGATGAATCGCTCAAAATGGTGACCACCATTTTACAGGTCAGAACATGAAAAATAAGCTGTCTGACACCAATTTTCTGAATGCGAGTGGCTGTAGCAGTGTTAACAGCAGTATCAGCATCAGCCATCCAGTCAGTACAGGTAGTAGTAGTAGCAGCAGGTCCCAGTCATTGGCCAAAACTGGTCATCGCAACATTATCATAGATGAGAAAGAGGATGAGATTGTAAATTGGATGGCTCACTCCTCCTTTCAGTCAGAGTAGGATGACATGGAGGCCACTTCTGAGTCTTACACTGTGCCTTGGAGCCGAGGATCACAGTATCCCTCCATAGTGGGGAACCTTCTTTTTTCTAAATAAGAGGCAACAACATTCCATGGGCTATGGAAGATACTTAAGATAGTTTTCCTGTTAATGACTTGTGTGAGAACAGTCAGCATTTGGACTGCCATGAGGAGGAGGTTCAGGCAGAGGCGAGGGACCCCATGCAAAGTTGGGTTGTTGTTCTTGGTAGTAGTAGCGGTAGAACTTGCTGCCATGGTGGTGCTGGTAGAGGTGGTGACAGTGGCACTTAGGGCAAATACAAAGGAGGGAATTGGGAGGGAGCCCACAGAGCCCACAATGATATATCACCATCTCATAAAAGGGTCAGAGAGGGTCAGGACTATGATTATGATTCTGTATTGGGAACGACCTCGGAGCTGAAAAGGGGTTCTGAGGAGCATGTGACATCAGAGGAGGAGGGTGGTTGCCACGGCAGCAATAAAGAGCAACGCATGGCCAAAACCTCCAAAGGAATTGTTTCTATTATGTTCAGCTTGGGAATTGAGGATGCCTCTGATGTTGTGGGGGCAGGCTCTAAATGTGCCAGACCTAGGCCAAGCTCAGCTGTCACAAATTCTGTGTGAGTATCTTGTATCTGGCAGTTTTTCTTCACAGTGCCGGCAGACAAAAGCACTGCCGTATGCAAGATCTACAGGGTTAAAATGAGCCGTGAGCACTTAAACACAAACACAGTAACTATGGCTGTATCACAGCACATAAAAAGATATCACCAGTTACTGTGGGGAAATAGAAGTGGCCGTCAGATAGAGCAACCAGAGTGTCCTCCTTCTCATCATCACTTACTGATTTTCCCACCCAGACTCCTCCTCCGTGCCATCATCAGAAATTGATTAGAAAATGTGGGGCCAAGAAACAACTCTTCATGGCCAGCAATCCACAAATGTGCAAGCTTACCACTCACCTGGCCAAATTGCTGGCGGAGCAGTCGCTGCTGTACCACTTAGTGGATTCTGCTACTTTTAGGATGATTATGGCATATGCTAAGCCTTGGTAGAGGATACCTCGCCAGCATTATAAAAAAAAAATCCACCTTTGCCTATTCTCAACTGGCAAAAAAATGTGGGCTACTCCTTGCAATTATCGTGTGCGGCAAGTTGCACACCACAGTGAACACCTGGAGCAGCTGTTATGGGCAGGGACAGGACATGTCTTTCTCGGCCCACTGGGTTTATGTTTTTTGCAGCAGTGCAGAGCAGCACTGCAGGATCAAAGCCAGGTCCTAATGACACCTCCACATTTGAGTCAGACTGGTTCCCACACTTCTTCCATGTCCTCCTCCATGGACATCCTCCCATCCCTAACAGAAGCAAAGCAGAACATTGCTCCCCCTCCCTTTTATCATATTTGTAATATGAAGCTTTGCCTTACTGTTTTAGAGCAGATCAGACTGGCCAAGAGCAGCCACACACCATATCAGTCACTAAAGTGCATCAAGCAACAAACTATATGCTTTGGCAAAGTGGTCAGTGACAATGGTGGAAACATCATGTCTGTGCTGCATTTGGGCAAAATAACACATACACCCTGCATGGTGCACATGATAAATTTAGAGATGCAATGCTTTTTTAAAAAGTACCCTGGCTTGCAGAAGGCACTAGTCATGTTCTGAGGCTGTCCTTGCCCTTCTTATGTAGCAAGGAACTCCTTCCTGGACTTGTAGCGACAGAACTACCTTTGCTCTGCTTGATCTACAGTGTTCCAACTCGCTAGAATTCCGCCTTGCATATGCTGAAGGTAACTGTAGAAGCAATGTCAAGCAGTGAATTATTTCATCATGCACTAGACCACCACAGCAGGGAGCATGTGCTGTTTTGTGGCAGCTCATCAGAGATACTTTTCATGTACTCAGGCCCTTCAAAGAGGCAATCAAATTGCTGTATGATCAGGATACACTGTATATGCAGCCCGCCACAGCTTTTGTTGAGAAGCCCGCTGCTGCCCATGTTTCTGACCAGTAGGCTCTCTCCTCTCCCTGTTGTGTCACCCCTCCCACCATCTACAGGGATCTCAAGTCTCCCGGAGGTTCAGGGAGTCTCCCGCTATTAGATAGCGGCTCCCTGACACCCGCATGTGAAGCAATATATCCCGGAAAGGTTCACTGATAGCAGAGCAGAGAGATAAGAGAAGTGACAGAACAGAGTTTAGATTACAGGTTGAATTAACCCTTTAGGGTCAAATTGGCTTCTCAAGGAGATCTATATGTTAAAGGCATCTTCTTCTGTCTCATTCAGTAGCTATATAACTATTGAGATAAATGTATTTTTTTTAAATACATTTACACATTTAGCCCTCCATTTTAATTATATTATTTACCCCAGTGTTAATTTCACCCCCTGGATGCTTGTTTTTTTCCTACAGTGGGGTAGATAATTACACACAGGGTTTTAAAGAATAAACTTCCTGACTCAGACCAAGAGCCGAGTCAGCAAGTGAATCCAAGCATCCGCGCATGCGCATTGCGCAACCTAAGCTTCGGTTCACTTGCTTCTTGTCAGCTCAGCGAATGAACCAAAGATTTGATTCATGAATTGGTTAATTTGAATGAACTGATTCAAATGAACCAATTCATGTGAAAGATCCGAACTTCCCATCTCTAGTTTACTCGCAGTAAACCTTTCCGGCAACTTGTAGCAGTGTCCCCTTCTCGGCGCGTGCGCACAGTGGAAGAAGAAGCCAATTCCAGCAGTCCGCATCGGCGCATCAGGCTGAGCCTGTGCGCACGCGCGGGATCTCAAGGCGGGAGGAGGGAGGGAGAGGCAGCACTGAGGAGTAGAAGGCGGCGCTGGGCACGAACGGCGATGCGTGCGGCCGGGCACCGTGCATCCACAGACCTCCCCTGCTTGGGCACCTTAATTCAATGATGGACAGGTTAGTAAAACCTGTTTTTCCGCAGAATAAAGCCACAAATAGCTTTTATAAGGCCACCTTAGAAATCAGAATGCTGCTACCCTGGACATGAGCATATGTTTAGCTCACAGGGCTTATAGGTGGTGACAGAATCCCTTTAATCATATACATAAATATGATAATTTGGGGCAGGGTAATGAGCCCAGTCCTCCACACCATAGAGCAAAGTGTGCAGATACTGCATATGTTTGGAAAATGTACTAAAAAGTTTGTGAAAGAAAAAAAAAGAAAACCTCCTTGAAATGAGAAGTGCACCTCCCTGAAATGAGTTTTTGCAGGTTGGGATGTCTGCATCTATATTACTACAAGAAGAAAAAGAAGCAGCAGCAGCCAGTTCGGTATCATGAATATGATGGAGCAGTTTTTCATGTGCTCCGCTAGGCTAATGCCAATCAGCATGCAGAGATTTACTGCCTGAACAACCAGGTTCAGTCCTACCTGGACTATGACTTTTCTCCGGTACATAACATGCATTTTCCCTGACCCCATCAACTTCAGGGCAGGCAGATTGGAACAGTGGCTGGAACTGACCTAGTTTGCTCTCTCTGTACTGTTTTGTCCAGCCTCCAGTGGTGTGCCTAGGATGTTTGGCACCTGGGGCGGGCCCTTTCTTTGCCCCCCCCCCCCCAGTTCTTTAAAAAAAATGGTACCCCCTTACAGTAGTATTTCCCTCATTGTACAACCTTCACAGTAGTTTTGTACAGATGTGTGCCCCCTCAAAGTAGTTATTCCCTCTCTGTACCCCTTTCACACTTGTAATGCCCTCTTTGTGCCCCCTTCACAGTAGTAATCCTCAGGGCCGGTGCTATAATAAGGCAGACTAAGCGGCTGCTTTAGGGCGCAGAGACGGGGGGAATGAAATTTTAATTTTTTTTAAATACTCTGTATTTTTTGCCCCTGGGTCTTATGGGGCGAATACTAATGAAGCACTTCCATTTTGGAAGTGCTTCATTAGTACCGGAGAAGCGGTGAAGGATCTGTACTCACCACTTCTTGGTCCTCCGCTCGGCTGTCTGCTGTAAAGGGCTGTGCACCATGTGACCTCACTGTGCGCAGCCTTCACAGCTGACAGCCGAGAACCAGGAAGAAGAGAGAGAGCGCTGGTGGTGAGGAGCAGGAGAGGTAAGTTATTTTATTTGCGCTGATGGCTGCCATGGGGGGGCATGATTGATGGCGGGCATGATGGCTGACATGGGGGCATTATGGCTGACATGGGGGCATGATGGCTGACATGGGAGCATGATGGCTGACATGGGGGCATGATGGCTGACATGGGGGAATGATGGCTGACATGGGGGGCTGATATGAGGCATTGGGGGTCTGATCTGAGGTCTGATTAACATTGGGGGTCTGATTGCTGGTCTGACCTGAAGTGCAATGGAAAATAGTTTTTTCTTATTATCCTTCTCTAAAACCTAGGTGCGTCTTATGCGCCGGTGCATCTTAGAGGGCAAAAAATACGGTCCTCAAACCAGCGATTGCCTGAAGCAGAGAGAAGATACCAGGACCACACAGAGGAGAAGCCAGCGACGGGAACAGGGCCAGATGAGATGCGAAGGGGGGGGGGGGGGGGGGGGGGGGGGGGGGGGGAATGTAGCTTTACTTGTGTTGGCAAAAATCCTTGCAACGGCCCTGGTAATCCTCAATGTGCCCCCTTGATAGTAATAATCCCCATTATGCCCCCTTCACAGTAATAATTCCCATTGTGCCCCCTTCACAGTAATAATCCCCATTGTGCCTCCTTCACAGTAATAATCCCCATTGTGCCCCCTTTACAGTAATAATCCCCATTGTCCCCCTTCACAGTATTAATCCCTATTGTGCCCCCTTCACAGTAATAATCCCCATTGTCCTCCCTTCATAGTAATAATCCTCTTTGTGCTCCCTTCACAGTAATAATCCCCATTGTGCCCCCTTCACAGAGTAATAATCCCTATTGTGGCCCCTTCACAGTAATAATCCCCATTGTACCCCCTTCACAGTAGTAATCCCCATTGTGCCCCCTGTATAGTAATAATACCCAGTGCCCCTTAACAGTAATAATGCCCATTGTGCCCCTTCACAGTAATAATGCCCATTGTGCCCCTCTAATAGTAGTAATGCCCACTGTGCTAGTAATGCCCTCTGTGCCATCTCCATAGTAGAAATCCCCATTGTGCCCCCTTCACAGTAATAATGCCCATTGTGCCCCCTTCATGGTAATAATGCCCACTCTGCTAGACTAGTAATGCCCTCTTTTTCCCCTCCATAGTGTAAATCCCCATTGTTCCCCCTTCACAGTAATAATGCCCACTGTGCCCACTCCACAGTAATAATGCCCACTGTGCCCCCTTCATTGTAGTAATGCTCTCTGGCTCTGTGCCCCCTCTATAGTAATAAACTCCTCTGTGCCCCCTCCATAGTAATAAACTCCTCTGTGCCCCCTCCATAGTAATAAACTCCTCTGTGCCCCCTCCATAGTAATAAACTCCTCTGTGCCCCCTGCATAGTAATAAACTCCTCTGTGCCCCCTCCATAGTAATAAACTCCTCTGTGCCCCCTCCATAGTAATAAACTCATATGTGCCCCCTCCATAGTAATAAACTCCTCTGTGCCCCCTCCATAGTAATAAACTCCTATGTGCCCCCTCTGTGTTAAAAAAAATAAAAAAATAAACACTAACTACTCAACTTGTCCTGTTCCTTAAGCTCACAGTCCTCTTTTCCCTGCAGGCACAGATCGCTCTGCAGCACTGTGTGGGCGGAGCTTATGCAGATTACCGGGCTGCAGGCTCCGCGCACTCATGTCAGCAGTGCAATCCGTGCCTGCAGACTGAATGGTGGAGCAGGGAGAAGTCTTCCTGCTTCAACATTCAGAGCGCCGCCGGCCTGAAAGAGGGGAGGAGTGCTGTGAGCTGAGCTTTGAGTGACAGGACCCAGCCCTCAGCACTCCAGAAATGAGCGCTTCCATCTGTATTGATAGATGCGCTCATTGCTTCTGGCACCCCCCTGAGAGCCGGCACCCGGGGCAAACCGCCCCCCACGCCCCCTCCCCCCCCCGTAGTTCTATCATATTCCCCCAACCTGGAGTCCCCACAGTGTTATCTTGCTGCTCGCTGTGCTCCCCAATACCCACAAATACTATCCTGAAGAAAAATGTGTGCCCCCATAGTAATAGTGCTCCTCATAAAGTAGTCCCACAAATAGTAATTCCCTTTTAGAATACCCTCATTAGTAATACTGCTCCCTACAGTGCCCCAACCGTGATAACGCTCCCCAAGAGTGCCCCATTAGTAGAAGAGCCCTCCAGTAATAATAATACCCTCACAGAGTCCCCAGTAGAAATAAGGCCCCCTATTGTTCCCCCAATGGTAATAAAGCTATCTACAGACCCCTTAGTAGTAATAAGGTCCCCCATAGTGCTCTTAGTAGAAATAAGATAGATCTATAAGTCACTCCTATAGAGCCCCCAGTAGTAATAAGAACTCCTATAATGTCCCCTGGATTTATAATACCCCTACAGTGCCCCCAGTATTTATACTGGCCCCTACTGTTATAATGCTTACCCTGAAGTGCCCCCAGTATTTATAATGCTCCTGCAGAGCCCCCTGGAGTTATATTCCTCCCTCCGCCATAGAGTCCCGTACAAATAACATCACACCATCTCTCCAGTTCCCTCCAATATACAGTCGCATATAAATAACATCCCCTCCTCCCCAGCCGCCTTTAACATACAGTCCCAAGTAAATAATATGACTCCCTCCTCAGCCGCCTCCTACATGCAATCCCAAGTAAACATCACCTCCTTAACATTCAGTCCCATGTAAATAACATCATTTCCCACCATCAGCCACCTTCAACATACAGTCCCATGTAAATAACATTGCCCCCTCAACGTTCAGTCCCATGTAAAGAACATCACTCCCTCCCTCAGACCCCTGTAACATTCAGTCCCATGTAAATAACATCACTCCCTCCCACAGCTGCCATCAACATATTGTCATGCCCCACTCTGACGATGTGCGGAGGTCGGCCAGGATTGCAGCACGAGTTTAGTGTTTGTTTTGGAGTCGTGCTGGATCCGCCCCTCATCAGGTGCACTGGGTGGAGTCATTAGTTTAAATAGCTCCTCAGCCCAGTGCCCTGAGCGGATTATAATCATCATTGTGGTCTTGGAAGCTAGGAAGGAAGGTTGGCTATCTGTTCCAGCTCAGGAAGATAAGTGTTATTTCTAGTTGGTTGTTTTGTGTCATCTATCCCATCCAGGTTCTGTGCGAGCAGGCTGCTCCTATTTCCCACTTCACCATCTCAGGGAATTCAGGGTTTTGTCAGCCCAGGCACGGGGACACCTCACACCTACCTTAAAGGTCTGTAGGTGGGCTGAGCAGTGCAGGGAAAGAGGTCAGGGATTAGCTAGGAGGTGACCCTTCCCCTGTCTCTCGCCCAGAGCCTGGTTGGTGCGTTATCTGTTATACTGAGTGCACGCCCGCCGTGACACATATAGTCCCATGTAAATAACATCACTGCCTCCCCTAGCCCAATCCTACATACAGTCCCATGTAAATAACATCACTCCCATCCACTGCCACCTCCAACATACAGTCCCATGTAAATAACATAATCCCTTCCCACAGCTGCTTTCAACATACAGTCCCATGTAAATAATATCAGCCTACCTCAGCCCCCTCCAACATTCAGCCCCATGTATATAACATCACTCCCTCCCACAGCCACCATCAACACACAGTTCCATCTAAATAACATCCCCCCCTTCAGCCCTAACATACATTCCCAGTTAAATAACCACAACTCCCACATTGCTCTGCCTCTCCCTTTACTTACCTCTTCTTATGTAGCAGACATCACCACAGCTTCTTCACCGAGGACGTCTCCTCTTCACTGCCGTCCTCTCCTGCACTGGTCACATGATGGTGACATAATCGCAGGTACTTCTCAACCATTGTCTGTTTTACTGGTCACATGGACCTGTGATGTGATTACAGGTCCTTGAGATCTTCCAGTGCATTAGATTCAATTGTATTGCCATCCTGAGTATGGCAATACAGTTGTATCTAGCCTGCAGGCAGGACATTTGGGGCCTGGGATAAAACATCAGGGGCCCAGGCCCCAAATGTTTTAACCTAGCAACGCCCCTGCCTCTGGCAGTGCATAAAACACCACTTTTGTCAAAATGAATAAAATGTGAGGAATAGACCTGTGAGAATTTCTACACGCCTCTGGATCTAGATCTGCCATTGCTGATGGTGACAATTTATAGCCAGCTGCACCATGCCACTGTCGCTATCGGCCTGCCTACTATCATGTTCCGTAGTGTATGGCTGCTGCTGCCACCACCAGTGCACCTTCAACTCGTTATACTATCGCTACTATTACCCTAGACAGTTACCACTACTACTACCCCCACACACATCTACTGTTCCATGCTGGGCTGCTATTGCTGGTGCCACTGTTGCTGCTAGACCTTACCCTTTATATGACCCACACTTTACTGATGCTGCTCCCAAAAAAGGAAGAGTTTTTCAAGGCATTTTCATAACAAGCCACTGTTTCTTCTGACACTACAAATTTGTGTGTATAAATATGGGCAAGCATCTGCCTCTGTTAAGGAATAATTGTTAAACTACGTGTTCAAAACAAGCAAATTTTTCCCCAATAACACCACGTGTGTTTAAACATAATTTGCCCCCAATAAGGAACAATTTTTGGAATGTTTTTTTAATTTTTTTAAGCAAAACAAATGGTGCCGTGTATTTGTAAACATGCTGTTTATTAACACTGTCAACCATGCGTTTACCCATATCTATGAATGTTTCTGTCGCTTTAACATTATTTGCTATTGTTGTGACTACGGTAAAGAGCTATAGAGTAGAAGAGAATAAAAGAACAAAAATTCAAAAATGAATAAAAATAGGTGTCATGCATTCACTCCATTTGTCCAAAATTCATCACTATATTAGCTATATATTGCCACCACTCCTCCTACACACTCATATACATCCCCAGTTCATCATCATGCCATCCCAAACCCCGATACAATAGTTCTTCACATGAGGCATCAGCGATCTGACAACTTCCTTACTAATGCCTCTGACTTCTCCCCGCTCAGACACAGCGAGCGCTGTGTTCCCTCTCTGACACAGCTCTCGTCCTCTCCCTGCTCACACACAGCGCGCATTCAGCAGACGGCTGTGTGTTTTCTCCCCACACATACACAGCGCCCATTTACTACACAGCCGCTCCACCCAGGCTGTCAATCAAGGCTACCTCCTCCCCCTAACCTCTTATGTAGCGCGCCTTTTTTCTCTTGCACACGCTGAGAAAAACACGCTGTCTGTACAGAGGACGTTGTTTTTATAACTTCAGGTAAATTAACCCTTTTTTACTATGGGTCCAATTATATTATAACATAACACAGATGTTAAAATCATAACGCAGTTGTTCTTTTACATGCGCTCCCTTTCATAATTTGATATTAGTTCTTGGAATATTGTCAACACTTGGGATATTGTCCCGCTCTGCATATACCGGTACACATGTACTTGTGATTGCAGTTAATGTTTTTCGCCTCCTGCTATTCACGCCCACGATTAATCTTGCTCTCTCTCTCTGTGTATGTATACATATGTGTATATACACTGCGTGCAGAATTATTAGGCAAATGAGTATTTTGACCACATCATCCTCTTTATGCATGTTGTCTTACTCCAAGCTGTATAGGCTCGAAAGCCTACTACCAATTAAGCATATTAGGTGATGTGCATCTCTGTAATGAGAAGGGGTGTGGTCTAATGACATCAACACCCTATATTAGGTGTGCATAATTATTAGGCAACTTCCTTTCCTTTGGCAAAATGGGTCAAAAGGAAGGACTTGACAGGCTCAGAAAAGTCAAAAATAGTGAGATATCTTGCAGAGGGATGCAGCACTCTTAAAATTGCAAAGCTTCTGAAGCGTGATCATCGAACAATCAAGTGTTTCATTCAAAATAGTCAACAGGGTCGCAAGAAGCGTGTGGAAAAACCAAGGCGCAAAATAACTGCCCATGAACTGAGAAAAGTCAAGCGTGCAGCTGCCAAGATGCCACTTGCCACCAGTTTGGCCAAATTTCAGAGCTGCAACATCACTGGAGTGCCCAAAAGCACAAGGTGTGCAATACTCAGAGACATGGCCAAGGTAAGAAAGGCTGAAAGACGACCACCACTGAACAAGACACACAAGCTGAAACGTCAAGACTGGGCCAATAAATATCTCAAGACTGATTTTTCTAAGGTTTTATGGACTGATGAAATGAGAGTGAGTCTTGATGGGCCAGATGGATGGGCCCGTGGCTGGATTGGTAAAGGGCAGAGAGCTCCAGTCCGACTCAGACGCCAGCAAGGTGGAGGTGGAGTACTGGTTTGGGCTGGTATCATCAAAGATGAGCTTGTGGGGCCTTTTCGGGTTGAGGATGGAGTCAAGCTCAACTCCCAGTCCTACTGCCAGTTTCTGGAAGACACCTTCTTCAAGCAGTGGTACAGGAAGAAGTCTGCATCCTTCAAGAAAAACATGATTTTCATGCAGGACAATGCTCCATCACACGCGTCCAAGTACTCCACAGCGTGGCTGGCAAGAAAGGGTATAAAAGAAGAAAATCTAATGACATGGCCTCCTTGTTCACCTGATCTGAACCCCATTGAGAACCTGTGGTCCATCATCAAATGTGAGATTTACAAGGAGGGAAAATAGTACACCTCTCTGAACAGTATCTGGGAGGCTGTGGTTGCTGCTGCACGCAATGTTGATGGTGAACAGATCAAAACACTGACAGAATCCATGGATGGCAGGCTTTTGAGTGTCCTTGCAAAGAAAGGTGGCTATATTGGTCACTGATCTGTTTTTGTTTTGTTTTTGAATGTCAGAAATGTATATTTGTGAATGTTGAGATGTTATATTGGTTTCACTGGTAAAAATAAATAATTGAAATGGGTATATATTAGTTTTTTGTTAAGTTGCCTAATAATTATGCACAGTAATAGTCACCTGCACACACAGATATCCCCCTAAAATAGCTAAAACTAAAAACAAACTAAAAACTACTTCCAAAAATATTCAGCTTTGATATTAATGAGTTTTTTGGGTTCATTGAGAACATGGTTGTTGTTCAATAATAAAATTAATCCTCAAAAATACAACTTGCCTAATAATTCTGCACTCCCTGTATATACACTGCTCAAAAAAATAAAGGGACCACAAAAACAACACATCCTAGATCTGAATTAATTAAATATTCTTCTTAAATACTTTATACTTTACATAGTTGAATGTGCTGACAACAAAATCACACAAAAATTAAAAAATGGAAATCAAATTTTTTAACCCATGGAGGTCTGGATTTGGAGTCACACTCAAAATTAAAGTGGAAAAACACACTACAGGCTGATCCAACTTTGATGTAATGTCCTTAAAACAAGTCAAAATGAGGCTCACTAGTGTGTGTGGCCTCCATGTGCCTGTATGACCTCCCTACAACGCCTGTGCATGCTCCTGATGAGGTGGCGGACGGTCTCCTAAAGGGATCTCCTCCTAGACCTAGACTAAAGCATCTGCCAACTCCTGGACAGTCTGTGGTGCAATGCGACGTTGGTGGATAGAGCGAGAGATGATGTCCCAGATGTGCTCAATTGGATTCATGTCTGGGGAACGGGCGGGCGAGTCCATAGCATCAATGCCTTCGTCTTGCAGGAACTGCTGACACACTCCAGCCACATGAGGTCTAGCATTGTCTTGCATTATGAGGAACCCAGGGCCAACCGCACCAGCATATGGTCTCACAAGGGGTCTGAGGATCTCATCTCGGTACCTAATGGCAGTCAGGCTACCTCTGGCGAGCACATGGAGGGCTGTGCAGCCCTCCAAAGAAATGCCACCCCACACCATTACTGACCCAATGCCAAACCGGTCATGCTGGAGGATGTTGCAGGCAGCAGAACGTTCTCCACGGCGTCTCCAGACTCTGTCACGTCTGTCACATGTGCTCAGTGTGAACCTGCTTTCATCTGTGAAGAGCACAGGGCGCCAGTGGCAAATTTGCCAATCTTGGTGTTCTCTGGCAAATGCCAAACGTCCTGCACGGCGTTGGGCTGTAAGCACAACCCCCACCTGTGGACGTCGGGCCCTCATATCACCCTCATGGAGTCTGTTTATGACCGTTTGAGCAGACTCATGCACATTTGTGGCCTGCTGGAGGTCATTTTGCAGGGCTCTGGCAGTGCTCCTCCTGTTCCTCCTTGCACAAAGGCGGAGGTAGCGGTCCTGCTGCTGGGTTGTTGCCCTCCTACGGCCTCCTCCACGTCTCCTGATGTACTGGCCTGTCTCCTGGTAGCGCCTCCATGCTCTGGACACTATGCTGACAGACACAGCAAACCTTCTTGCCATAGCTCGCATTGATGTGCCATCCTGGATAAGCTGCACTACCTGAGCCACTTGTGTGGGTTGTAGACTCTGTCTCATGCTACCACTAGAGTGAAAGCACCGCCAGCATTCAAAAGTGACCAAAACATCAGCTAGGAATCATAGGAACTGAGAAGTGGTCTGTGGTCATCACCTGCAGAACCACTCCTTTATTGGGGGTGTCTTGCTAATTGCCTATATTTTCCACCTGTTGTCTATCCCATTTGCACAACAGCATGTGAAATTGATTGTCACTCAGTGTTGCTTCCTAAGTGGACAGTTTGATTTCACAGAAGTGTGATTGACTTGGAGTTACATTGTGTTGTTTAACCACCTCCGGACCGCCTAACGCAGGATCGCGTTCCGGAGGTGGCAGCGCTGCGCACAGTCACGCATATACGCGTCATCTCGCGAGACGCGAGATTTCCTGTGAACGCGCGCACACAGGCGCGCGCGCTCACAGGAACGGAAGGTAAGAGAGTTGATCTCCAGCCTGCCAGCGGCGATCGTTCGCTGGCAGGCTGGAGATGTGTTTTTTTTAACCCCTAACAGGTATATTAGACGCTGTTTTGATAACAGCGTCTAATATACCTGTTACCTGGTCCTCTGGTGGTCCCCTTTGTTTGGATCGACCACCAGAGGACACAGGTAGCTCAGTAAAGTAGCACCAAGCACCACTACACTACACTACACCCCCCCCCCATCACTTATTAACCCCTTATTAGCCCCTGATCACCCCTAATCACCCCTGATCACCCCATATAGACTCCCTGATCACCCCCCTGTCATTGATTACCCCCCTGTCATTGATCAACCCCCTGTAAAGCTCCATTCAGACGTCCGCATGATTTTTACGGATCCACTGATAGATGGATCGGATCCGCAAAACGCATCCGGACGTCTGAATGAAGCCTTACAGGGGCATGATCAATGACTGTGGTGATCACCCCATATAGACTCCCTGATCACCCCCCTGTCATTGATTACCCCCCTGTCATTGATTACCCCCCTGTAAAGCTCCATTCAGATGTCCGCATGATTTTTACGGATGCACTGATACATGGATCGGATCCGCAAAACGCATCCGGTCGTCTGAATGAAGCCTTACAGGGGCATGATCAATGACTGTGGTGATCACCCCCCTGTCATTGATTACCCCCCTGTAAAGCTCCATTCAGATGTCCGCATGATTTTTACGGATGCACTGATAGATGGATCAGATCCGCAAAACGCATCCGGACGTCTGAATGAAGCCTTACAGGGGCATGATCAATGACTGTGGTGATCACCCCATATAGACTCCCTGATCACCCCCCTGTCATTGATTACCCCCCTGTCATTGATTACCCCCCTGTAAAGCTCCATTCAGATGTCCGCATGATTTTTACGGATGCACTGATAGATGGATCGGATCCGCAAAACGCATCCGGACGTCTGAATGAAGCCTTACAGGGGCATGATCAATGACTGTGGTGATCACCCCATATAGACTCCCTGATCACCCCCCTGTAAAGCTCCATTCAGATGTCCGCATGATTTTTACGGATGCACTGATACATGGATCGGATCCGCAAAGCGCATCCGGTCGTCTGAATGAAGCCTTACAGGGGCATGATCAATGACTGTGGTGATCACCCCCCTGTCATTGATTACCCCCCTGTAAAGCTCCATTCAGATGTCCGCATGATTTTTACGGATGCACTGATAGATGGATCCGATCCGCAAAACGCATCCGGACGTCTGAATGAAGCCTTACAGGGGCATGATCAATGACTGTGGTGATCACCCCATATAGACTCCCTGATCACCCCCCTGTCATTGATCACCCCCCTGTCATTGATTACCCCCCTGTAAAGCTCCATTCAGATGTCCGCATGATTTTTACGGATGCACTGATAGATGGATCGGATCCGCAAAACGCATCCGGACGTCTGAATGAAGCCTTACAGGGGCATGATCAATGACTGTGGTGATCACCCCATATAGACTCCCTGATCACCCCCCTGTCATTGATCACCCCCCTGTCATTGATTACCCCCCTGTAAAGCTCCATTCAGATGTCCGCATGATTTTTACGGATGCACTGATAGATGGATCGGATCCGCAAAACGCATCCGGACGTCTGAATGAAGCCTTACACGGGCGTGATCAATGACTGTGGTTATCACCCCATATAGACTCCCTGATCACCCCCCTGTCATTGATCACCCCCCTGTCATTGATCACCCCCCTGTCATTGATCACCCCCCTGTCATTGATCACCCCCCTGTCATTTATCACCCCTCTGTAAGGCTCCATTCAGATATTTTTTTGGCCCAAGTTAGCAGAATTTTTTTTTTTTTTTCTTACAAAGTCTCATATTCCACTAACTTGTGTCAAAAAATAAAATCTCACATGAACTCACCATACCCCTCACGGAATCCAAATGCGTAAAATTTTTTAGACATTTATATTCCAGACTTCTTCTCACGCTTTAGGGCCCCTAGAATGCCAGGGCAGTATAAATACCCCACATGTGACCCCATTTCGGAAAGAAGACACCCCCAGGTATTCCATGAGGGGCATATTGAGTCCATGAAAGATTGAAATTTTTGTCCCAAGTTAGCGGAACGGGAGACTTTGTGAGAAAAAAATTAAAAATATCAATTTCCGCTAACTTGTGGCAAAAAAAAAAAAAATTCTATGAACTCGCCATGCCCCTCATTGAATACCTTGGGGTGTCTTCTTTCCAAAATGGGGTCACATGTGGGGTATTTATACTGCCCTGGCATTCTAGGGGCCCCAAAGCGTGAGAAGAAGTCTGGTATCCAAATGTCTAAAAATGCCCTCCTAAAAGGAATTTGGGCACCTTTGCGCATCTAGGCTGCAAAAAAGTGTCACACATCTGGTATCGCCGTACTCAGGAGAAGTTGGGGAATGTGTTTTGGGGTGTCATTTTACATATACCCATGCTGGGTGAGAGAAATATCTTGGTCAAATGCCAACTTTGTATAAAAAAATGGGAAAAGTTGTCTTTTGCCAAGATATTTCTCTCACCCAGCATGGGTATATGTAAAATGACACCCCAAAACACATTCCCCAACTTCTCCTGAATACGGCGATACCACATGTGTGACACTTTTTTGCAGCCTAGGTGGGCAAAGGGGCCCATATTCCAAAGAGCACCTTTAGGATTTCACAGGTCATTTACCTACTTACCACACATTAGGGCCCCTGGAAAATGCCAGGGCAGTATAACTACCCCACAAGTGACCCCATTTTGGAAAGAAGACACCCCAAGGTATTCCGTGAGGGGCATGGCGAGTTCCTAGAATTTTTTATTTTTTGTCACAAGTTAGTGGAAAATGCTTATTTTTTTTTTTTTTTTTTTTTCATACAAAGTCTCATATTCCACTAACTTGTGACAAAAAATAAAAACTTCCATGAACTCACTTTGCCCATCAGCGAATACCTTGGGGTCTCTTCTTTCCAAAATGGGGTCACTTGTGGGGTAGTTATACTGCCCTGGCATTCTAGGGGCCCAAATGTGTGGTAAGGAGTTTGAAATCAAATTCTGTAAAAAATGACCTGTGAAATCCGAAAGGTGCTCTTTTGAATATGGGCCCCTTTGCCCACCTCGGCTGCAAAAAAGTGTCACACATCTGGTATCTCCGTAATCGGGAGAAGTTGGGGAATGTGTTTTGTGGTGTCATTTTACATATACCCATGCTGGGTGAGAGAAATATCTTGGCAAAAGACAACTTTTCCCATTTTTTTATACAAAGTTGGCATTTGACCAAGATATTTATCTCACCCAGCATGGGTATATGTAAAAAGACACCCCAAAACACATTCCTCAACTTCTCCTGAATACAGAGATACCAGATGTGTGACACTTTTTTGCAGCCTAGGTGGGCAAAGGGGCCCACATTCCAAAGAGCACCTTTCGGATTTCACAGGTCATTTACCTACTTACCACACATTTGGGCCCCTAGAATGCCAGGGCAGTATAACTACCCCACAAGTGACCCCATTTTGGAAAGAAGAGACCCCAAGGTATTCGCTGATGGGCATAGTGAGTTCATGGAAGTTTTTATTTTTTGTCACAAGTTTGTGGAATATGAGACTTTGTATGAAAAAAAAAAAAAAAAAAAAATCATCATTTTCCACTAACTTGTGACAAAAAATAAAAAATTCTAGGAACTCGCCATGCCCCTCACGGAATACCTTGGGGTGTCTTCTTTCCAAAATGGGGTCACTTGTGGGGTAGTTATACTGCCCTGGTATTCTAGGGGCCCAAATGTGTGGTAAGGAGTTTGAAATCAAATTCAGGAAAAAATGAGGAGTGAAATCCGAAAGGTGCTCTTTGGAATATGGGCCCCTTTGCCCACCTAGGCTGCAAAAAAGTGTCACACATCTGGTATCCCCGTACTCAGGAGAAGTTGAGGAATGTGTTTTGGGGTGTCTTTTTACATATACCCATGCTGGGTGAGATAAATATCTTGGTCAAATGACAACTTTGTATAAAAAAATGGGAAAAGTTGTCTTTTGCCAAGATATTTCTCTCACCCAGCATGGGTATATATAAAATGACACCCCAAAACACATTCCCCACCTTCTCCTGAGTACGGAGATACCAGATGTGTGACACTTTTTTGCAGCCTAGGTGGGCAAAGGGGCCCATATTCCAAAGAGCACCTTTCGGATTTCACAGGTCATTTTTTACAGAATTTGATTTCAAACTCCTTACCACACATTTGGGCCCCTAGAATGCCAGGGCAGTATAACTACCCCACAAGTGACCCCATTTTGGAAAGAAGAGACCCCAAGGTATTCGCTGATGGGCATAGTGAGTTCATAGAAGTTTTTATTTTTTGTCACAAGTTAGTGGAATATGAGACTTTGTAAGGAAAAAAAAAAAAAAAAAAAAAAATCATCATTTTCCGCTAACTTGTGACAAAAAATAAAAAGTTCTATGAACTCACTATGCCCATCAGCGAATACCTTAGGGTGTGTACTTTCAGAAATGGGGTCATTTGTGGGGTGTTTGTACTGTCTGGGCATTGTAGAACCTCAGGAAACATGACAGGTGCTCAGAAAGTCAGAGCTGCTTCAAAAAGCGGAAATTCACATTTTTGTACCATAGTTTGTAAACGCTATAACTTTTACCCAAACCATTTTTTTTTTTACCCAAACATTTTTTTTTTATCAAAGACATGTAGAACTATAAATTTAGAGCAAAATTTCTATATGGATGTCGTTTTTTTTGCAAAATTTTACAACTGAAAGTGAAAAATGTCATTTTTTTGCAAAAAAATCGTTAAATTTCGATTAATAACAAAAAAAGTAAAAATGTCAGCAGCAATGAAATACCACCAAATGAAAGCTCTATTAGTGAGAAGAAAAGGAGGTAAAATTCATTTGGGTGGTAAGTTGCATGACCGAGCAATAAACGGTGAAAGTAGTGTAGGTCAGAAGTGTAAAAAGTGGCCTGGTCTTTCAGGGTGTTTAAGCACTGGGGGCTGAGGTGGTTAAGTGTTCCCTTTATTTTTTTGAGCAGTGTATATATATATATATATATATATATATATATACATATAGGTGTACGTGTATATAAATTTTTCAATCCACTTCTATTATAATAATTATCAAATCCACTACTAAAAATAACAACTCATAACTACTACAAATAATAATTTCCAATATGTTGACAACACAGACCTAATATATATTTTTTCTTTGTAAACATGATTTTATTTTATATCTTATTGACATTTTTTGATATATTTTATTTATGATTCATTTTTTATTACCGTGACTCTTAAAAGACCCCCGAAAAAATCCTGCTATAGACATATACATATACATCAACATGAATTTTATTACGCCACTACCAACACTACTATTATTTTATTTATTTATATATTATATATTATCACATATATATATCTCCACTTCTTAGGGTACTTTCACACTAGCGTTATTTTTTTCTGGCATTGAGTTCCGTCCTAGGGGCTCAATACCAGAAAAGAACTGATCAGTTTTAGGCCTCATGCATGAGGCCACCGGCCATGTGCACCCCGCATCACGGATGCAGACCCATTCACTTGAATGGGTCTGCAATTCCGGAGATGCGCGACGGAGTCACGGAACGCACTACGGAGTGCTACTGTGGTGTTTCTTTCCGTTGTTCCGCACCGCAAATAAATATGACATGTAATTTTTTTTTGCGGTGCGGACAGACCATGGACCCATTCATGTTGTCCGTGCATTGGGGACCGCAATTGCGGTCCCCAATGCACAGAATGGCCGCACAATGGCCGTGTACATGCAGCCTTATCCTAATACATTCTGAATGGAGAGCAATCCGGTCAGGATGCATCAGGATGTCTTCAGTTCAGTCTTTTTGACTTTTCAGGATGGAGGTAATACTGCAGCATGCTGCGGTTTTATCTACGTCCAAAATTCTGGAACACTTGCCGGAATGCCGGATCCGGCATTTTTTCCCATTTACATGCATTAATGCCGGATCTGGCCCCGAGTGTTCCGGAAAAACAGATCCAGCATAGCTGTCAGCGCATGCTCAGACCGCAAAAAATATGAAAAATAAATAAATGCCAGAACGGCGACGGAACTGCCTGCCGGAATCCTCTGTCGCAAGTGTGAAAGTACCCTAACCTATGTATTTATTTTATGGAACTCGACTAGTTTTTAGACTATACCGTATAAACAATAAAGGAACTATCTACAACTACCTGAAGTTGGTTTCTTTGCGCCAAGAAGTATTGAAAAACGGTGGACCACATTCACTACGCACTCTTGTATTGTCTTTTCATCGCTCCTCTGGAGGACTGGTGAGAAGCGAACAATACTGGCAGCACCGACCACTGTCTAACCACACGCCTACACTAGAGTTGTGCCTATGCTTGCACAACACAAAAAGGTAAGCACAACTTATTTTTCTTGTCAACTATTTAACCCAAAAACTATTACCCTATGAGCGCCTCTCTCTTTTCTGCCACAATTGCTAAAAATAGGTGTGAAAGACAAGAGAGAAAAAATATCAGTCCTAGGAGACCTAAAATGTCAGGCAAATTAGAACACTTTTAATTCAGGTAGAAATGATTCAGGCCCAAATCAAATTTTTAGACAGATTAGGCGAATCGGACACAAAATGAATTTCAACAAGTTTACTCATTTCTAATCTCTACTGCTGAAGCCTGTTATTGGCCAAAGTGGTCACGTGATATCACATCATGGCTGCAGCCAAAACATTACTTTATGACTGCAGTGGTAGGGAGTAAAGGAGAAGCAGCAATAAAATTGAGGGGATTGAGGGTGGTAAGTATAATATTTCTTACACCACTGTCCCTGCAGATGTAAAAAAAAACACATCTCAGACAACCCCTTAAATAAAAGTATGGTAAGGATCCATATAAATTAGATAAAAAGGAAACACACAACTGTTTTTACTAAACTCCTTATTTGCATTAATTGGGGTTGTATTTTTAAAACAGATTTTAAATACAGTATAGACTGAGAGTCTGCAGAATTTTTTAATAAGTTCTTCTATATATTGGTGTTGTCTAAAGAAAATACTGTAAGAAGGCCATATAAAGTCTATGAATAAAAACATAGACATGACTTGCATAGTACATGTAAATTAAACCCATGAGGGCATGTCCTTTACAGGGTACTAGTAACCTAGTGAAAGCCTGGGTAACAGCTTCTGTAAGCAGAAAGTGTCTCTTATACACAGTGGCGTGCCTAGGGTGTTTGGCACCCGGGGCGGTTCCTTTCTCTGGACCCCCCCAATGCTTGACCACATACCTCTTACATCCAAGGACATCTCCTGTCATGTACACCTTCTCTTTCCTCTTCTCCTCCGTTAGACCGCCATGACAAATTCTTTCAGCCGCATCTCGTCTCTACAGAGTTTGTAACACAGACCCGTTAGATTTCTCAGTTTTTCCATCAACCTCTCCATCCTGGTGTTCCCACAGTGTCATCCTGCTGCCACCCCCAATACTGTGCCCGTTGTGCACCCCAATGCCCCAGGTACTATACTGCTGAAAAAAGTGACCCCAGTAGACATAATTAGGGTCATTTATCAAACTGGTATAAAGTAGAACTGGATTTCCAAAAGAGCTGTCAAAAATGAAAGGTGGAATCTGATTAGCTGCTATGGGCAACTAAGCCAGTTCTACTTTACACCAGTTTGATAAATTACCCCCAATGTCCCTATAGTGTCCACAGCAGCTATAATGTCCCCTAGAGTGCCCCCAGTAATAATAACAACACCCTATATTGTGCTCCAGGTAATTATCCCTGTATAGTGTCCACAGAAATAATAGAATTGCCCCTACAGTGCCTCCCCAATAGCAACACCCCCCACGCTGCCCCCATATAGTAATTTCCCCCACACAGTAATTTCCTCCCCACTGCCCCCACACAGTAGTTTCCCCCACACTGCCCCTACACAGTAGTTTCCGCCACACTGCCCCCATACAGTAATTTTCTCCCACACTGCCCCTACAAAGTAGTTTCCCCCACACTGCCCCCACACAGTAGTTTTCCCCACACTGCCCCCATACAGTAATTTCCCCCACACTGCCCCCACACAGTAGTTTCCCCCACACGGCCCCCACACAGCAATTTCCCACACACTGCCCCCACACAGTAATTTCCTCCACACTGCCCCATACAGTAGTTTCCCCCACACTGCCCCCACACAGTAATTTCCCCCACACTGCCCCCACACAGTAGTTTCCCCCACACAGTAATTTCCCCCACACTGCCCACATACAGTAGTTTCCCCCACACTGCTTCCATACAGTAGTTTCCCCCACACTGCCCCCACACAGTAATTTCCCCCACACTGCCCCCACACAGTAATTTCCCCCACACTGCCCACATACAGTAGTTTCCCCCACACTGCTTCCATACAGTAGTTTCCTCCAAACTGCCCCCACAGTAATTTCCCCCACACTGCCCCCATATAGTCATTTGCCCCACACAGTAGTTTCCCCCATATTGCCCCATATAGTAAGTTGCCCCCACATAGTAATCCCTCCCATAATAATTTGCCCCCACACAGTATTCCACCATAATATTTTTACCCCACATGTCCTCCTGTGTGTGTCCCCCATGTCCCCCAAAGTTGGCACATAAAAAAAAAAAAGAAGCTAAATACTCACCTATGTCCAGGCGCGCGATAGCAGAAGCGCGCACTTGACTGTGCTGTGTCCCGTCACAGGCGCGCGCGATGATGTCATCACGCACGCCTATGCCGGGATTTCACTACCGCATAGGCCTCATGCCTACTAGGCCTGAAGCCTATGGCAGTGATCGGCGGCGGGACAGGGAACTATGTTCTCCCATGCCCTGCCACAGTATGTGAGTGCTTCCATCTGTATTGATGGAAGCGCTCATTGCTTCTGGCACCCCCCTGAGAGCTGGCACCAGGGGCAAACCGCCACCCCCCTCACCCACCCCAGGCAGGCCACCACTTATACAACAAGGGCTTGAATGGGTTCCTACTAATATAATATTAGTAATTACACTTGTCACTTGTTATTAGAGTGTAGGCAGCTGTGCGGCTCCTTCTTTTTGGCCACTCACAACAATTTCCTCAGAGCTGCTGAGTCAAGGGCCTGCAGCAAGGCAAGTTATACAAGTGTTAAGTTTGTAGTTAATTAAAGTGGAGCATTAATTAACAAGTTGCCAGAGTAAGCTCCAGTGATGCAATTACCCTCTGACTGTAATGTAAATGGTGTTGTGTTTTGCTGTTCCACTGAGACAGGGGAAGAAATTGCTTTTTTCAGACTTCATCATAAGTCTAAAAAAAATTGGAGCAAGTAAACGGAAGCTCTGCTCGTAACAACAGAACTGGTTATTGCTGCCTTAGAGGCTTATTGTTCTACTATTTTAGGTCAAACTTTAAATGCAAATTGATTTTTGCCACCTATGTATAATGTGTACAGCCTCCATACTGCTTGAGTTGGATCTGTATGAGAAAACAGATTTGGCACTGGCACTTAGTGTAACAGTAACATAGAGCAGGGTGGTCTAAATACAGTAGACTAGCTACAAATACATGCTATGCCAGTGGTCCTGCCAAAGGGTTTTATGAGCATTCCCTATGTGTATGCTGCAAAAAGGATAAAAAAGGCAGTACGAAGTTAACATGCCCTAACAACCAGCCAGTCTTAGAAACTACCATTCCTAAATTGATATATAAAGGTGGACCCACTTTTAGTATATCATGGGTCATAGCAGGGGAATTAAATCATGGATATCTCAGGCAGGGAAAAATGAAAAGGATTTATTGATAACTATACAATAATAGTGTACACAAAGTGTTTAAAGGGGTATTCCCATCTCAGACAATGGAGGCATATCGCTAGGATATGTCCCCATTGTCTGATCAGTGCGGGACTAATTCATGGTGCGCGGTGCGCTCCCATTCCCTTCTATGGGGAGAGAGCTTGGTGGTGGCTGGACCCAGGGAATCCCGGGGTCCTCCAGCCACCACCTTCCCTGCTCCGTTCTCGATACAGGTTCAGGTCCCAGTGGTGGGAGCTGTACCTATCAGACAATGGGGACATATTCTAGCAATATGTGGCCATTGTCTCAGATGGGAATAGCCCTTTAAGTACTATATAAATTTGACCATAGAGTCCAGCATAGTCCCCCAGAAGATCCCACCGATTCCCTGTGGTAAATGGAGGGAAAAATGCCCTGTAGATGATTTTGAGTCTAAAATACAAATAATTTCCAATAATACTGCCACATTGACGCCCTTATACCATATACAAGTATCATGGGTAACCAAGAAAAAATCCATATAATTGATGAAGATACTGTAGTTGTACCCCGGGGGCTCCTGTCAGTAAATATCAGATGCTGGCAGAGTAGACAGGTAGAGATTCCACCTCTTCCATATCCATGGGCTAAAGTTCAGATACAATAAAAATCCTTTAGATGCTGCATTATAAAAAAATAGTGTCCATCTAAAATACAGAATGGAGTTATATACCCAAGTTTAGGAAATAAAGCAATAAACAACGTCCATATCTTTATGTATAATCTGGTCTTCCCAAGTGTGGAGATTTAAAGGGTTTCTTTCATCAGAAATTACGTTATGTAGCTGACTGACATTAGCAATGGGCTAATGTCAGCAGTACATAACAGTGGGCTTTATAAGTCTCTGCCTGCCGCCGTTTTCTTAAAAAAAAACATTCTTAAAATATGCTAATGAGCTTCTAGGTGCTATGAGGGCGTTGCTTCGGCACCTAGAGGCTCGGACCACTCACCCTTTGGCACGCCCAGGTCCCGTTGATTGACTGGCGAGTTCTCCTCTTTATCCAGTAAATCCTGCGCCATCCCATTTGCTATTCGGCGCAGGCGCAGTGAGTAAAGGACACTCTCCTGCTGCCAGCCTCACTCACTGCGCAGGAGCCGGCCCATTTAGTATTCGGCGCAGGCGCAGTGAGTGAAGGACGCGCTCCGAGTTAATTCTGGTGAAAACGTATAGTGGCCTATTTCAGACCAACAAGAAAAATATATTCTCAGTTCACTTCTGCAGTTATTTCTGTTAAAAGCTTATAGGGGCATATTACAGTAAAAAAAGAAAAATATATACACATTGCACTGTTGCAGTTATTTCTGGTGAAAGCGTATAGGGGCATATTTCAGTAAAAAAAGAAAAATATATACGCACTGCACTGTTGCAGTTATTTCTGGTGAAAGCGTATAGGGTCATATTTAAGTACAACAAGAAAAATATATTCTCTCAGTGCATTTCTGCAGTTAATTCTGGTGAAAGCGTTTACTGGCCTATTTCAGTACAAAAAGAAAAATATATTCTCAGTTCATGTCGGCAGTTATATGTGTTGAAAACATACAGAAAGAAAAAAATATACGCACTTCACTGGTGCACTTATTTGTGGCAAACACTTTTAGTGGCCTATTTCATTATGGAAAGAAAAAGTATACACACTTCATTGGTGCACTTACTTGTGGCAAAAGGGTTCAGTGGCCTATTTCATTATAGAAAGAAAAAAATATATACGCTTCACTGGTGCAGTTATTTGTGGCAAAAGTGTTTAGTGGTCTATTTCAGTACAGAATGAAAAAAATATTCGCACTTCACTGGTGCAGTTATTTTTGGCAAAAGGGTTTAGTGGCCTGACCTATTTCAGGAGAGAAAGAAAAATACATACGCACTTCACTGGTGCATTTATTTCTGCTGAAAGCGTTTACTGGCCTATTTCAGTACAAAAAGAATAATATATTCTCAGTTCACGTCGGCGGTTATATGTGTTGAAAGCATGGCTGGGAGTCAGCAGGGTGGCAGCAGTGGGAGGTCGGGAGCCAAACGTGCCCAGAGTAGACCACCTGCTTCGCAGCATCCTACCTGCCTGGGAAGTAGTGGTGCAGGGGTTCACGGAAGTAGCGGCGGAAGCAGTCAGTCAGTGCGGCGGTTATATGTGTTATTTTGTATTTCAGTACAAAAACAAAAATATATTCTAAGTTCACTTCGGTGATTATTTATGTTGAAAGCATTTAGTGGCCTATTTCAGTCCAAAAAGGAAAAATATATCCGCATTTCACTTCTGCAGTTATATGTGGTGAAAGCGTTCAGTGTCCTATTTCAGTACAAAAAGGAAAAAAATATACGCACTTCACTGGTGCATTTATTTCTGCTAAAAGCGTTTACTGGCCTTTTTCAGTACAAAAAGAAAAATACATACGCATTTCACTTCTGCAGTTATTATTATTTCAGTACAAAAACAAAATATATTCGGCATTCACTTTTGCAGTTACAGTATATGTGGTAAAACCTTTAGTGACGTATTTCAGTCGAAAAACAAAATATATTCACCGTTCAGCGCTGCAGTAATATTTGTGGTAAAATCTTTATTGACATATTTCGGTGGAAAAATCCATTTTATTCAGTGTTCAATGCTGCAGTTATATGCGGTAAAATATTTATTGAAGTATTTCGGTCGAAAAAACGTAATTTATTCAGCGGTCAGCGCTGCGGTTATATGTGGTAAAATCTCCTTTATGTCTCCATGATAAATCTGCAGCGTGGGGGCCCCGTGTGGCTTCTACACACTTTCAAAATAATCCTTCAGTGGAGGGAATAGATTCCGGATGATTGGGACGCTCCATGATCTTCCCAGGAGCTGCTGTCGGGAGCAGCGGTTCATTTCTGAGATGTCCGTATAGTGCGGGGAGAATCTAAAGACCCTCTCCATCTCCGTGCCCCGTTATATGTGGTAAAATCTTTTGTGATGTATTTCAGTGGAAAAACAAATCCTATTCAGCGTTCAGCGCTGTAGTAATATGCGGTAAAATCTTTTGTGACTTATTTCGATGTAAAAACAAATTTTATTCAGCGTTCAGCTCTGCAGTTATATGCGGTAAAATCTTTTGTGACTTATTTCCGTGGAAAAACAAATTTTATTTAGCATTCAGTGCTGCGGATATATGCAGTAAAATCTTTATTGACGTATCTTGATGATCTTCGCGACTCTTCCAGGCTCAAAGCTATCTTTACGCTTTGTCTTCTCATTGTCTGTAGCTAGTAGAGGCCGGTTCATGCCAGGCAGGTTCCCCCAGAAGTATCTTGGTCAATCGACACTCTGTCATTGTACCACTCTGTGGCCTACTCATACTGCTGCCACCTCAAGACTCAGTCGTTGTGCCATTCTGTGGCTTCCTCATGCGGCTGCCACCTCCAGACTCGGCTATTGTGCCACTCTGTGGCCTCCTCCTGATGCTGCTGCTGCCACCTCCAGACTCTGTCATTGTGCCACTCTGTGGCCTACTCATGCTGCTTCCACCTCACCACTATGTCATTGGGCCATTCTGTGGACTTCTCATGCTGTTCCCACCCTCCCCACTTCATGACTGGTCCACTATTTTGGCTTTCGGTCTGCCTGACATAATTATTTATTTGACACTTCTTCTGATCTGTCAGAAGGAAGGAAAATGAGACGCACAACGGATCCTGTCTGTGTAGCTTCTTTAAGCCCTGTATGGTCCCATCAGAATTGCCTTGCGATTTGGTAGCCAAAAGCAGGAGTGGGTACAAAACACAGAAGACATGCAAATATTCAGTCCACATGTCATCTATGTTTTAGATCCACTCCTGTTTTTTTTTACATTAGCAATACTGATGGATTACTGAGAAAATGCTGACCGACTAAAGGCAAATGCTCAACAGACAGTATCCGTTTTTTGAGGCGTTATTGTTGTGACGGATCAGAAGAAGGGCAAAATAATCAGTGACGTCAACACAAACTTACTGCTGACACCCTCTCCACTCTGTCAGGGGGGGGCTCTACTTATATAAGCGTTTAATAGAACAGGTTCTGTAGACATCTATGTGTAATCAGCTGACGAGGGTGTAAAAAGAGTGCGCATCTTCTTGACGCTAACATCTACCTGTAAGGCTGAGTTGATACTTTAGTTATTTGGTTAGTTTTGGCCCCGTAACTGCCCAAATAAGTGAAGTATGCAGTGATTCTAAGAGCGACACCTGTCATGTGCTTGTCATACTGACTCACAGTATTGTTTCACTACCAGAGCAGACTCCCTATGCGTGTTACTGCAAGGCACAGTGTTCTACACCCCTATAAAGGCTCTCTGCAGCTCAGAAATAGTCTTTTTTAATGCGATTTGCTGCAAATTAGTTTGGATTGAATCAAATTTTTCAGAGAAATTTGCCTAACCGGCCGAATAAATTTAAAAAAAAATTTGGTTTACTCTGGATCAGCTGATAGAGGACTAGGAATTAGCCCAATATTGCTGACTGCTGACTCTCAGAGTCAGGACCCTGGTGCTTGCACCAGTCACCCAAAACGCAGCTAACTGCAGTAGTGTGAACAGAGTCCAACAAAGGCAGAATAAAGGAACAGATGATCTTTACTGGCAGAGGGTATACAAAAGTCACTTGCAATAAAGGCAAAACAAAGTTCAGAGTAATACGGTAAACAGGGTCAGGCGAACTTGTGGTCAGGCATTGCAGGGTCAGAAATCCAGGCAAACTTACAGAAGACAGCAAGCAGATTCGTAGTCAGGCAATGCAGGTGTCAATAGTCCAGATAATCCAAGTAACAGACGACAGGCAGAATTGTAGTCAGGTAATGCAAGGGTCAATAGTCCAGATAATCCAAGTAGCAGACGACAGGCAGAATCGTAGTTAGGTAATGCAAGGGTCTATAGTCCAGATAATCCAGACGACAGGCTTCAGCAGAAGTTACCAGGTATACAACAACTCTTGGGCACTTCATGGTAAATGAAGCGGCCCTATACACCAGTATCTCCGCCTCCGGGTGGGGTCAGTGATTAGGAGCCTGTTTGCCACTCCCATAAGAATGGGAGAGATGTGCCCGCATGCACTATAGCACACCAGATGATACCTGGCCGTGAGGATGGATGCGGCGGTATGCTGGCTGGTGCCCGCTTCTCCTGCGAGGTAAGCCAGCACTGGAACCCATGGCGTTGCAATGTGCAGGTGATGATCTGCCACCCTGCAGTGAGGTCACGGACCCAATACTGACACCATGGTGCCACACCTACACTTTGACAAAAGAGGCCTGTTTCTTCTGGCTACCTTCTTCAGCTAGTATTCTAATGCTTCCACCCGCCTGATTCCACACCTGATGCCAGGTGCTCCTACTGCCAGCCACCATCTTCAGCTGGTACTGGAATTGGCCCCCACCTCCCCACTCTGTCACTATGCCACTCTGTGGTCTCCTCATGCTGTTGCTACAACAACACTGTCTTTGGGCCACTCTGTGGTCTCCTCATGCTGCTGCCACTTCTCCACTCTGGTCTCCTTATGCTGCTGACACATTAACACTATGTCAGTGGGCCACTCTGTGGTCTCCTCATGTTGCTACCACATCACAACTCTGTGGTCTTTTCATGCTGCTGCTACCTGAACACTATGTCACTGGGCCACTCTGTGGTCTCCTCATGCTGCCACATCACTACTCTGTGGTCTCCTTATGCTGCTGCCACCTCAACACTCTGTGGTCTACTCATGCTGCTGCCACCTCAACATTCTGTGGTCTCCCCATGCTGCTGCCACCTCACCACTCTGTGTTCTCCTCATGCTGCTTCCACCTCAACACCCTGTGGTCTCCTCATGCTAGTGCCACCTCACCATTCTGTGGTCTCCTCATGCTGCTGCTACCTCAACACTATGTCAATGGGCCACTCTGTGGCCTCCTCATGCTGTTTCCACCTACCACTCTGATGTCTCCTCATGCTGCTGCTACCTCAACACTATGTTAATGGGCCACTCTGTGGTCTCCTCTTGCTGCTGCCACCTCATCACTATGTGGTCACCTCATGCTGCTTCCACCTACCACTCTGATGTCTTCTCATGCTGCTGCCACCTCAACACTATGTCACTGGGCCACTCTGTGGTCTCCTCATGCTGTTGTCACATCATTACTCTGTGGTCTCCTCATGCTGCTGCCGCTTCTCCACTCTGTGATGTCTCTTCATGCTGATGCCACCTTAACATTATGTCACTGGACCACTCTGTGGTCTCCTCATGCTGCTTCCACCTCACCACTCTGTCATTGGCCCACTCTGTGGACTTCTCATGCTGTGCCCACCCTCCCCACTCAATGACTGGGCCACTATTTTGACTTTTTGGCCTGGTTGACATCATCATTTATTTGACCCTTCTTTTGATGTATCAGAAGGAAGGACAAATGAGACACACAATGATCCTGTCTATGCAACAGCTGTAAGGCCTGTATGACATGGTCCCTATTTTGCATCAGAATTGGCTTATGATTTTGTAGCCAAAAGCAGGAGTGGGTACAAAACACAGAAGACATGCAAATATTCCATTCACATGTCATCTCTGTTTTGGATCCACTCCTGTTTTTTTGGGGGCTTTAGCAATACTGATGGATTATTGAGCAAATGCTGTGAAGGCGGATGCTCAACAGACAGGATCCATTTTTTTGTGGTTATTTTTCTTATGGATCAGAGGAAGGACAAAATAATCAGTGACGTCAACACAAACTTACTGCTGGCACCCTCTCCACTCTGTCAGGGGTGCTCTACTTGTATAAGCGTTTAATAGAACAGGTTCTGTAGAAATCTATGTGGAAACAGCTGACGACGGTGTAAAAGGAGTGCGCTTCTTCTTGACGCTAAAGTAAGGAGTTCACATTTGAGTTATTTGGTCAGTAAGTGAATTGTGCAGTGATTCCAAGAGCGACGCCTTTCATCTGCATGTCATACTGGCTCACAGTATTGTCTCAGTACCACAGCAGACTCTCTATGCGCATTACTGCAAGGCACAGTGTTCTAAACCACTATACAGGCTCTCTGCAGCCAGGAAATAGCAGTTTTTTTTAAGCGATTCGCCAAGAATAAATTCAAATCAAATCTTTTAGGGAAATTCGGCAAACCAACGGAATAAATTTTTTTAGAAATTCACTCATCTCTAATAATACCAATACATTAGTAAGTGGCTTGTATTAACATTCTCTACATGATAAATAGGGATGGCCTTGCGGTTCGCCCGGCGGTCGTTTCGCGGCGAACTTTGCATGTTCGCGATTCGCCAAACATGCGAACATATGGAGATATTCGCGCCGCCATATTCTTTTACATTGTGAAGAACTTTTACCCATGACATATCCATCAGGTGGTACAGGACAGCCAATTGAGACGTTTCAGCACATGGACATACCCCCTACCTTATAAATAAACCTGATCTGGCCGCCATTTTACATTCAGTTTTTTGCCAGTGTAGGGAGAGGTTGCTGTGTGGAGCAGGCACAGGTTGTTAGGGACACCAAACGCTAGCTAATAGGGCCACAAAAGTCCTTTTAAGGACTGGTATAGGTGTGCTATCGATAGGTGTGATACATAGAGGGGTGCGATATACCTTTAATATAATTTTATAATGAGTTAAAAACACATAGATCTATATAATGATCACCTGGAAGTCAGGGGCCTAGGGGCTAGGGGCTTACTAGGGCCATTTTTATACAGGGTAAGGTTCCGGACGGGGTCGCTCTTATCAGGGCGGGTGGTCTGTGGTTAGGCTATCAGGGCCAGAATAGCACCCCCCTGTAGGGCAATATCAGGGACAGTTCTTTGCCCACACTGTCCTTCAATACCACATCATCATCTAGCCCAGGAATAGATGGTGTTTGCTTTCCCTCCGGGATTCATGGATGTGCACTGGAACCCCCCGGATTGTGGTAGGACATATGGTTTCTGTTTGCTGCTGAGCACCTGATTTGGTGCCGCCGAGCTCTTGTTATTGCCTACCACATCTATGCTTTTTGCTTAAATTTAATAATTTTATTTATTTTCATTTTGAGGGATATCTTTTCCATTCACACGTCCGCAAAATTTCGCGGAACCGGTGCAGACCCATTCATTTTTCAATGGGGCAGAAATGTGCTGTCCGCATCCACATTTGCGGATCCGCACTTCCGCATCCGTGCTTCCGTTTCCACAAAAAAATAGAACATGTCCTATTCTTGTCCGCAATTGCAGACAAGATTAAGCATTTTCTATTATAGTGCCGGCGATGTGCGGTCCGCAAATTGTGGAATGCACATTGCCGGTGTCTGTGTTTTGCGGATCCACAAAACACTTACGGACGTGTGAATGGACCCTCATAGTAACATTATTAAAGGTTACGTTTTATCTTTGTGTATATTCTAATTGATTGCCTTCCCTGTACAATGTTATAATATACTTTCTATGTTAGAAAGTATATTATAGTGCATTTGTATTGTGCGGCAGTTGAGTGTGGTCCTGCTGCAATACTGCAGGTATATAGAGGGACAAGCGTTATTGGAACAAATAATTTCTACTGGTGTGATATACCAGTCCCCCCCCCAAAAAAAACTGATTGAAGCGGGGTGTTATATACCAATATACTTTCTTTATAGTGCATTTGAGTACTGTATAGTGCATTTGCGCATACGTGAAAATTATATTGGCGATATTTTGCATTGAAAAAATAATGAATGGAGATCGCAAATTTGAATAATACATATAGTATGTCACTGTCCATGTTGTGGAACTATTTTTGCACTTCTAGTAATTATTTCTTTGCTGAAGGTTTTTCAGGTTCGACTGCCATTAAAATGAATGGGACCCGCCGCAAACTTGCGGTTTTTCACGCGACCGCGTTCGCGAACCGTCCCGGCAGATGTTCATCCATCACTAATGATAAATGCCACTTACTGAAGTGAGATAACCCCTTTAAGTATGTAATCCCTCTAGTCCTGTTGCAGGGTTGAGCACAAGGAATCCAGGGAAACACTCAACGTACCAAGTAAATTCTGTATGTACAGTATTTCATGTATATTATTCTTCCTGGTGATGTATACCATTGTCAAAGTCCTTTATTTCTTTAGTAATTATGTGGCACTAGATTTTAAAAGTTCCACACACGTGGCTTTGTTAGTGGGTCTTATCTAGTGTCATTCTCTGTAGAGTGGATGCCTCGTTCTTGTCTGTTGTCTATTTACCGGTCCTCTAAACAATCTGCTCTCGCCCTTAGAAAGAAGCAGTTACCATCAGCCATGGGTATCATCTATAGAAGAGGAACAATATACCCTCTAGTTTTATAGAGCGTTCTGTAAACCATCACTCAACCAATGCCCGAAGATCTGTGAAAAATCACTTATCACTGCCATAGACAGAGACAAAAAAAGCACTAGTTTGCATCTCCTGTATATAGCTTCAGCCATGTGATGTTTACACAACTTAGTCTGAAAAAGAACAAACTGAAATCTTACTATAGGATCCCTAGCAGCACATAAGGAGTTAATTGTTGTTAGGATAATGAACCCGGCAATCAGGGGGGAGCTGGAACTTTTTACCAACTTAATTTCCCTGCAGCCAAGTACCCAAATAACAAACATCCGTGTGTGGGTCTCCCCATCTAGAGTCTGAAGGAGACGGCTGTTTATACACATAGTCTGCAGACCTATGATTGTTTGTGAAACTAGATCTTGCCCATTGTAAATATGAGAAGATGTATGTCAGAGCCATTGTTGGGGGCTATGCTTATACTAATTCATACAAAGTTAGAAGCCTTTGTCTGCTTTATCTATTGTTTTAACTTTACATACAGATAATTCTCTGTAGCTAGTAGACCAGACTTGATCCCCTTATTGCATTGGCTTCATTGGCTTCATATGCAACAGTTACCTGATATTGAGCTTTTTCTCACGTGTGGTTTAGGGCTCTTTCACACTTGCGTTGTTCTTTTCCGGCGGAGTTCCGTCGTCGGGGCTCTATGCCGGAAGAATCCTGATCAGGATTATCCCCATGCATTCTGAATGGAGAGAAATCCGTTCAGGATGCATCAGGATGTCTTCAGTTCAGGACCGGAAAGTTTTTTGGCCTGGAGAAAATACCGCAGCATGCTGCGCTTTTTGCTCTGGCCAAAATTCCTGAACACTTGCCGCAAGGCCGGATCCGGAATTAATGCCCATTGAAATGCATTAATTCGGATCCGGCCTTAAGCTAAATGTCATTTTGGCGCATTACCGTTTAGCTTTTTCTGAATGGTTACCATGGCTGCCAGGACGCTAAAGTCCTGTTTGCCATGGTAAAGTGTAGTGGGGAGCGGGGGAGCAGTATACTTACCGTCCATGCGGCTCCCGGGGCGCTTCAGAGTGACGTCAGGGCGCCCCACGCGCATGGATGACGTGATCACATGGATCACGTCATCCATGTGCATGGGGCGCTCTGACGTCATTCTGGAGTGCCCCTGAGCCGCACGGACGGTAAGTATACTGCTTCCCCGCTCCCCACTACTACTATGGCAACCAGGACTTTAATAGCGTCCTGGCTGCCATAGTAACACTGAACGCATTTTGAAGACGGATCCATCTTCAAATGCTTTCACTTGCGGCGTTACGGATCCGGCGGGCACTTCCGGCAAATGGAGTACACGACGGATCCGGACAACGCAAGTGTGAAAGAGCCCTTAGTTGCTTGGATTTTACAATTGCTCTGTAATGACTGTATAGGTCTTTTTACACAGACCGCTATCAGGCCAATTATCAGAGATGTATAGAAGGAAAAAAGAAAGAGAGGAGGCAGCGCCTTGTGTTTGTAACCTTACAGCACAGTATATACGCACAAAAAAGCTACTGATTATGCTTACCAGAAGGGGTTGTGAAAGGTCACAACGCCTCCGAAATGCTTGTCTGGATTTATCCGTCCAGTTTACGGAGAAAAGAAGACTGCGTCTGCTGCCCCTGGTCTGTATCCCTTGCCGTGGTTGCGGTTGTCAGGATAAATTGTATGCAGAGAAGTGAAGAAAAAGTCGGACCATTCTCGGTGGCGCTGGTGCAGTAAGGACTCGGTGCTCAGAAGGTACCAATAAAGGTAATCTTTTTATTAATAATAAAGTAAGTCTACGCGTTTCGGGGGCAAAACATCCCCCTTCCTCAGGACAATAAAACTTATTACATTAAAAACACAATGTTTCCAGTTGTTTTTATCTACTTAGTTTGGGCGCAATGTGTGCAAATCACATGGGTGGAGAGAGGGGGCTGGGGGCGTGAGTGTTTTTCCTGTTGCTAGGATACCAGACACTCCCCCAGTGTTCAGTGGCCAATCATATTGTTTTTCAGGTTGGCTTGTGACGTCCTGTGGGCGTGGTATGGGCGGTGGTTATACTAGTTTGTGCAGTGTCTGTATGGCCTTATTTTGGGGGCGGCATCTGGGTGACGCGTCAAGGAACGCCCCTCTATGATGTCAGTGGGCCGGTATTGCAGTGCGGCATATATATCACATGCGGGGAGGAGTGATGCTCGGCTGACGTGTTTGTCTCCAGCCTATCGCTGGTGTAGGTGGGCCGGTCGTTGGATGATGTCGTGGCTCCTAGGTTGATCTTTATTGGATCATGCTATAGCAGGCCAAGCCCATTTGATGACCACAGTGGGCTGGTCTTTCAATGTGGTATCTGGATGCTATCGGGGGCGGTGTTTGCATGCAGTCATGTGATTCTTTGTCCGCCCACGTAGTCAGGTGACTGCTGTGTGCTCCTACATCCACTGTCATCAGATCTTTATTGGATCATGCTGTAGCAAGCCAAGCCCATTTGTGACCTCAGTGGGCTGGTCTTTTCAATGTGGTATCTGGATGCTATCGGGGGTGGTGTTTGCGTACGGTCATGTGCTTTTTTGTGTCCGCCCACATAGTCAGGTGACTGCTGTGTGCTCCTGCATCCACTGTCATCGGAGGTAAACAGAGAATTTTTGTATACACATGAATATATATATATAGACAAATAGATAAATCAATAATTAAATACACAATCTAAATAAGACACCTTGGGGAATAACCTTTACGCCTAACTACAACAAAAACACAATAGACTTTTTAGACATCTCCATCACTACCAAAAACAATATCCTGACAACTAAAACGTATTTCAAACAAGTAGACACCAACAGCTACATCCACTACAAAAGTTTTCATCATAAAAAATGGCTCCACAACATCCCTTACAGCCAATATAAGCGGATAAGACAAAATTGCACAGAGGACATCGACTTTATCCAACAGGCAAAAATCATCCAGAAAAGATTCATAGATAACGGCTACCCGAAAGAAATTATAAAGAATGCCTACCAAAAGAGCAAAAAAACAACACAAATAGAGTGCCTGAAAAACACCAAAAAAGAAGAAAAAAACACAAGAACAGAAAAATACCCCAAACACCTTAATTTGATAACACAATATAATACCTCAAATAGGGCCGTCCAAGACATCCTGTCCAAACATTGGCATATTCTAAAAAGTGACCCATACCTTGAAAAATACCTCCCAAAAAAACCTGCTGTGACCTACAGGAGAGCACCGACCATAAAAAATACCCTAGCCCCCAGCAAAAAGAATACCAAAAAACCAATAGAACCTAAAAAAGAGCCAGTAGGCAGTTTCAAATGTGGGACAAAACAATGCCTCTGCTGTAACACAATCACACACAACAATAAGAGTTTCAGCTCAACAAAAAACGGGGCCAACTTCTCCATAAAACATCACCTAAACTGTAAAAGTAGCTTTGTCATATACCTCATAGAATGCAAATGTGGACTTCAATAAGTGGGACGAACAACACAAGAATTACATTGTAGACTCAACCAACACAGACACAACATACAGAAACTCTGCCCCAAACACAGCATCTCACGACACTGCGCCACAACACCAGAAAAAAGCAAACATACATTTAAAATCACACCCATAGACTTCATCCCAGATAACCCTTACAATAGGTTCAGCAGCCTTCAGAGGAGAGAGATCTACTGGATCTACCAATTAGATACACTGACCCCATACGGTCTTAATGAGATAAGCGAGACTATTCTATAATCCCCAAAACACTTTGTGACCAAAAAGAAAGTACCAAGTATCCACACGCTGTTAAAAAACCACAATAACAGTAACATTATCATATTAAGGAGATGGAGATGACTATACAGGGAGGAAACACCATCACACTAGGCTCCCATCCTTATATGTTTGTGTATGTGTGTGTATATGTGTGTGTGTGTGTATATGTGTGTGTGTGTGTATGGATATATATGTATACCATGCGTATGGGTGTGTATGTATCTATATACATACGGACCCTAACCGATCCATAGTTATGTTTTTAGAAAAAAACTTTTTACAAAGCTGCTGAGTGTAAATGTTTGCGCTTTCACACATACACTAAGGTTGTTTTCTGTGGGTATAAGTATGCATATATCAGCCTTTTAAGTCTTTTTTACATCAGCCTCTTTTAGCTAATTGTCTAGTAATTTAATCCTTTTTACCCTTTTCTATGTATTTAATTATTGATTTATCTATTTGTCTATATATATATATTCATGTGTATACAAAAATTCTCTGTTTACCTCCGATGACAGTGGATGCAAGAGCACACAGCAGTCACCTGACTATGTGGGCGGACACAAAAAAGCACATGACCGTACGCAAACACCGCCCCCGATAGCATCCAGATACCACATTGAAAAGACCAGCCCACTGAGGTCACAAATGGGCTTGGCCTGCTACAGCATGATCCAATAAAGATCTGATGACAGTGGATGTAGGAGCACACAGCAGTCACCTGACTACGTGGGCGGACAAAGAATCACATGACCGCATGCAAACACTGCCCCCGATAGCATCCAGATACCACATTGAAAGACCAGCCCACTGAGGTCATCAAATGGGCTTGGCCTGCTATAGCATGATCCAATAAAGATCAACCTAGGAGCCACGACATCATCCAATGCCCGGCCCACCTACACCAGCGATAGGCTGGAGACAAACACGTCAGCCGAGCATCACTCCTCCCCGCATGTGATATATATGCCGCACTGCAATACCGGCCCACTGACATCATAGAGGGGCGTTCCTTGACGCGTCACCCAGATGCCGCCTCCAAAATAAGGCCATACAGACACTGCACAAACTAGTATAACCACCGCCCATACCACGCCCACAGGACGTCACAAGCCAACCTGAAAAACAATATGATTGGCCACTGAACACTGGGGGAGTGTCTGGTATCCTAGCAACAGGAAAAACACTCACGCCCCCAGCCCCCTCTCTCCACCCATGTGATTTGCACACATTGCGCCCAAACTAAGTAGATAAAAACAACTGGAAACATTGTGTTTTTAATGTAATAAGTTTTATTGTCCTGAGGAAGGGGGATGTTTTGCCCCCGAAACGCGTAGACTTACTTTATTATTAATAAAAAGATTACCTTTATTGGTACCTTCTGAGCACCGAGTCCTTACTGCACCAGCGCCACCGAGAATGGTCCGACTTTTTCTTCACTTCTCTGCAATTATCAGAGATGAGCATTTGTAGAAACTCTTATTCCCCATAATTGGCTTGTGTAAAAAAAGGTGCTGGTGATCACCCAATGTTTATCAGGTGATCATGTCTTTAAGCCAGAGCTGCCAGAACCTAAAATAATTGGGGGGAGATTTATCAAACTGGTGTAAAGGAAAACTGCTTTAGTTGGCCATATCAACCAATCTGATTTCTTCTTTCATTTTTTAGAACTCCTTTGGAAAATGAAAGGTGGAATCTGATTGATTGCTGTAGGTAACTAAACCAGTTTTCCTTAAAACCAGTTTGATAAATCTCCCCCATGATTTTCTATGGGGACAAATGATCGCTGTAGTGATGGCATATCCCTAAGCACCCATACAGCGGAGGTGATTGCTGCATTTAACAACCGTCATCTCCACCTCCAATGAGGAAATTATTGAGAATGTTTGGTTCATTGCTGAAAATTGTCTGAAATACTGGTCTGTTTAAAAGGACCTTAAAGGGTGCCTGAACGCGGTGCAGATTATGCATGTTTTTTCCATGCAGATTTTGTGCAGGAAAAACTGCAGAATAATACAGTACCACCACATTGTATCAGATTAGACAAATCTCAAGTACTCTTTGCTTTTTTTCTTAGGTATGCAAATTGACCTGCTGTAGCCTGTACAGATTTTGGAATATGCAGCATGTCAATTGTTGTTGGATATGTTGTGCAGATTTCACCCTTTTCAATGAAAGGGTGAGATCTGAAGCAAAACTGCATCAAATTTACACAAAAAAACACATAAAAATGGACAAAAAAGTGCCAAAACTGCAATAAATAGTGCAGATTTCTTAGCATTTTTTTTTGGTGAGGTTTTGGTTCCGATTTCTAGCAGGTTTTCTGCACACATAGCTGCACCTTGTGCCACAAGAAATATTTGGACAAAGTTTTGATGTAGATCTGCTTGCAGGATTTTTTGCCAAATTAGTACTCGATTCACAAGGAATGAGAAATGTAATGATAGATTTATACTTTGATGGACTTTTGACTTTTTTTAAGCATATTAACTATGAATACTTCTCTTTTCTGGTGGATCCACTTCTTTGGCTGAAGGTTCTGCAAGCAGATCTGCCTCAAAAACTCTGTGTGGCTGTTCCATAAGACAAATCTTTCTCCAAAAGATGTAAAAATAATATTTCTTCTTTGGGAGCAGTTTGTTATACTGTGAAAGGTAGGGTTGACAGCAAAAACAGTACAACATGGAACATGATGGACAACGCAGGAGATGTGAAGCTATGTAGGGGTAGCAGTAGTGGCAGCAGCAGAACTGTATGGGTTATAATGTGCAGAAGTCCCTTAGGGACCAGTTCAGAGGAAGGGAATGGTAGTGACCCTGATGAGATGTTGTGTCATGGTGTACTCAAGCAGGCTATTGCTGCCTGGGGAACGGTGCATTGAAAATGTGGTTTGAAAAATTAGGCCAGAAGTAAAAGTATAAAAGTTTCTTTTCACTTAGTGCAAAATATAACTTGTGGTATATCTAGCAGTAGTAGGAACCAAGCAATTTCTGTCACCAGAGGATGAGGTATGGTGGCAGGATAAGTGGCAATTTAGCGACACCTAAGATATGCTGTCTTGCTGATGTCTCTGTCTTGTAATGTTGGCTAACACCAGTATGCAGCACTTGTGGATGTTGATGTCCACTGTATAATATAGGCTTGGAGTTTGTCTGACCTACATGTTGTTCTAGGGATGGGTGCCCGATCTGTATTCCCTCACCTGCAGCAGGATCTGTAAAGCTGGTTTGCTGGTCACTCTACTGACTATACATGCTGTAGTTTCTATGATGGAAATAGTCTTGGTTCTGTGAATCTCTCTGGTGTAGTTGTCTCACTGGAGAACTGGATAAGGTCCCTTAAAGTAGGAGCTCTAGCATGTGCTTCCTACCTCCAAATGATCTTTCAGGATTCTTTCAGGACCCCTTTCCTGGCAGGAAGTAGGACCTGCCCACTCTTACCAAGAGGCGAGGAACAGGGTGATTAACCCTGTCCCTGCTAACCATACCTCTCATGCTGGTTATCAGTGATGAGTGGCAGAGGCAATATTTAAATTTGCGATATTTCGCAAATATTTGGGTGAAAATACGTCATATATTCGCAAATTCGAGAGTTCGTGATCTCCAGTCATTATTTTCTTGATTGCGAAAATCGGCAATCGGAAAATTCACGATACGAAAATTCACGATCAACACTACTCCTAGTCTTCTCATTGGCCCACAAGCAATAAGCAGTGAGGGATCATGGGTACTGATGAAAAAAAAAATCAAGAATATTCGCAATTACGAATATATAGCACTATATTCTAGATATTCGCAAATTCTGAAGTGCCAATATTCGCAATAAAATACTGGTTATATGACAATACATAAAAATAACACATAATACAACTGCAGGTACCCCCAAGTATGGGGTATTACAGATGGAAGATGGCAGAAGATTTTCGGCTGTGTAGGGGTCTTAGAAGCAGCAGCAGTAGTACCGTATGGAACATAATGGACAAGGCAGGAGACATACAACTATGTAGGGGTTGTAGTAGCAGCAACAACAGCACAGTATGGTATATAATGACAATGAAGAGATTTGCAGCTAGGTAGAGGAGGAAGAATGGACAACAACAACAGAGTTATGGGCTGTGATAGACAGCCAGTCAGTGGCAGTGGGCATCTTTGGCTGGTGATTAGTGATGATCAAGCACTAAAGTATTCGGGTGTTCGGCCCGAACACATTGCACCCGAGTAAAATGGAAGTCAATGGGAGACAGCCAGGCACCCCTTGCTCGGAAGAGAAGAGGGTGTCTGGTTCATAAAAAAAAAAAAAGGTAGAAATTGATGGAAACCCCATCAAAATGGTTTGGAAACAGCAGAGGATAGCTGGATGTGTCTTAGACTCCCATTATGTACAACATACAATAGACAATCACACAAAAGCTATATGCCAAAAAGCCAGGTATGCGCAAGCCATCAATCTATCCATGAGACAGATGACAGGCTTAGTCAGCATACCTTACAATGGCAGCCTTGTGCACTATGAGATATTCCAAATCAGCTCTCAACTGACTGAGAACCAGTAAACCTCAAAGTTATTTCGCATCTGTTGGATGGCTAGGGTGGACCTGCACACCTAGATCGATATCATTAGGGCGACAAAAAGTTTTCTGATTGTCCTAACATAATATCCAATAACCTTTCTATACAGTTTTGTAATGTACTAATTTGCATAAACATGGGCATATGGGAAAGACATGCAAATGAGCAGAATCTGCCTTGTTTTTCAGCCTTCATAAGACTATGAAAACCAATAGATGGCGCTATTGAGTTATGAACAGTGCTCTCTATTGGTTTCACAGTCTTATGACAAGACTAGAGTCTTATCACATGCTTATTAGTGTAGCCTTTGCATGGAAAATTTGCGATAAAAATTTGCGATTAGAATATTCGCGGTCTACACTAGGATGACATCTGACACTGGGAAAGCTGGGTAATAACTCAGTGATAAAATCTGACATTGGAAAGGCTGGGTAATAACTCGCAATCTACACTGAGTTATTACCCAGCTTTTCCAGTGTCAGATATTATCACTGACTTACTACATAATTATTACATAATATTCGCTATATTGCTATATATTCATTTTTTTTGGAATATTACGAATATTCTAAAAAACTAATATAGAGCAATATAGCGAATATGATCTCAACGAATAGTCTTGTCATAAACACTATGCAACTAATAGAGGACGCTGTTCATAAGAGATTCTTTTTATTTGAATGTCTTTCCCATATGCCCATGTTTATGCAAATACATTTTTACATGACAAAACTGTATAGAAAGGTTATTGAATATTATGTTAGGACAATCAGAAAACTTTTTGTCGCTCTAATAATATTGATATAGGTGTGCAGGTCCACACAAGCCATCCAACAGATGCAAAATAACTTTGAGGTTTACTGGTTCTCAGTCAGTGGGTGCCTGGGGTTCTCACATTGAGTTCCATTGTATTAAATTATATTCGAACACCCAAATTATTCGGCTGAGCATGCTCGCTCATCACTACTGGTGATAAATAGCCAGTCCTGAATGTAAGAAATAGCAGATCCATTTATTGGCATTAGCCATATCATGGCAATGCTCCATGCCTGTCTCCATTCCGCTATCTGGGGTGGGCACGGGTGCTGCATTGCTTACCTACCTTTTGACTGGCTGCTTGGTCTCTTTATGTGTGTGTATTAAAGTCTGTTTATTGAATCTCTTCCTGCAGCACTGCTATGGTTGATTCCCCTTCATTCTCTGTATCCAGCTGTTTGACTTATAAGGTTACTTCATGCCCCCTTTATATGCAAGGCTCTTTGTTCTCCCCCTTGCCTTTTCAATTAATTTCCTTTGGTTTAACTTTCTTGCTAGGCCCTGCAAAGGAGCTATAATCCATTTGTCTGTCTATGTACCAAATTCTGTTTCATGGATCCTGACTGTTCACCATACTGACCCCGAGCTGCTGGACTATTTCTCGTATTAACACGTGCTCTGCCTACCCTGACTATGTGTATTGTCTGCTACCTCATGCTCTGCAACAGTGTCTCTTACCCTATTGGGTCAGCAGCCAACCAGATCAGGGCTACTACTAAGAGGTAGGAGTCTGGTGGCTCAACTGCAGCAAAGGCCATATCCCTGGATAAACCAGGGGATCACCAGCATTACGTACTCAGAACTAGTCCAAAGTTAAACTAGTTGGTTGATATAGTGGTTCCACGCTAACTGCATGTAACAAGTCGGAGGTGTGTATAAGAATCCTCACACATTTCTATCTGGGTGCGTTATTTTGTTATTTTGTCACTGTGTGTGCTATGTATATGTATATACACTCACCTAAAGAATTATTAGGAACACCATACTAATACGGTGTTGGGCCCCCTTTTGCCTTCAGAACTGCCTTAATTCTACGTGGCATTGATTCAACAAGGTGCTGATAGCATTCTTTAGAAATGTTGGCCCATATTGATAGGATAGCATCTTGCAGTTGATGGAGATTTGAGGGATGCACATCCAGGGCACGAATCTCCCGTTCCACCACATCCCAAAGATGCTCTATTGGGTTGAGATCTGGTGAATGTGGGGGCCCTTTTAGTACAGTGAATTCATTGTCATGTTCAAGAAACCAATTTGAAATGATTTGAGCTTTGTGACATGGTGCATTATCCTGCTGGAAGTAGCCATCAGAGGATGGATACATGTTATCTTCCTGTTTACGCCAAATTCGGACTCTACCATTTGAATGTCTCAACAGAAATCGAGACTCATCAGACCAGGCAACATTTTTCCAGTCTTTAACAGTCCAATTTTGGTGAGCTCGTGCAAATAGTAGCCTCTTTTTCCTATTTGTAGTGGAGATGAGTGGTACCCGGTGGGGTCTTCTGCTGTTGTAGCCCATCCGCCTCAAGGTTGTGCGTGTTGTGGCTTCACAAATGCTTTGCTGCATACCTCGGTTGTAACGAGTGGTTCTTTCAGTCAACGTTGCTCTTCTATCAGCTTGAATCAGTCGGCCCATTCTCCTCTGACCTCTAGCATCCACAAGGCATTTTCGCCCACAGGACTGCCGCATACTGGATGTTTTTCCCTTTTCACACCATTCTTTGTAAACCCTAGAAATGGTTGTGCGTGAAAATCCCAGTAACTGAGCAGATTGTGAAATATTCAGACCGGCCCGTCTGGCACCAACAACCATGCCACCCTCAAAATTGCTTAAATCACCTTTCTTTCCCATTCTGACATTCAGTTTGGAGTTCAGGAGATTGTCTTGACCAGGACCACACCCCTAAATGCATTGAAGCAACTGCCATGTGATTGGTTGACTAGATAATTGCATTAATGAGAAATAGAACAGGTGTTCCTAATAATTCTTTAGGTGAGTGTATATATATATATATATATATATATTTTTTATTTTATTTATTTATTTATTTTTTTACACATAGTGCCAAAAACAAAAGTGTGTGCGTATTTGTATATGTGTGTGTATGTGTCTGTGAAATGGGGAAACAGCTCTCCTTGTCTGAACACTGTTTGTGTAGATTAAATTAAATGATCTGGGCTGACATTCTGCTGTTTGGCCACAAGATGCTGCTGTTTCCTAAACACAGCTACAGACTGCATATATTTCCATATTCATAAGGGGTGGAGTTACACAGAGCCTGGAGAGGAGGAGAAAGGAAGCAGCCATCTTAGAGGGAACTGAGACTGAGGAACTTTGTCAGCAGAGGACCTGACAGCATCCAGGTGTGAGAGCATCCTTCAGTGACCAGAGCTGCAGCTAAGTGAAGCTGATTGTGTCCAAGACCATAATCCTGTCCAGAGTATTGAGGATTCCTTCCAAGAACGCTGATGAGAGATGAGGAGCAAAGCTACATATACTGCGGGACTGCATGCTTGTTGGAGAGGCATTTGTTCTGTTCACAGTCACCAGCGGATGCAGAGCAGACCCAGGTCTGTAAGATCGTGCACGCACGTCATTACAGTGTTGGCACCTAGAGACTGAGACCAGGCCTGTAGTTACCGTATTTTCCACCCTATAAGACGCACCTGCCCATAACACACAGCTAGGGTTTAGAGGAGGAAAATAAGAAAAAATATATTTTTAACTAAAGGTGTGTTAAAATTTATGGGGAGGGTCTGCTGTTGACACAATGTTAAGGGTGGGGATCTGCTCCTGAGATAATATGGGGGGATCTGCTGCTGAAGGACAGACAACAGAGGGTTGTAGTCAATGAAGTATATTCAGACCATTGTCTTGTTACCAGTGGGGTACCTCAGGGATCTGTTCTGGGACCCATATTGTTTAATATCTTTATCAGCGAAATTGCAAAAGGCCTTGATGGTAAGGTGTGTCTTTTTGCTGATGACACAAAGATTTTTAACAGGGTTAATGTTCCTGGAGGGATATACCAAATGGAAAAGGATTTAGGAAAACTTGAGGAATGGTCAAAAATCTGGCAACTAAAATTTAATGTTGATAAGTGCAAGATAATGCACCTGGGGCGTAAAAACCCAAGAGCAGAATATAAAATCAGTCCTAACATCAGTATCTGAGGAAAGGGATTTAGGTGTCATTATTTCAGAAGACTTAAAGGTAGGCAGACAATGTCATAGAGCAGCAGGAAATGCTAGCAGAATGCTTGGGTGTATAGGGAGAGGCATTACCAGTAGAAAGAGGGAGGTGTTCATGCCACTCTACAGAGCACTAGTGAGACCTCATTTGGGATATTGTGCACAGTACTGATGACCATATCTCCAGAAGGATATTGATACTTTGGAGAGAGTTCAGAGAAGAGCTACTAAACTAGTACATGGATTGCAGGATAAGGAAAGATTAAAGGACCTTAACATGTATAGCTTGGAAGAAAGACGAGACAGAGGGGATATGATAGAAACTTTTAAATACATAAAGGGAATCAACAAGGTAAAAGAGGAGAGAATATTTAAAAGAAGAAAAACTGCTACAAGAGGGCATAGTTTTAAATTAGAGGGGCAAAGGTTTAAAAGTAATATCAGGAAGTATTACTTTACTGAGAGAGTAGTGGATGCATGGAATAGCCTTCCTGCAGAAGTGGTAGCTGCAAATACATTGAAGGGGTTTAAGCATGCATGGGATAGGCATAAGGCCATCCTTCATATAAGATAGGGCCAGGGGCTATTCATAGTATTCAGTATATTGGGCAGACTAGATGGGCCAACTGGTTCTTATCTGCCGACACATTCTATGTTTCTATGTTATGGGGGATCTGAAAGGAAGAGGGGATTTTTCTGTACTAGCACACATAATAAAGGGTTGTTTTTGTGGTATCAGTATTTTCAGGGAGACTGTTTCTGCAGGAAAGTATTGGGGAGCACAGTGGACACAGTATTGGGGGTGGCATGATGGGGTGCTAAGAAGGTGGGAGGATGATGGAAAAGTAAGAAAATAAGATGTCTGTTTATTAAACTCTGCAGAGACGAGGCGCGGCTGAAAGAAGTCACCATTGTGGTGTGGTCTAACAGGAGAAGAAGAGAAAAGAGAATATATACATCAGAGAAGTCACTGGATGTAAGAGGTACATATGTGGGACTGTATTACACTGTATGTTCTGTAGCGCTGTATGTAATGTTTTTCAAGTATGTCTTTAAAGGGGTTGTCCGCATTTTTTTTGTATGAGTGCTGCCTTCTCTGCTCTGTTTACCTGCTCATCACTGCAAATGCTACGGCGAGCAGGTGAACAGAACAGAGAAAGCAGCTCTCATATGAGCGCTGCCCTCTCTTCAAACAGCTGGGGGCACAGAGGGCATTACTAATGTGAAGGGGGTACAATCACAATGGGCATTTCTACTATGGAGGGGGCACAGAGCCAGAGGGCATTACTACAATGAAGGGGGCACAGTGGGCATTATTACTGTGAAGGGGGCACAGAGGGCATTATTACTGTGAAGGGGGTACAGTGGGTATTATTACTGTGAAAAGGCACAATGGGCATTATTACTCTGAAGGGGGCACAATGGGCATTATTACTGTGAAGGGGCACAATAGGCATTATTACTGTGAAGGGGGCACAATGGGGATTTCTACTATGGAGGGGGCACAGAAGGCATTACTAGCACAGTGGGCATTATTACTGCGAAGGGGGCACAATAGGCATTATTACTGTGAAGGGGGCACAATAGGCATTATTACTGTGAAGGGGAACAATGGGCATTATTACTATGAAGGGGACACAATGGGGATTATTACTGTGAAGGAGGGACAAAGAGAGCATTACAACTGTGAAGGGGGCACGGAGAGGGCATAACTACTCTGAGAGTGCACAATGTGGGCATAACTACTGTGAGTGGGCACACATCTGTACAAAACTACTGTGAAGGTTGTACAATGAGGGCAATACTACTGTGAGGGGGTATAATATTTTTAAAGTGTTTGGGGGGGGGGGGGCAGAGAAAGGACCCACCCCGGGTGCCAAACACGCTAGGCACGCCACTGCTGTATACCACTGAATTATTGAATCACTCCAACACTATCAGAATTCAGAAATATGTAAATTAGTAATAATATGTTGATTGCATTTTCATTGAGGTTATGTGAGTCACATTAATTTGTATGGAAATGAGCACTTATCACCTCATTATAGATTTGGGTGCTTTGCACCAAGCTGTAATAGAGTGTGATAAGCCAAAACTATTCTTATAACCCATTTGTCACTATCATTGCTCCATAACCTTGCAGTAACATCTAGAAATATCTTCTGCATATTAGTAAAATTGATTTGTTATATTTCGTACAGGAGGCACACTGTCTAGTGTTGCTCATGGATAATTATTGATACACATATGCATTATATGGTCAAAATTATGTGGACACCCCGCAATATTTATTCTATTTAAGCCGCACCTTTTGCAAACAAATGCATCAAGTCATGAACAAAGCCATACAATCTCTATAGACAACCATTGCTGATATTATGGGTCATGGGTGTCATTAATTGCCCGTGTCTGACGCTGCCCCACTGCTTCTATTAGGAACAATATTCATTGGACTACTACTACACCCATTTTGCCTTCCACCATCACTTCCATTCTCTCCTTCCTCTGTGTGCAAGGCTGCTTCTAATTGTTAATCATCTTCTGCTATAAATGCTACATGACCCTCTCACTTGTTGCATGTGCTTAGGTTCCTAGTTTACTTGTGAAGGTATCCTTTTTTTGTCTTCCCATGTAACAAACTTCTTCTTATTAACCAACTCTGACACTCCAATGTCTGCCTTAACATTAGCCTGTCTAACATACTGATGCTTTGCTGCCTGCCCTGACCTCAAATTAGTTTCACGGAACAGCACATACTATGTCTGCCTTGACCTCTGTCTGTTTACTGATTGAGTATTGTCTTTCTCCTGGGTGTTTCGCTTTGGTGTCTCTGACCCACGTGGGTCATCTGCCAACTACATCTGGATTATTCCAAGGGGTACTGGCTTGGTGTGTCCCCTGCAGCAAAGACCAGATCCCTGTATAGCGAGTTAAAGGGTGAAACCAGGGGATCACCAGGATAACACCTTTAGGACTAGCCCAAAGTGAGACTGGCCAGATGCAGAAAAAGAAAGAAGAAGCTGCATCTGGATATGCTGCCCAGCCAGGGACCTTGCCGCGTCATGGAGCAGCATCCAAAGTGGAATACAATACATACCTGCAGAGTGTTGCACCTCCAACACAACTAAGCCAGATGAGCACCTTTTCTGCCTAGCACCACTCTCTTCATCTAGCGGTACTTCCTATGTGTGCTCTCCCCTTTGTATTATCCAAAGTCAGACTGGTTAATTTGTATAGTAGGTCTGCCAGATACATTGTAGAACTTTAACTATGACAAATTACTTATCTGCTACATCTGTCTCAGTTAACTGTAAGCTCTAACATTGTGAAATATCATGAGAGTGGCTCAACATGTTCTTCACAGTTTGAATCCACTAACAAGTAAATCAAGTTAGAATCCACTTATAAGAAAAGTATAGCTATAGGAACATCTTCAAATAAAGGTGGGTGACAATTAAATGGCACTTGCAGGCACTTTTGTATATAGATATCCATGGTATGATACAGGTCTGGTATTTGACTGGCCTGAAAGAGGTCTAGGTGATAGGTGTCTGAGCCATAGTTCCTCACCTGCAGCAAAGCCTGTAAAGCAGTGATTTTTTTGATCACTTTGCTGTCTAGGCACACTGAATCTTTTTAGATGTGTTCTTGATTTTGACAATTTTTCTGGAGTGAAGGTCTCACAGGAGCACTAATTAAGGTTCCCTGAAAAAGGAGCTTAGGCATTAGCTTCCTTCCCTTTGCTGTCTCTCTGGAACGCCGGAAGAAGGACCAGGCCACTCCTACCAAGGGAGAGGAACTGTGTCGTTAGCCTTGTTCCTGCTAACCATTGCAAATGCATACCCCAAGTGCACAGCAGAAACAAGGCATAATACTTTAAGTAACAATAATAAATAACAAGCAATTGCAGATACTGCCATGTCTGGGGTACTGCAATAGCAGGTGCTATTAGTAAGAATGTTTTGTTAGAAGCACAGATGCATGGTTTGGGCTCAGACTGAATCCTATTTTAATAGAAAGAAAATACAGATAACTTTTTATTTGAAGAAGTGCTATAAGCTATACTTGTATCTGGATTTTAACTTGCAAGTCAGCAAGTCAGTCTTTCTGTTCTCTGGAATGGTGGACGTGCGTGTACACAGAGATATGGAGAATGTGGTGAGCTAGTAATGGAAGGTGAACCTCTAGAATTATTAGCAGCTCAGCCACATACATACATTGTCCAAAGAAACATTCCACAATTTTTTCAATTCAATTCACACCGAATCCGAATTTTCTCATGCTTTGTGGTAACGAATCACATTTTTTCCTAAAATGTCTACTGCACGTGTTAGGACATAACGGAGGTACTGGTTAATACTGCTCGACTCCCCACAGTCATACCCCAACCCTACCTCAATCAAGATGCCTCCCCCAACCCCCCTTTCCCCAATAATGACACGGACACCGCTTTTGGATTAATTTGGCCACATCAGCCTATTTATTGCAAACATACATATAATATTATAATAATATTAACCTCATAAATGCCAACCAAAACACATTAACATGTATGTCCCTTCTTTCCCTAGGGGGAGGCCCTTGAAGCCCTAAAACACCAAACAACCGTGCCGAGGTGAGCCGACTTACCCCCAGCCGTTGACCGCTAGCTCGGAGGCACCCCTGATCCCCCTCAAGCCCGTGCGTCCCTCCACACCTGCACCGCAATCTCCATGCCCTCCTGTATCGCCAAGCTTCACATATCCAAACCCAGGGCGTTGAGGTGCACCCTGTCACTATGCCAGAACCCCCCGATACCCTTCTCCAGATCCCGATGCCGCACCGCTAACCCCCCATTCCTCACCATGAACCTCCCAATAGCCCTATTGACTTTCACTCGGGCCATGTTTAAACCCGCCACTGAGCGGGGGCCCCGCAAAACCGTTCTCGGCACAATGTCCGACCATACCGTTATCATCCCCGGGTACAATGCCCATAACCGCAACAAATCAAATTTTACGTCTCTCACCAACTCCCTAAAGGGCCTAGCCCCCAAGTCATTCCCCCCTACATGTAGGACCAAAACATCACCTGCCTAACAAATCTGTTAAACTCCGGAAGAACCCCACTCCACATCATCCCCCGCTTGCCAATCCACCTTACCACTGCCACTTCACGAGCAAACCCGAATTGCAAACCATCTGGCCTAACCACAGCCCTGGAAGCTCCCCACCACACATACGAATGACCCAACAACCAAATCAACGCTGGGTCCGAACCTGCAATGATAAAGGAAACAAGAGAAACAAGAAGCAACCATGCCACAACTGCTGAACCCATTCCCCTAACTTCCCACCTCTCACCAAACCACCCCTTCGGGCCTTACGTATGACCTAAATCTTACCGATTCCCACCTACCTATCCTTTTTATGACGTCGTCACCTAACCCCCATCTAGCTGCCTCCGTCGCCGCCCAATTCTAAACGAGTGGCTGGAAAAACCTAACTCCCCTCGCCCAACTCGGCCAAACACCGCCTAAAAACTGCCGAAAACTGAAATCGTGAAAGTAAGGAACCATCCTCATGAACCAATAACGGGGTCAACCCGTCTCCCCCTCTTCCCCTGGTAAAATCCTGCATGCAGCGTAGTGGGCACATTAGACAATTTGGGATTTCAAACAAAACAACCCGCGGCCCTTTCCCTTCCATGTCAGTCTTTGACCGCCTGATCACAAATTCCACCCTATCCGGCAAAACATCCATGTCATCCCTAAACAGCCCCCCTCTTCTATCCACTGTCGGGCTAACCAATTCGCCCAGCCGCAATGCCCCTAAAAACGCCAGCGAAAAAGCCAGTCTGAACAACTTCGCTTCCCCGTCTGACCTGCACACCGTACCCAACTGCTCCCCCAGCTTAACCAACAATGTAAACGACACCGGGCGGCGGGAGTCTTCCCCTGCCTTTTCCCGACGCCAACCCTTCATGGCCTGCGCTACCAAAAACGATTTAGTTACATCCCTTAAATTCCTGAGCCAAAAACCAAAAACCAGCCCTGCCAAGCAACTATTCATCCTAGAAACAGACCAACCCTCATCCCTGCAATGCCCAATAAACAACAACATAGGTATTTCTAAATCCTCGTCACCCACACCCAATCTCGCTTTCCACTGTTCCCAACACTCCCAAGCCCTCGAGTACCTTTCCCACGTACCAGGCGCCAAAGATGACCGGATAAGGCCCGCTACTGCTACTCCAGAACGTTCCACAGCGAGACCGGACATTCTACCCCCACCTCCGCCGCGCACGGAGCTAGCTGACGAAACCGGTCCCACAGTGAACGAGAAAGAGCATCAGCGATACAGTTGTCAACCCCAGGCACATGCACAGCCACGACCCAAGCGTTAAGTATCAAACACTCCAGCACTAACTTCTGCAACAACCGAACCACCAATGGCGATGAGGCCGACAAACCGTTGATCGCCTGTACTACCCCCAAGTTATCACAATGAAAGCAGACTTTTTTGTCCCGGAAAAACTTCCCCCACAACAGAACCGCCACTACGATCGGGAAAAGTTCCAACAGGGCCAAATTTCTTACCCAACCCCTCTGGACCCAGCTATCAGGCCACACTCCCGTGCACCATTGCCCACCTGAGTACACGCCATACCCGCAACCCCCTGCCGCGTCTGAAAACAAATCAAAATCCACTGCATTCACCATCTCCCCCATAAACAATGACCGGCCGTTATACTTATCTAAAAAACGAACCCCAAAATGCCAGATCGGCCTTCAACTCCCGACTTAACCTGATGAAATGATGCGGAGCCCGGACCCCCGATGTCGCCCCAGCCAACCGCCTACAAAAGATACTGCCCATTGGCATGATCCTGCATGCGAAGTTCAGTTAACCAAGGAGCGACTGAAGTTCCTTAAACTTTATTTTCTCCAACCGCCCCGCCCTGGCCGCCTCCCTTCTCAGATCCTCCAATTTATCCGATGGCAGCCTACACTCCATTTGCTCCGAATCAATCATGATCCCAAGAAACTCAATTCAGTTGTAGACCTCACCGTCTTTTCCCCCGCCAATGGAACCCCGAACTGCCCAAACAACCCGCATAACGTGTTTAACAAAACTGAACAAACCCGCAAATTTGCCGGGCCCACGCAAAGGAAGTCATCTAAAGTAATGGATGACGGAGTTACTACCCGACAAATCCCTAACCGCCCATTCCAAAAATCAACTAAAGGTCTCAAAATATGCGCACGACAGGGAGGAACCCATCGGTAAACAACGGTCTACAAAAATCCCCCCCTTCCAAAAACACTCCAGCAAATGCAAGCTATCTGGATGCACCGGCAGTAGACGGAACGCTGCTTCAATATCCGTCTTTGCCATAAGCGCCCCCTTTCCGAACCGCTTCACCCATGCCACTGCCGCGTCAAATGACGTATAAACCACGGAACACAGATCCAGGTCTATGCCATCATTGACCCTAGGGAAAGACAGGTGGTGAATTAGCCGGAATTCATTGGGCTCCTTCTTCGGGACCACCCCCAGCGGAGACAGACGCAAGTCCGCTAGCGGCGGCACCAAAAAACGGGCCGGCCATCTTACCTAGCTTGACCTCCTTTTCCAACTTATCCGGAACGACCCCCGGGTGCTCCAACGCCGAACGCAAATTCTTTTTAACTAAACGAGCGCCGGACTGAACAAACGGTATCCGAAAACCCGACGCAAACCCTTCCCCCAACAAAGCCGCCGCTTGCCTATCTGGGGTAAGGCCGCATCCTTCCCAGCCGCACTGGCGTCTCCCCCTTTTCCAAAACCGTCTGCCCCTCTTTGCTTACCTCCCCTAAAACATTGCGAGGCTCCGTGTGACCCGCCGCAAGTGGAGCATTCGTGCTTAAACTTGCACTTTGTCCCAAACTTGCAACTCCTTTCATTAAAAAGGAAGCACAGCCCTTTTGCGGATGCCACTGCAAATCCGGACTGCCCCCCTCTACTAGATTCCCCCCGAAAGGACTGTCCTGCACTAACCGGTGCCGTCACCTTCAACCACAAGGCGATATCCTTATGGTCCCATTTTATCCCCGGACGCACTGCCTTCTGCTGCCTGAACTACTCGTCGTACCGCAGCCACGCCATACCCCCATACACCCTATACGCCTTCCCTATCGCATAGAGATAACAAAAAAGAGCGGAGCAGCACTCCGGCTCCTTTTCCCCAATGACACTTGCCAAAATCGCGAACGCCTGCAACCAGTCCGCAGAATTAACCAGTGTCACCATCTCTCTTCCTCCTCCTTCTTGCCCTCATCTCGCTTCGCCCTATCCAGATTAAATTTTTCTAAGGGAAGCAGGGAAAAAATATCAACATACTCCCCTTTCCATATTTTCTCCCTTAACTCATGTTTCAAATGGTCGCCCAATGGTCCCTCGAAACAGACGTATTCTTCACCTTTAGCCCTGTCATCTAACCTCGCCACTTCTTCCTCCCCAGCCCCCCGCTTGCGTTTCCACCGATACTGTACTCGCCCCCGCATCCGGAGCCCCCGTCCCAAAGCCCCCAACCCCCCCAAGGCCCCCAACACCCCACGCCGGTAATGGGGACAGTCCCCCCATCCCAGGCCCGCAACCAAACCCGCCAATCCTCCCAACAACTGACCTAGATCTGACTGGGACCCCCCATCCCCGCCCGCTAAGTTAACCCCCCAACTGTACTATAGAACCCCAAGGCGCCTCACCTGGCTCCGTGGGTGCTGTGACCACACCAGCTGCAGATCCTGAATCCGGACGTCCCGCCCTCCTTGGATCCTCTTCTGCCAGATGTCCCCTGACTGAGCTGGAGTCAGGGACGTAGTTCCCAGAGCGCACATGTCCATCTTCAGAGGAGGCGGAGCCTCCCTCCTCTTCTCTCCTGGATGTTCCCGCCGAGGGCCTGCTGGAGCTGTTCTCTTCCCCCACAGCATCCCCGTCCTCCATCTTGCTGTCGGCTGGGGCCGCCGTTCCTGGTCCGGACTCCAGGCGCCGGGTCGATCGCCGGGCAGACCTGGCACGGCCTGCAGGTGAGCTCCGCCGACTTCTCGGATTCCTCCCATGCCCGGGGGTGCAGGGAGGCACTGGATCAGCTGCCCCCCGGCGTGAAGGGTCCCTGGTGGGGCTTCGTTTTCGGTGCTGAGCCCGAGGGGACGCCAATTCCAGGCTGGGGCGCGCCAGCGGCCTGGACTGCCGCGGCTCGGACACCACAGGCGGAGGCGTAGCTGGAACTTCCGCCTTTCCTTGCAGCAGCTCCTGCACTCTGTCCTACAGCCATCCTTCTCCTCGTTCCGCTGCCGCCCTCCGCAACTCCTGGATGATAGCCTCCATGGTAGCCACAGGTAAGTCAGGTCTTGGCGCTTTCCTAACAAAATGGCCCCTAACCGACTGCTGCCCCTCACTTTTAACCCCTCGGACACCCCCACATAATTAAAACTACCAATCCCTGTACCAATCTTTAGCATACTGCAGTCGACTCTTCTTATTCTTTGGAGACAGCAATGGGGTGCGCCTGGGAGTTCTGGCACGGAGGCCTTCATTACGCAGTGTGCGCCTTATTGTCTGAGCTGAAACTTCAGTACCCACATCTGACAAATATTTTTTCAGTTCCTCAGCAGTCACACGGGGACTTTTCTCCACTTTGCGCTTCAGGTAGCGCACAGCAGTCGAAGTCAGCATCTTCTTTCTGCCACGACCAGGTAGCGTTTCAACAGTGCCCTTTGCCTTGAATTTGCGAATGATGCTTCCTATGGTGTCTCTTGGTATGTTTAACATCTTTGCAATTTTCTTATAGCCATTGCCCTTCCTGTGAAGAGAAATCACCTCTTCTCTTGTCTTCCTGGACCATTCTCTTGACTTCACCATGTTTGTAAACACACCAGTAAATGTCTAGAAGGAGCTGAGTATCACAGTCCTTTTAAATCTGCCTAATTGGTGCTTATTATGCTTGATTGCTGCTCCTTGACATCCACAAGTGTTTTCAATACCTGATCGAAAACACTTGAATGAACCTCTGTTCTTAAGAGTGGTAGTCTTTAAGGGGTTGAATAATTGTGTCAATGAAGAAATCACAAAAAAAACATTTAATACTGTATTACAAAAACAATTGATGTCATTTTAGTTGCATTTGGTTCTTTAAAAAGTCCTTGTAAGATTTCACTCTGAACACAATTACAAATGTACACTAAATTCCCTAAAACCCTTTACAGCATTGGGGGTTGAATAATTTTGAACACAACTGTACAGGGTGGGCCATTTATATGGATACACCTTAATAAAATGGGAATGGTTGGTGATATTAACTTCCTGTTTGTGGCATATTAGTATATGTGAGGGGGGAAACTTTTCAAGATGGGTGGTGACCATGGCGGCCATTTTGAAGTCGGCCATTTTGAATCCAACTTTTGTTTTTTCAATAGGAAGAGGGTCATGTGACACATCAAACTTATTGGGAATTTCACACGAAAAACAATGGTGTGCTTGGTTTTAACATAACTTTATTCTTTCATGAGTTATTTACAAGTTTCTCTTTGTTTACAGCCATTGACATGTCGCTGAGGTTAACATGTGAGGAGCGGATAGAAATTGTGTTGATGTCTGGTGAACGCAGTAACCGGGTCATTGCAGCAGATTTCAATGCAAGACCACCCATCTCCCATGCTACAGTTAGCAAACTGCTTGCTAAGTTTCGTGAAACTGGTTCAGTGTTGGATTTGCCAAAATGTGGACGCATGAAATCTGTCTCTAATGAAGAAACATCAGTGGCTGTCCTAGCTTCATTCAGCAAGAGCCCACAGCATAGCACTCGCCGCATGTCACTGGAGAGTGGCATTAGTCGAACATCCCTTCGGCGGATATTAGCTACTCACAAATGGCACCCTTACAAACTCCAGCTACTGCAGCCTCTCAACGAGGATGACCCAGATCGGCGCACTGAATTTGAAGAATGGGAAAAACAAAAATTGGAACAGGACCATCAGTTTACGCAGAAGATTTTGTTCAGTGATGAGGCAAACTTTTATGTGAATGGTGAAGTTAACAAACAAAACCACCGCTATTGTTCTGACACTAACCCACATTGGATAGATCCCTCCAAGACTGTTGGAACAAAAAAATTGATGTTATGGTGTGGTATATGGGGTACAAAGATAGTGGGGCCATTCTTCATCAATGGAAACCTCAAGGCCACTGGATATGCGAAATTGCTACATGATGATGTTTTTCCCTTTTTATGCACTGAAGCTGGCACGTTCCCTGAGTTATTCCAGCAAGATGGTGCACCACCACATTATGGGTGTAAGGTCCGAGCATTCCTAGATGAACAGTTTCCTGAAAAGTGGATTGGTCGTCGTGGGCCATTTGAATGGCCCCCAAGGTCTCCCGATCTGACCCCCTTAGACTTTTATCTTTGGGGTCATCTGAAGGCAATTGTCTATGCTGTGAAGATACGAGATGTGCAGCACCTGAAACTACGGATACTGGAAGCCTGTGCTAGCATTTCTCCTGCGGTGTTGCTATCAGTGTGTGAAGAGTGGGAGAAGAGGGTTGCATTGACAATCCAACACAATGGGCAGCACATTGAACACATTTTATAAGTGGTCAGAAACTTGTAAATAACTCATGAAAGAATACAGTTACGTTTAAACCAAGCACACCATTGTTTTTCTTGCGGAATTCCCAATAAGTTTCATGTGTCACATGACCCTATTCCTATTTAAAAAAAAAGTTGGATTCATAATGGCCGACTTCAAAATGGCCGCCATGGTCACCACCCATCTTGAAAAGTTTCCCCCCTCACATATACTAATGTGCCGCAAACAGGAAGTTAATATCACCAACCATTCCCATTTTATTAAGGTGTATCCATATAAATGGCCCACCCTGTATTATTATTTGTTCAGCGGTGCAGTTAAATGTTCTAAAGCCTTTTGTGGTGTGTATAAGTGGAAAAAAGTAAGGGCTTATTTGTCATTTAGCGGTGCAGTTATATGTTCTAAAGCCCTTTTTGGCATGTATTAGTGGTAAAAAATATATATATTTGCCATTCTGCGTTGCAGTTATATGTTCTAAACCCCTTTTTGGCGTGTATTAGTGGCAAAAAAATATATATTATTTGCCGTTCAGCGGTGCAGTTATATGTTCTAAAGCCCTTTGTGACGTGTATAAGTAGAAAAAAGTAAGGGCCTATTTGTCATTCAGTGGTGCAGTTATATGTTCTAAAGCCCTTTTTTGGCGTGTATTAATGGCAAAACATATATATTTGGTGTTCTGAAGTGCAGTTATATGTTCTAAAGCACTTTTTTGCGTGTACTAGTGGCACAAAAAAAAAATTGCCGTTGTGTGGTGAAGTGAGAAAATTACAGCCCTTTTTGGCGTGTATTAGTGGCAAAAAATATGTATATTTGCCGTTCAGCAGGGCAGTTATATGTTCTAAAACCATTTTTGGCATGTATTAGTGGCACAAAAAAAAGTATTTGCCATTGTGTGGTGAAGTGAGAAAATGACAGCCCTTTTTGGCGCATTTAAGTGGCAAAAAAATATATATTTGCTGTTCAGTGGTGCAGTTATATGTTCTAAAGCCTATTGTGGAGTGTATAAGTGGAAACAAATAAAGGCCTGTGCCGGCGCCGCTGCCCCTATCAGCAGGCACGGGCGCCGGGCTCCCTCTTTCCCCTCCTGCCGCCCAGCTGACAAACACGGGCAGCAACTAACTTAACTCTGGAACATGTGATCCATGCCAGTGTTTCCTTGCTGCTGGAAACTTGCACTGCTGCTGAAGCTTGCGTGGGTGTGTCTCTCTTTCCTATGTGGCAACACATACACGCCCTCTGTCTCAGCAGCCAATGGCCGGACTGCAGCATGTATTCAAAGGCACTTCCTACTACAGGAAGTTGCAGGAGCAACCTCAGTGTCTAGCTTGTCTAGTCCCTGTGCAAAGGTGTTTATCTTGTCTGCCTTCCTGTGTACCGAATCCTGCTATTGAACTCCTGGACTTTGCCTGTTTGCTGCCTGCCTCTGACCTCGGATCTCGTTTATGGACTTTGTTTTCCGCCTGCCTCTGACCTAGGACTTTGCTTACTGACATTACTGGATCGCTGCCTGTCCTGACCTGGATCCTCCTGGCCACGCTCGTCCCTTCGGTGCTTGCACCGAGCACTCTGACCCCCTGGTCAGCAGCCACTGACTTGGGGACTACTCTGGAGTGGCACCTGGCAGCTACTCTACGGCCCAAGCCTATCCCCACCATCAGGGGCTCTAGTGAATACCAGGTAGCTACTTAGTTATGCCCCTCCGGAGTATACCCAGTCATTATTTGCCATTCTGCGGTGCAGTTGTATGTTTTTTTTTTGCGTGTATAAGTGTATTTAGGGGTGTATTAGTGGCAAAAAAAAAGTATTTGCCGTTGTGTGGTGAAGTGAGAAAATTACAGCACTTTTTGGCGCGTATTAGTGGCAAAAAAGATATATTTGCCGTTCAGTGGTGCAGTTATATGTTCTAAAGCCCTTTTTGGCGTGTATTAGTGGCATAAAAAAAAGTATTTGCTGTTGTGTGGTGAAGTGAGAAAATTACAGCTCTTTTTGGCGCGTATTAGTGGCAAAAAAATATATATTATTTGGTGTTCTGCGGTTCAGTTATGTTCTAAAGCCTTTTGTGGCGTATATAAGTGGAAAAAAGTAAGCGCCTATTTGCCGTTCAGTGGTGCAGTTATATGTTCTAAAGCATTTATTAGTCGAAAAAAAGGGCTTATTAGCCGTTGTGTGGTGAAGTGAGAAAATTAAAGACTTTTTTAGAAGTCAGTGCTAGAATTAGAGTTTCCATACGGTGTGTTCATTTCCCTTTCCCTAGCTTTGAGGCCTAGTTCCTTTTCCCTTCCCTCCTGTTGTTGGTGTGGTGTTCCCTCCCACATCACTACGTGACAGGTGTATTAGTGGAAAAGACAAGTATGTTTTATTTGCCGCTCTGCGGTCAAGTTACATTGTTCTGCAGCTTTTTGGGTGTATTAATTTTCTTTTTATTTATTTATTTGATCTAAGAGTATGTCAGACAGAGAAGTGCCAGGCCCTGCACAGGGGACAGGCAGAGGCCTACATGTTTCAGGCACAGGTCTCAGAAGAGTAAGGGGGCGTGGCAGCAGGAGTTGCAGCAAAAGGCCTGAACTCCCGGTGTCTTCTAGCGGTCGTTTCTTGACCAGAAACCCAGCGGTTCTTGAATGGTTGACCGGGTCATCCACTTCGTCCCAAGTGATATTATACACCCCTAGCCAAGAGTCGGTGGGTTCGTTAGACACAAATTTTAGTTGTCATGGCCCGGGAGCAGGCCCTGTGCCCTGACCTGTCCTCAACCTGCCTCTGTCCTTTTCTGTTCCCTCGGCCAGAGAAGTTTTATATGCTGTGGGCTCAGCCCCAGTATACAGCGAGGATGAGCTACTAGAGGACAGTCAGCAGCTACTGGAGCAGATGTGGAGGAGACATCCACCGCTTCCTGCGCTAGGTGGGTGCGCTTGCCCGTAAGGAAGCGGGGGAGCCAGCAAGTTGCTAGCGTGGCCGGGAGTGAGCAGGGTGGCAGCAGTGGGAGGTCCGTGGCCAAACGTGTTCGGGGTAGACCACCCACTTTACAGGAGCTACCTGCTTGGAAAATAGTGTTGCACTGGTTCACGGAAGCAGCGGCAGTAGCAGTCAGTCAGTGCGTAGTGTTTGGGGTAAAATCACCTACTCGGCGGTGTGGCAGTTTTTTGTTAAGCAGCCATCGGAGGTGAACATAGCCATATGTAGAATCTGTGGGCAGAAGGTGAAGCGTGTCCAGGGTGCCAATGTTGGCACCACGACCCTGCGTCAACATATGCAGCATCACCATAAAAAGGCCTGGGAAAACCGTGGCTCTGATGTGGTGGTCCAACCTGCCGCAGCAACCGCTGCATCACCCAGTGGCATGCACCCGGTTTCAGGCAGTCAAGGCTCCACCACCTCAGCCAAAAGGAGCCGTCTGTCCTTCTCATCATCTATTGGTCCTGATTCTTCTGCTCCTCCTACTCTTTGTCAGTCATTCCGTCAGCAATCGATCACCGAAGCGATTGCCAAGAGACAACAGTATGCATGCACTCATCCAACGGTGCAGAAGCTGAAAGTGCTCCTGTAATGTTGCTGGTGCTGCAGTCCCTCCCTTTCCAAGTGGTGGACTCTGCACCTTTCAGAGAACTGATGGCTTGTGCCGAGCTGAGGTGGAGAGTCCCACGCCGTAATTTCTTTGCCAAAAAGGCAGTACCGTCCCTGCACACACATGTAGAACAAAAGGTGGGCTAGTCCTTGAGCCTGTCGGTGTCTGCCAAAGTGCACAGCAGCACAAACGTGTGGAGCTGTAACTACAGTCAGGGATAATAAACGCCTCCACGTTGTCACGCTGTTGGTCCTGCGACAATGTCCGCCTCTGCCTCCTCATCCTCCACTGTGTCCTCAGCCTCTACTGCAGGGACAATTCACAGTGCCCCTCCAGCATACCACATGTGCAGGGCACGGCAGTGTCAAGCTGTTCTGCACCTAGTTTGCCTGGTCGAACTGAGTCACACAGTGCTCCATGTACTTCATCAAGAATTCGAATACTGGCTTTCTCCCTGACAACTCAAAATCTGAACCATGGTGACCGACAACGGGAAGAACATGGTGTCGACGCTGCGTAAAGGAGGGCTGAGCCATGCGCCCTGCATGGCACACGTGTTCAATCCGGTTGTCAAGCAGTTCCTGAAGTCTTCCACCCATCTGCAAGACATCCTAAAAATGTCCAGGAAACTTTGCATGCACTTCAGCCACTCGTACACAGCAAAGCACACCCTCCTTGAGCTACAGCAGCAGAACAGCATCCCCCAACATAGGCTGATATGCAACATTTCCACCCATTGGAATTCCACCCTCCATATGTTGGACCGACTATATGAACAGAGAAAGGCCATAAACGATTTATTGATGATCCAAGCAGACAGGAGCACTCCCCTGTATAACTTCGATGTCAACCAGTGGCAACTCATGTGTGACACCTGCCATTTGCTCAGGCCCCTTGAGCAGGCTACGTAATTTGTCAGTCGCCAGGAATATGGGATGAACAACGTCCTTCCACTGAATCATGTCCTGGAACAGATGTTGGTAAATCTGGCTGGTCAGGGCAATGGAGATGTGGCGCCTAGATCTCACAGCCACATGAGCCCTGTGGGGGCTGAACTGGAGGAGGAGGAGGACATTGGAGTACAAGCAATGTGTAGCAAAATGGGTGTTTTTTCTACACAGTTGACAGGAGAAGAGGAGCAGGAACAGCCAGAGGAGCTACAGGGCGATGAAGCAAACGAGACAGAGGACCCAGACACACCGTGGCAGTATGAAGTGGAGATGGAGGAAGGGAGTCCCTCTGAGTCACTTGCACAAATGGTCCGATGCATGCTCACTTGCTTGCGTAGTGACAGCCGAATTGACTTGACTTCTGGCTCTCCACCTTATTGAACCCTCGCTACAGGTCCAAAATGGGGGCCTTTTTATACACCCACTGAGAGGGAGAACAAACTCAACTACTATAGAGACATCCTACGTAGTCAGTTGACCGCTGCCTATCTGTGCCATCGTCCATACATTCCACTTCCATGGGTGCTGGGGAGGGGTGGGGTGGCAGGAGCAGTACCAGCTCCATCAGCAGCAGCCTGAGTCTAGAGTCACTGATGAGCAACTTTCTTCACCCGCTTAGTGAAGAAACTACTTACCAGCAGCAGCATCTATACCTGGAGCGGAACCTGAACCAGCAGGTGGTGGCATACTTGGAAAGCACCCTGCCACCCCATATTGAAGATCGCTGGACTACTGGGCAGTAGTGTTGAGCGAGCATGCTCGGCCGCATACCAGTTCGGTTTGAGCATCGCTATGCTCGGCACATGGCGGTACTCGGCTGAGTACAGCATGTGCTCGAGCGCAATGCTCGAGTCTCCTCCCCGCACGTTTCGTGGCTCCTAAGCAGCCAATAAATGTGCAGGTAAGTATTGCCCTCACTGTAATGCCAGTAGCCAGATATAGCACCCGATGACGCGTGTTTGGCTCATTCTAAGTCAGGGAGAGCTGAGCATAGGAAGGGACACAGAGTATAGGGAGTGTAATTGAATTGAATTTTTCTAGAAAAACATTTTTTATAGACCCAAAAGTCCTTGTAAGGACTACTTCGTGTGACAGCAGCAATATATGTTTGTAGCGCAGCCTGCGCTAAATTTCTCAGTGTTAGGGAGAGCTGTGCATAGGAAGGGACAGACAGTGTAGGGAGTGTAATAGGAACATTTTTATACAAAAAACTTTTTAGAGACCCAAAAGTACTTTTAAGGACTATTGTGTGTGACAGCAGCAATATATATTTTTAGCGCATTCTGCACAAAATACAGTGTAATAGGCTGCTGCGCCACATCTCCTGTTTAAAGTGTGCGCATCCCTAAAGTATCAGTGACATCCAGTACACTTTTTCAGTAGACGGTGTCCCCTGAAGACAGCTAAATTATTCGCGCCACATCTCCTGTGTAAATTGTGCGCATCCCTAAAATACCAGTGACATCCAGTGCACTTTTTCCGTAGACGGTGTCCGCTGTGTACAGTTAAATTATCCACGCCACATCTCCTGTTTGAAGTGTGCGTATACCTAAAATATCAGTGACATCCAGTACACTTTTTCCGTAGACGGTGTCCCCTGTGGACAGTAAAATTATTTGAGCCACATCTCCTGTGTAAATTGTGCGCATCCCTAAAAACATCAGAGACATCCATTGCACTTTTTCCGTAGACGGTGTCCCCTGTGGACAGTAAAATTATCTGAGCCACATCTCCTGTGTAAATTGTGCGCATCCCTAAAAACATCAGAGACATCCATTGCACTTTTTCCGTAGACGGTGTCCGCCGCGGACAGTTAAATTATCTCCAAAAATTTCCATCTGACAACGCTGGTGGCAGAGTTCGTAGTTCCTTGGCCAACCGAGGAGGGGAGACAAGTGGAACACACAGCAGTTCCAACAGAGGCAGGGCAAACACTCTCCAAAGCCTGGGACAGTTTCATGACACCCCGCCAGCACCCTCACCCTGATGCTAAGCCTAGTGTCACAAGGAGGGAAACATTTTGGAAGATGGTGAAGGAGTATATACCAGACTGTGTCAGCGTCCTTAATGAACCCTCAGGGTGTCCAGGCTCTACGTCTTGGATGTGCTGGCCTGCCCTGCTGCCAACGTTTTGTCTGAGCGGGTATTTAGTGCTGCTGGTGGCATTATAACAGATAGGCATATCCGCCTGTCAACTGAAAATGCTGACAGGTTGACTCTTATAAAAATGAACAAAGCCTGGATTGACCATGATTTCTCGACTCCACCAGCTGAACATAAAGGCACTTTAAAGAGGACCTTTCACCTGTATAAACTATGTTAACTGAGTATGCTGCCATATAGAGCGGCGCCTGGGGATCTCACTGCACTTACTATTATCCCCGGGCGCCGCTCCGTTCTCCCGTTATAGGCTCCGGTACCTTTGCTTTTTAAGTTATAGTAGGCGGGTCTTCCCTTGTCCTGTGGGCGTCTCCTTCTCCTAGGCTGCAGCGCTGGCCAATCGCAGCGCACAGCTCACAGCCTGGGAGAAAAAAACCTACCAGGCTGTGAGCTGTGCGCTGCGTATGGCCAGCGCTGCAGCCTAGGAGAAGGAGACGCACACAGGACAAGGGAAGACCCGCCTACTATAACTTAAAAAGCAAAGGTACCGGAGCCTATAACGGGAGAACGGAGCGGCGCCCGGGGATAATAGTAAGTGCAGTGAGATCCCCAGGCGCCGCTCTATATGGCAGCATACTCAGTTCACATAGTTAATACAGGTGAAAGGTCCTCTTTATATGTGTTGTTTATAATGTACTGAACACACTGTATTCCCATGCACCCCTTCCACCACAAACAAGGATATATGGTTGAATCTTCCCTTTCTCATCCTCCTCCTCTTCCATCATATCAACATGCTTAGGCTACTTTCACACTAGCGTTCGGGGCTCCGCTTGTGAGCTCCGTTTGAAGGGGCTCACACGCGGCCCCGAACGCATCCGTCCAGCCCTAATGCATTCTGAGTGGACGCGGATCCGCTCAGAATGCATCAGTCTGGCGGCGTTCAGCCTCCGCTCCGCTCAGCAGGCGGACACCTGAACGCTGCTTGCAGCGTTCGGGTGTCCGCCTGGCCGTGCGGAGGCAAGCGGATCCGTCCAGACTTACAATGTAAGTCAATGGGGACGGATCCGTTTGAAGAAAGAATGGAGGGCCACAGCAGCGTCTCACCAGAAAACTTCTTTATTCAGGAACACTCCTTTCCACAAGGCATATAAAAAGTAATTTACAGCAGCAACGTTTCGGCTACAAGTAGCCTTTGTCAAGCATGTTAACAAGTTAAAATCACAGCCTATAAGTAGCACATGATAGGTCCACCCACACCGCTAAGCAGCCAATAAGATACAAATTTATGTATAACACACCTGTGTATGAAAGCAATGGGAACCAATATGCTGAAATAGATTAGCCAGTTGTAACAGAACGTACCTATATAGGGCCATCACATATAGAGCTCCTCCGTCCCTCCAGCGTCCCATGGTCGGCAGTGCGCATGTCTGCATACGTCATCACATGCGCCACCACGAGGCGGCGCACGTGTGACGTGCCCAAGTGAATCCGAATGCATAGTCAACGCCGGACCACTAACATCATCAGGCGGCGGCCGACTGACGTCACAAGGCCACTCCCACCTGGCGTAACGGATTAGAATATGCATGAGGACTCAAGTGGGGCTGTGCATGGGGGGCGATCGCACCACTGTAATGACTAAACAGTGTGCAAAAAAACGCTCACCAAGGATAGCAGCAATAAAGCATAAACAGCGCACTGGCATTAATACTAGTGCAAGGAAGGAATAGGGAGATATGAAAAAACATATATATATATAGGTATCGCATAGGAACAGCAGGCATAAAAAAACAGAGATCACTAAATATTAATGACAGAAAGTGTTTCCACTATGCACAGGTTCCCATTGATAAGTGATATATCATACATAGGTGTGTGTGGAAGAAACCACAGTAATCATCATAATGCTATAGAGCGGTGTGGTTAAGGCACAAAATTAAAAAAACACAAAGCAGAAAATACTTTAACAGAGGAGAAATATGAAATCAGCCATATAAAGAACATTTCTTGATTAAATCCAGAACTTAGCTGATACCAGCCACATTAAATTCTAGATTTAGACCAAATGGCTGTAGGGATTTCAGTGTGTAGATCCACTTGAGTTCCTTCTTCCTTAATATCGCGTCCCTATCACCCCCTCTCCGTAAGGGACCCACACTGTCAATAACTCTAAAGCGAAGCTGGTTAACAGAATGCCCCGCCTCCACGAAATGTTTCGCAACGGGCTTATCCATGTTCATCTTGCGTATGGTACTCTTATGTTTGTTAATACGTTCTCTAATCTCCATGGTGGTCTCTCCCACATAAATAAGGCTGCAGGGGCACTGGATGGCATAAATCACATCCCGTGACCTGCAAGTATAGTAGCCCTTGATTTTATATTTTTTCCCACTGTAAGGGTGGGAGAAGTATTCACCTTTGAGAACGTTACCACAATTACAGCAAGATAAACATGGATAAGTCCCGTTTTTGCGCGGTGCAAAAAGTTTTTGTATCGGTGACTGGCCACCTACATCGGATTTAACCAGTCTATCACGGAGGCTAGGGTTCCGTCTGTATGCCATCAACGGCGGGGACTTGAACTCTTCTATATCTGGCAAACCCCGTTGGAGTATATGCCATTCCTTTCTAAGGATGTTTGCAATGTTGCCACTATCCCGGCCGTAGATGGACACAAACGGAACCCTAGTCTCAGAGACCGCCTTTGTTGATTTCCGTAGTGCGGTGCACCTGTCAACCAGCCTCACCCTCCGTTTGGTACGAGTAAGTAGGGGTTTCGGGTAACCTCGTTCCAAGAAACGTGTGCACATTGTGTCAATCCTTTGTGCACACGCATCTTCGTCAGAGACAATTCTCTTCACCCTTAAGAGTTGGCTCCATGGAAGGGAGTCCAGCATTCTATGTGGGTGGTAGCTATCATGCATAAGTAGAGTGTTGCGGTCAGTAGGCTTCCGATAGAGGTCCGTAGCCAAAAGACCCTCCATCACATAGATTCGCACGTCAAGGAACTGCAACTCACTAGGAGAAACAGTTATAGTGAATTGCAGGCCCGGGACACCCGCATTCAAATGAAGATGAAAATTATCAAGTTCATTCATAGTGCCTGTCCAGATCATAAAAATGTCGTCGATGTAGCGCCACCAACATAGGACTCTCTCAGAAAAAGGGGAGTGATACACGAGTTTGTCCTCTACCTCAGCCATAAAGATGTTAGCGTAGGTGGGGGCCACATTGGACCCCATGGCCACACCCCGCTGTTGCTGATAGAAGGTGTCCCCGAAGAGGAAGTAACTCCTCTTCAGGACCACCTCCAAGAGGCGGAGGACAAATCGGCACACATCCGGGGAGAGCCCCATGTCGGATAGGGCCACATCGACGACATTTAACCCATATGTATGGTCAATCGAAGTGTATAAAGACACTACATCGAAACTGACCAACAGAAATTGGGCGGGCAGTTGTAAATCCTGTAATTTAGAAAGAAAATGCCCAGTATCCTTGATATAGGATGGGGCGGAGGTCGCACGGACCTGCAATAACCTGTCCAGAAAGACAGACAATGGATTGAAGACCGAGCCCCTACCAGAGACAATCGGTCGACCCGGTGGGTCAATCAAACTCTTGTGAATCTTGGGGAGTATATATAGCATCGGGGTGATAGGGTGGGGCACCACAAGATATTGGTACAGACCATCATCTATAATGGAACTCTGTAGTGCCTCCTCCAATATCACCCCGATGTCACGCATGATATCCCATTTGGGATCACCGTGTAGTTTCTTATAAACCTCAAGATCACTCAATTGTCTGTCTATCTCTCCAATGTACATCGCAGTGTCCATAACGACCACCGCCCCACCCTTATCTGCAGGCTTAATGGTAATGCGGGTGTCTCGTTCCAACGACATGATAGCCTGTCGTTCAGGAATCGAGAGGTTGTTCCTACCACCAATGGGACTTAAAGATTCGATCTGTTTATGTACTATGTGAATGTACGATTCAACCACATGATTGGTATGAGGTGGTGAAAAGACACTGGGTTTCCTTAGTTGAAATTCTTTACATGTTAATAACGCTGTACTGTTATTACTAATCACAGGTGTTTTATTAGCTTCAACATTTTTAGATGCAAAAAAACATTTTAGGCGTAAATTTCTAAAGAAACGTTGTAGATCCAACTCTAGAGAAAACCAGTCTCTATCGACAGTAGGAGAGAAACTGAGTCCCCGACTCAATACCCGTGTCTGTACGGGGGTGAGTGGGACTGAGGAGATATTAATGACTAATTGTGTTATCTCCGTGGATTGCGTCTGGTCGATATCGCAGACATCGCTTGATTCTGAGGTGGCTTCCCTTTTACGTGGCCGATGGTGTTTTCTGCCACCCCGGCGACATCCCCGTCGCCTAGTTGACCTAAAAAAGGGGCAGACGTGGAGGGTTCATCAGTAGAGTCGGAGACGGTGGAGAAACCAAAATGATTGTGGTCAAACCTCTTGTTGCGCCTCCTCCTGGGCTTCCCTTGTGGCTGTTGATTGCGCCAATTATACACTTTTCCGGACTGGTAATCTTCCAGATCTCGGTGCCATTTTTCCCTTTTAATGCGCTCAGTTTCACTTCTGTAGCGTAGGGCTTGCTGTGCTATTTTATCAGTGTGTACCGTGTATTCCTCAACACTGGTCAAAGCCTGGATTTGCGCATTCAGCTCAATAATCACACCTTTAATTTTCTCCACCTCCTTGCACAAAAAGTCAATGTTGAGCAATATCAATTCAAAGGAATACTTGTTACTCACCGCCTCGAATTTCATACAGAAATCTGTATCGTTGGGAAAGAGGTTCGGTCGTAAATGAGAGCGTAAACCTCTCGGAATCCGGCGGTTCCTATAGTATTCTCTCAGAGTGCTCAGATGTAACTCCATCGTGGTCAGTCTTTTAGACTCCTGTTCACATTTACGCTTAAGCAGATCAATGGAGGGAGTGCTTAAGAAGGAGACTATATGGCTCAATCTTCAAGCGGATCCGCCCCCATTGACTTTCAATGTAAAGTCTGGACGGATCCGTTCAGGCTACTTTCACACTTAGAAATTTTTCTAAGTTATAATGCAGACGGATCCGTTCTGAACGGATGTAAACGTCTGCATTATAGGAGCGGATCCGTCTGATGAAACATCAGACGGACCCGCTCCGAACGCTAGTGTGAAAGTAGCCTTATTCGTCACATATAATGCCCTCGCATATATGCCCTTCGCATAAAATGTTTTACAGGGTCAGCTCACATGCAGGCCCTCGCATATAATTTCTTAGAGGGTCAGCTCAGCTGCAGGGTCAGCTTACACTGTCATTGTGCCACTTAGTGACCACCTGCTGATGCTGCTGCTGCCGCCATCTCCACACTGTGCCACCCTTAGGCCTCCTTCTGATGCTGCCACGTCCAAACTCTGTCATTGTGCCACTCTGTGATCTCTTCATGCTGCTGCTGCCACCTCCACACTTTCATTGTGCCACTCTGTGGCCTCCTCCTGATGCTGCTGCCGCCACCTCCACACTTTGTCATTGTGCCTGTCACGACCATGGTAATGGTCGTGACTCCTAGCACCGCGTGTAGTCGCCTGCGGTCTAGTTTCGTTCTCAATCACAGGTGAGGGCTGCAGTATGTTGCCTCACGTGTGGTTGCCGCTGGCAACATAATAGTATTGGCAGTATAGCAGCCTGAGCTGTTGCCAGGCAGCTTGCTGTCAAGGGCAGGCGGTTCCACCTGACAATCTGTCTTTGTATGTGTGCACTTTCCCTGTTTGTGGTGCACGAGGTTTATGTATGTGTGCACTGTGACACCTCCCTTCACTTGCGGTTGTCCGTGGCAACATGTGGTGTTGCGTGCATGTGGTGGCAGTGTCTCGGCCTTCTGGCTGTTTCCCAGGACATGGTTGCCTCGCATGCCGTTGCCGGTGGTAACAGGTGGAGTGTGATGTTTGTGTGTACACTTTCCCTTTTAGTGGCTTTCTTCCCTTGCCTGGTGTTGGAAGGGTTAATTCCCTTCCTAGTGAGTGAACACTGGGTGTCTGTGTGTGGGTGTGGTTACTTGGGCTATTTAGCTCCTGCTGGATGCCAGTAGCTGAGGGGTACTCCAGCCATGGTGTTTGCTGGAGTCATCCTCCTGGTCTCATATACCATCTGCCCAGTGTGGGCCACCCTTGTGGTCATAAGTTATGTTTAGACATTGATCTTCTTATGTTATGCTATGTCTAGTGGTGTCTCTATGTTTATTGCAGCTTATGGTTTCTGGGTTCCTGTGTGCTTTGTGTGTGTGCTGTGTCCTTTTGTGTTTGGTGTGGACATTAGCACTTGTGCACGGGTTCCAGTCTGTGTGTCTGTGGCAGGTAGGTGTGGTACTAGTTTCACTACCTGCCATTGCCATCTGCTGTATATGTTCCCCATTCCTTGCAGCTTGGCCAGTGAGACTCCTGTTCATCCGTGCTTAGGAGGAACAGGTCGTCTTACCCTGCTCCTAGTTCCAGGGCTATCCTGAGGGCTAGTAGGGACCCTAGGTTCCGGAGTATGAGCCCTCCTACCATCAGGGTTGGCTCATACAGCTAGGAGTCAGGGTCCGATTTAGGGACGTTATAGGAGATGACCTGCTCCCTGTTTCCTGTCCTGGCCCGGCAGCTACCCTTTATTATTGACACTGCACGGCTGAAGGTTCCCCCCACCCTCAGCCGTGACAGTGCCACTCTGTGTCCTCCTGATGATGCTGCTGCCACCTCCACGTTCTGTCATTGTGCCACCCTGTGGCCTCCTCCTGATGCTGCTGCCACCTCCACACTGTAATTGTTCCATCATGTGGCCTCCTCCTGCGCTGTTGCCGCCACCATCACGCTCTGTCATTGTGCCACTCTGTGGCCTCCTGATGCTGCTGCCACTCCCACACTGTCATTGTGCCACTTAGTGGCCTCCTCCTGATGCTGCTGCTGCCGCCATCTCCGCACTCTGTCATTGTGCCACTCTGTGGCCTCCTGATGCTGCTGCTGCCGCCTCCACACTGTCATTGTGCAACTCGGTGGCCTCCTCCTGATGCTGCTGCTTCCACCACCTCCACGCTCTGTTATAGTGCCACTCTGTAGCCTCCTGATGCTGCTGCCACCCTCACACTGTCATTGTGCCACTTAGTGACCTCTTCCTGATGCTGCTGCTGCTGCCACCATCTCCACACTCTGTCATTGTGCAACTCGTGGCCTCCTCCTGATGCTGCTGCTGCCACCACCTCCACGCTCTGTTATAGTGCCTCTCTGTAGGCTCCTGATGCTGCTGCCACCCCCACACTGTCATTGTGCCACTTAGTGACCTCTTCCTGATGCTGCTGCTGCCACCATCTCCACACTCTGTCATTGTGCCACTCAGTGGCCTCCTCCTGATGCTGCTGCCACCTCCAGACTCTGTCATTAGGCCACTCTGTGGTCTCCTTATGCTGCTTCCAACTCACCACTATGTCATAGGGCCACTTTGTGGACTTTTCATGCTGTTCCCACTCTCCACACTTTATGACTGGGCCACCATTTTGCCTTTCGGCCTGGCTGAGATCATCATTTATTTGACCCTTCTTGTGATCTGTCAGAAAGAAGGAAAAATGGGACGCACATCGAATCTTGTCTATGTAACAGCTGGAAGGCCTGCATGACATGGTCCCTATTTTGCATCAGAATTGGCTTATGATTTGGTAGCCAAAAGAAGGAGTGGATAGAAAACATAGAAGACATGCAAATATTCCATTCACGTGTCATCTCTGTTTTGTATCCACTCCTGTTTATTTGGCTTAAGCAATACTGATGGATTACTGACCAAATGCTGACTGAGTGAAGGCGGATGCTTCACAGACAGGATCCGTTTTTTGGGGGTTATTGTTCTGACGGATCCGAGGAAGGGCAAAATAATCAGTGACATAAACACAAACTTACTGTTGACACCCTCTCCACTCTGTTGCGGGGGCTCTACTTGTATAAGCGCTTAATAGAACAGGTTCTGTAGAAATCTATGTGCGATCAACTGACAATGGTGTAAGAGGAGCTTCTTCTTGACACTAACTTTGACTTGTAATGCTGAGTTCACACTTGAGTTATTTGGTCAGTTTTGGCCCCATAACTGTCCAAATAAGTGAAGTGTGCAGTGATTCTAAGAGCCTCTCATCTACATGTCATACTGACTCACAGTATTGTTACACGACCACAGCAGACTCCCTATGCGTGTTACTGCAAGGCACAGTGTTCTACAGCCCTATAAAGGCTCATCTGATGATCTGCGCACCCCAGCATCAGCAGGCAGGATACACATTGCTGCTGCTCTGGTCTGTGTAGAATGAGGAGGAGCACAGCTGACTGGTGGCCTGCCCCGCCCCCCCCTGCACAGACCAGCAGTGTGGAGCGCCGACTGCTGAGAAAAATGATGAAGCACGGAGCTCCCTGCTTCATCATCACAGGCAACTGTGTCTTCGTCCTATGGAAGCAGAGACAGCTGCCTGAGACCGGGACATACTGTACCTCTCCTGTTCCAGGACCGTGGAACAGCCACTGAAATCTGTGTCCCGCTGGATCTGGGACGGTTAAGAGGTATGTACTGTGGCTCATCCAATTGATGCTGAGTCAAACCAGGTGGTTGGTCTCCAATTTTGATATGAATGAAAGGAAACATCACTAGGTAAGCAGTATTTTGGCAGTCATTCCAGATAGCTAGGAAAGGTTGTCAGGGGACCGTCTTTAAAGAAACATGAGGAACAATAATAGATATATAAATATTCTATTCAAAGTGCAGGTCATGTGAAAAGTAAAAGTAACACTTGATATATCACAGTCACATAACCCTTCTGAATTCTCTGGGTGTACCTTGTGTTTTCATATAAGTTGCAATTGCTTCTGCACAGTATTAAAATGACTGCTTATATCGTGGTCATCAAATGCAGGTGAATCATACATTTTATGAAAGGACTTGCGTGCATGTCCTTACACTGACCCTCTTACCATCAGTGGCCGCACATTGCGAGAAGTTCTGTGGTCAGTATCTGTGATGCCAAGAACAACACAAGCCCTGTGGATGGGCCGCTGGCTTTGAATGGGGTCCATATGTACTCCCTGTGCTGATTACACAGGTCTGCATTGTGCAGCCAGCAATGAAGAGATGCCTGCCACAGATACTGGATTGATTCCCTTGGAGATAACTTTAACCTTTCTCCCACAAACATACTCTTAATGGATAAGTATGCCTAAGCATTCTGGTCTAAATTACATTTGGCAGTAACTGAGTTAATAAAGCATTTCTCCTTTAAAATCATAAACGATCGTCTTTTCCTCATTTTTCTTTTCCAGAGAGAGCGCAGTGTTTGGAGCAACTGATTTCATATCAATTTACAACATGATGTAGTCAACCTGACGAGGGGAGTACAACTGTTACAAATAATTACATAGTTACAGGAACCTCCCTGACTGCAGCCTGCAATTGATGTTTGTGGTCTGGCAGTTCCCACTTTCACAATTTTTTGGGAGATTTTAATGGTATTTCTTTTTATTCTGGGACTAGAAAATGTAAAATTGGATTGTGTTTATGGCAATTGACAGGGTCAAGGAGGTTCCTCTGCTTTCCAGAATAAATATAGCTCTATTGGATAAGATAAAGCATAAGTTCATTACAATAAAGTCTAGAGCTGGTCATGCTTATTATCCCAAAATCAATGATGATTCCAACTTTCTGACAGAGATTTTCAATAATACTCATAGATTCCTCTAACCACCCCAGCAGCAAGGAATGCCCCTTTCCCACCTCACTAATGACCAAACACTGTCTAGTACATTTTAGTGACCACTGGTTTATGGAGGACCTGTCCTCTCTGGACATGACTGTTGTAGTAACTACTTGCATTCCCCATGTAGTAACAATTACGGAGCATCTATTCTTAGGACTCTGTGTTTGTGTCATTCCTCTGTTATTCCTACTAGAATATGAATGTTAAAAAGGTCCAACAGAGATTTACCAAATGAAGGTGTGTCTCTGCACACCCAGACACTCTTCAATCAGTGCTGCCAGTGACAAACTGTGCAAGGACACACCCCAATTGGTAATCCCCAGTTTGACCTTTATTCGAGACTGCTGGTAATTCATTCATAAACTGCTACAAGGAAAAATGATGGAATTATACAACATGGAATCATATGAAAAGATGCTCCAAAATTGTTATTGCATGGGGAATGCAACTAGTTAAAACAGATACGTCAGGAGAGGTGACTGGTCTCTTTATTATTATTATTATTATTTATTAAAGCACCATTCATTCCATAGCGCTGTACATGTGATAAGCGGTGCACATACATAATACAGACAATTGCACTAATCATAAACAAGACGATTTACAAACTGGTACAGAAGGAGAGAGGGCCATGCCCGTGAGGGCTTATAATCTACATAGTATGGGAGAAGGACACAGTAGGTGCGAGTAAAGTTGGTCATGGCGGTATAGAGGCAGCAGGGTCACTGGTTGTTGGCTTGTCTGAAGAGATGGGTTTTCAGGTTTCTTTAATGGCCATAACTGTGTTTTTACCATTTTTGCATGTACAGTCAGGTCCATAAATATTGAGACATCAACACAATTGTAACATCTTTGGCTCTATACACCACAACAATGGATTTGAAATTAAACGAACAAGATGTGCTTTAACTGCAGACTGCCAGCTTTGATTTGAGGGTATTGATTTGTGTAGGAATTACAACAGTTTACATATGTGCCTCCCACTTGTTAAGGAACCAAAAGTAATGGGACGATTGGCTTCTCAGCTGTTCCATGGCCAGGTGTGTGTTATTCCCTCATTATACCAATTACAATGAGCAGATAAAAGGTCCAGAGTTCATTTCAAGTGTGCTATTTGCATTTGGAATCTGTTGCTGTCAACTTTCAAGATGAGATCCAAAGAGCTGTCACTATCAATCAGTGTATCAAGCCATCATTAGGCTGAAAAAAAAACAAAAAAACATTAGGCGTGGCCAAAACAACTGTTTGGAACATTTTCAAGCCTAACGGTAAAAACACGGGTGAGCTCAGCAACACCAAAAGACCCGGAAGACCATGGAAAACAACTGTGGTGGATGACCGAAGAATTCTTTCCCTGGTGAAGAAAACACCCTTCACAACAGTTGGCCAGATCAAGAACACTCTTCAGGAGGTAGGTGTATGTGTGTCAAAGTTAACAATCAAGAGAAGACTTCGCCAGAGTGAATACAGAGGGTTCACCACAAGATGTAAACCATTGGTGAGCCTCAAAAACAGGAAGGCCAGATTAGAGTTTGCCAAACGACATCTAAAAAAGCCTTCACAGTTCTGCAACAACATCCTATGGACAGATGAGACCAAGATCAACTTGTACCAGAGTGATGGGAAGAGAAGAGTATGTAGAAGGAAAGGAACTGCTCATGATTCTAAGCATACCACCTCATAAGTGAAGCATGGTGGTGGTAGTGTCATGGCGTGGGCATGTATGGCTGCCAATGGAACTGGTTCTCTTGTATTTATTGATGATGTGACTGCTGACAAAAGCAGCAGGATGAATTCTGAAGTGTTTTGGGCAATATTATCTTCTCATATTCAGCCAAATGCTTCAGAACTCATTGGACGGTGCTTCACAGTGCAGATGGATAATGACCCAAAGCATACTGCAAAAGCAACCAAAGGGTTTTTTAAGGAAAAGAAGTGTAATGTTAGGCAATGGCCAAGTCAATCACCTGACCTGAATACGATTGAGCATGCATTTCACTTGCTGAAGACAAAACTGAAGGGAAAATGCCCAAGAACAAGCAGGAACTGACGACAGTTGCAGAAGAGGCCTGGCAGAGCATCACCAGGGATGAAACCCAGCATCTGGTGATGTCTATGCATTCCAGACTTCAGGCTGTAATTGACTGCAAAGGATCTGCAACCAAGTATTAAAAAGCAAAAGTTTGATTTATGATTATTATTCTGTCCCATTTCTTTTGGTCCCTTAACAAGTGTGAGGCACATACTCCATCTCCAATTCGGATACAGAGCGGAGACCACCACCCTATCAGCCAAAATCGGAGCAGGATCCTACGAATCACATCCCCCAGGAAAGCTGAGAGACAACGCATCTGCCTTGATGTTTTTAACCCCGGGCGAAAAGTAACCACAAAACTGAACCTGATAAAGAACAGTGACCATCTGGCCTGTCTAGGGTTCAGACGCTTGGCAGATTGCAGGTAAGCCAAATTCTTATGATCCGTACATACTGTAACGGGATGAGACGCCCCCTCCAACCAGTGACGCCATTCCTCAAAGGCCAATTTGATGGCCAGCAATTCCCTATCTCCTACATCATAATTCCTCTCGGCGACCGAGAGCTTCTTGTAAAAAAAAGCACACGGAAACCATTTGCCAGGAGATGAACCCTGCGACAGCACTGCTCCCACCCCCACTTCTGATGCATCAACCTACACCACGAATGGCTGAGACACATCGGGCTGCACCAGAATAGGAGAAGACGCAAAACATTCCTTAATATCCGAAAAGGCCTGCAATGCCTCATCCGACCAGACAGAGACATTGGCACCCTTCTTAGTCATATCGGTCAGAGGTTTCACAATGGTAGAATAGTTAAAAATCAATTTTTTATAATAATTAGTAAACCCCAAAAACCGCATCAAAGCTTTCTGATTCTCCGGTCGGTCCCATTTCAGAACCGCCCGGACCTTTTCGGGATCCATGCGAAAACCAGAGTCAGAAAGCAGATATCCCAGAAATGGAAGCTCCTGCACCGAAAACGCACATTTCTCCAATTTGGCATATAATTTATTCTCCCGAAGGATCGTCAAAACCTGTCTCACGTGATCCTGATAGGTCTTCGGATCAGGAGAGTAAATTAGAATGTCATCCAAGTAAACTACCATGAACCTCCCCACAAAATGATGGAAAATGTCATTGACGAATCGCTGAAATACCGCTGGCGCGTTAGTTAATCCAAAAGGCATAACCAGATTCTCGAAATGACCCTCGTGCGTGTTAAAGGCCGTTTTCCACTCATCCCCTTCCTTGATTCTGATCAGATTGTAGGCCCCTCTTAAATCCAACTTGGAGAACACCTTGGCTCTAACAATCTGATCAAAAAGATCGGAGATCAAAGGAAGGGGATACAGGTCACGGACCGTAATACGGTTCAATTCCTGGAAATCCAAACAAGGTCTCAGTGATTCATCCTTTTTCTTTACAAAGAATAAACCCACCGCCACCGGAGACTTAGATGGCCTAATATGACCTTTTGCCAAACTAATGGCCTAATATGACCATTTACGCATGACCTGTCTTTCAGGTTGAGAAAGATTGTAAAGCCGAGACTTTGGCAACTTAGCCCCTGGGATGAAATTAACTGGACAATCATAGTCACGATGAGGGGGCAATTCCTGAGCCCCACCCTCCAAAAAGACATCCGCAAAATCTGAGAGATACTGAGGTAAAGCCGTAGTAGACACACCAGAGATAGATGTACCAAGACAATTGTCTGAACAAAATTCACTCCAACCAATGATCTGTCTTGCTTGCCAATCTATAATTGGGTTATGTTTTGTCAACCACGGTAACCCTAAGACTATAGGAGCGGGCAAGTCCTTCATGACAAAACAAGACATGATCTCAACATGTGAATCACCCACCCTTAACAGAATACCATGAGCAATATGAGTAAGACTCCTTTGAGAAAGAGGGGAAGAATCAATTGCGAAAACCGGAATCTCTCTTTCTAAAGTGCAAGTACTTAGACCCAGATTTTGAAGAAAAAGCAAATCAATAAGGTTTACCTACAGCACCACAGTCAATGAATACTTCAACAACAAAAAATTCTTGAGTCTAGCGCCACCATAGCTGGAAGGAGAAAAAACGAGTATTACAGGGAGCTTGCATACCTGCTTGCTCCACCACTCCATTCACACTGCCAAGAGTCAGGGATTTTAAACCTCTTTGTGATTCTTTCTCATCAACATGCGGTTTAACAAAAGTACAAGCAAAAATAAAATGATCAATTTTTCCACAGTAATAACATAGTTTATGCAGCCTCCTAAAGTTCCTACTACCAGAACGGATAGATACCTGACCCAGCTGCATGAGTTCCTCCCCTACCCCAGAGTTACATGTCATATCACCCTGGGGAGCAGGTGAGACGAAACCACTCACAGAAGGGATCCCTTGTGCGGAGGGAACCTTACACCTCTCTCTAATACGTCTATCTAACCGTACTGCCAAAGACATAGCATTCTCTAATGTATCCGGGTACTCATGAAAAGCTAGTGCATCTATCAATCTCTCAGATAACCCCTGACAAAACTGACTACGTAACGCGGGGTCATTCCACTCTGACTCGGTAGCCCATCTCCTAAACTCAACGCAGTAAGCCTCTGCAGTATGTTCACCTTGTAATAAATTACGCAATTTAGATTCCGCCATCGAGACTTGATCTGGATCAACATAAATTAATCCCAAGGCTTTAAAAAATTCTTCCACTGACCGGAGGGCCAGAGAACCGGATGGCAGAGAAAAGGCCCAGGATTGCGCGTCCCCTTTAAGCAGGGAAATGATTATCCCTACCCTCTGACTCCAGACAAAGACCAGACAAAGAGGGAGGCAGCCGAAAATACAACTTGCATGACTCTTTAAAGCGGATAAAGTCATCCACACCCCCTGCAAATCTATCAGGGAGAGCGACTTTAGGCTCCCTATACATTTGACTTCCTCCTATTGCACCTGACGCCAGAGCATTCTGACACCGTGTGACCGAATTACGCAGATCCGCAACCTCTAGGCATAATCCCTGCATGTGATCAACTAGCACCTCAATTGACTCCATCTCAAAACCGCCGAGAAATGGTAGTCAAGGTATTGGCGGGTTATAATGTCACGACGGACAGGATACCAGATAAACAGAAAATAAACAAACAAGTGTCTAGGCAAGAAGGTGGGGATAAAGGTCACCTCCAGACAAATCCCTACCAGCTTTCCCTTGACTTCTATACCCACGTTTAGACCCTGATACTGGGAATAACGTGTCCTCGTGCCTAGGCTGAAGATACCCTAAAATCCCTAAGATGGTGAAAGGGGGTAAGAGGCAGCCTGCTCCCTCAGAACCTGGAGGGGGCAGGCGTCTCTCTAACAGCCTAGACAGACAAGCACAAGAAAACAAAAACCAACTTAGCTTTACTGAGCAGGAACAGCAATCCTTCCTTCCTTCCTCTGAGCCAGACAGAAGCTATAACCCGCACAGGACACTGGGAGTGGGCGTAATTTAAACTCAAACCAACGATCACACCTAGTGCACCTGAATGGAGGCGGATATAGCTCAACTCCAAAACAAAACAAAAAGGCTACACACGAGCTGCTAACCTGGCAGACCTCCGCACATAGCCTGAGCAGGGCATGACAAAGAAAAACTATATAAATATGGTAAGATTGTAATCATTCTGACCCCAGAATGAAGGTAACAGAGTCAGTTTTCCCACATAAGGAACACCATAAAAACCAAACCCATAAAATCATATGCAATATTAAATGATACCATTAGAAAGTACAGAAAAGATATTCCAGCATCCAGGGTTGTATATGTTGCCGTTATCTTTATTTGTCCTCCACCGGTGGAGGGAGTTGATGTCTGCATAGCTGTATTTTAACCGAAGACAAATAAAGATAACGGTAACATACACTCACCTAAAGAATTATTAGGAACACCTGTTCTATTTCTCATTAATGCGATTATCTAGTCAACCAATCACATGGCAGTTGCTTCAATGCATTTAGGGGGGTGATCCTGGTCAAGACAATCTCCTGAACTCCAAACTGAATGTCAGAATAGGAAAGAAAGGTGATTTAAGCAATTTTGAGCGTGGCATGGTTGTTGGTGCCAGACGGGCCGGTCTGAGTATTTCACAATCTGCTCAGTTACTGGGATTTTCACTCACAATCATTTCTAGGGTTTAGAAAGAATGGTGTGAAAAGGGAAAAACATCCAGTATGCGGCAGTCCTGTGGGCAAAAATGCCTTGTGGATGCTAGAGGTCAGAGGAGAATGGGCCGACTGATTCAAGCTGATAGAAAAGCAACGTTGACTGAAATAACCACTCGTTACAACCGAGGTATGCAGCAAAGCATTCGTGAAGCCACAACACGCGCAACCTTGAGGCGGATGGGCTACAACAGCAGAAAACCCCACCAGGTACCACTCATCTCCAGTGCAAATAGGATAAAGAGGCTACAATTTGCACGAGCTCACCAAAATTGGCCTGTTGAAGACTGGAAAAATGTTGCCTGGTCTGATGAGTGTCGATTTCTGTTGAGACATTCAAATGGTAGAGTCTGAATTTGGCGTAAACAGAATGAGAACATGTATCCATCATGCCTTGTTACCACTGTGCAGGCTGTTGGTGGTGGTGTAATGGTGTGGGGGATGTTTTCTGGGCACACTTTAGGCCCCTTAGTGCCAATTGGGCATCGCTTAAATGCCAAGGGCTACCTGAGCATTGTTTCTGACCATGTCCATCCCTTCATGACCACCATGTACCCATCCTCTGATGGCTACTTCCAGCAGGATAATGCACCATGTCACAAAGCTCGAATCATTTCAAATTGGTTTCTTGAACATGACAATGAGTTCACTGTACTAAACTGGCCCCCACAGTCACCAGATCTCAACCCAATAGAGCATCTTTGGGATGTGGTGGAACGGGAGCTTTGTGCCCTGGATGTGCTTCCCTCAAATCTCCATCAACTGCAAGATGCTATCCTATCAATATGGGCCAACATTTCTAAAGAATGCTATCAGCACCTTGTTGAATCAATGCCACGTAGAATTAAGGCAGTTCTGAAGGCAAAAGGGGGTCCAACACCGTATTAGTATGGTGTTCCTAATAATTCTTTAGGTGAGTGTATACAACCCTGGATGCTGGAACTTCTTTTCTGTGTTTGCACCAAGGACTTGTCCGGTCCGGTCCGTCCAATGGGATCGTATGGTGAGCTAGAATGTAATCTGTTTATTGACTTTGTTCATTAGAAACTACAACTTGTCCCGCAATACAAAAAATAAAAGAGTTAGGCCTCTTTCACATGGACGATACTGATTGTGTCAGGATGCGCTCAGGGTGCATTCAGTGAAACTTGGACCATTTAGCGAGCAACTACAGTCAGTTTTGTCTGAGATTGAGTTCAGTGTTTTACTTTGTTCCACGCGGATGCAATGCGTTTTTCACTGAAGCCCTATTCACTTCTATGGGGTCATGGCTGCTTGCAAAATGCAGAATATAGAACATGCTGCGATTCTCACGCAACGAAGAACTGATGAGTGTACACAGACCTGCACCCGAACGGAAAACTCGCTCGTGTGAAAGGGCCTTATGGGTTTGGGAAACCAGTGAGTACAAAATAAAAACACGGAAACGGAAAATCACCTTGTTGTCAAAAATGGGTTAAATAAATGACACATTTTACTGAACCTTTCTATGTATTAGTCTTCTCAGCTCCTACTTCTTTATACATGCTGCCTGCAGATTGCACTGAATTCTCATGGTGGCAGGTTTGCTTTAAATGTTACCACATTACTTTTCAATGTAAGCTGACATTCCTACATAAGTAAGATATTGTATTGTGAAAAATTCTGCTATTACAGAATATGGACAACGTGGACCCATAACCTGAGGATGAGCCAAGGTAATAGTTCTAAACCTTTTGCAACAAAAGTTTCATTTCGAGTGGGGATATTGAGACATGGAGATATGAGCTGTAGAAAGAAAGGTTACCTATGTCAGGGACAATCTGTGACTCAGGCTGGTAAGGAGGTTAAGCGATACGGCACCAATCAGAGATAATTACAGTCTGAAAGATGTGGAGATGTTCTGCAGGCTGCCATGCTTAGAATGCAATGTGATGCTCTGCATGCATTTACCAGTCAAGCATTACCGTCTGATTTGATAAAGAACCTTTTGGAAGGGTCACTTGCTGTGGGCTTGATTTCAAGAGATTTCCCTGACTGTAATTTGCAGTGTAGGAGAATTAAATTATGTTTGTGAATCATTTAATCAGCTCAGGTAACATAGGGTAAATTGTGGTGGGGATGGAATGCAAATCCATATTGTCATCCCCTCTCCCTAAACCACGCTTGGTATAATACAGAAATAGGTAAACTCAGGGATATGAATTTCACCTAGCTCATTTACAAGGAGCTGGTATATAGCATATGAGAAAAAGACATTTGGGTAACAATTGTGCTCACAGACATTTGGTAGGACAATCTACTCGTCATTGCCCCATCTGTGCAGACTTAGAAGAGAATAGCAAGCAGAAAGTAAGACGTACATCATCGTTGGAAATGTGTTTCCTACCACTCTTGGTAATTAGTAGATAACTTGGTGGAATGAGGTATAAAACTAAACACATTAATGGGACTCTGCGCACCAGTACTGTCTGGGGATAAACAAATCTGCTTTGTGGAAGTAGAGGAGTTGACTGAGCACTTGCAGAACTTCCCACTCATGTTTGTGGCTTACAAATTCTGCCCACAAAGCAACAGAATATATGCAGATAGTCCGCACCTGCATGAACACAAGTTGTGGCTGATATGGCTCATTTAGATATTTGGGTCTATTGTATATTGCACAGTAACAGACTGTATCCTGTGGCAGCTGTGGCTGTCTCTTGCGTTCACTATAACATAAGCAACTGGGGAAGGTTTCCAGGTGGGGCTACATCCCTAAAAAACGCCTCACCGCAGGGGCGTAGTGGAGGGGGGGGGGGGGGGGGGGGCCATTGCCCCGGGCGCCACACTGCAGGGGGGCGCTGTCCGCTGCAACAACAAAATCTTAAATGGCTGATGCTGTGTTTTTTTTCTTCACACAGCACAGCAGAGCAGAGTGAGGAGGCGGGGCGCAGTACGATCACACTGATAGGCTCCGCCCACCTTCCAGGCAGGAAAGACAGTGCGGAGCCAGGAGCCAGAGCAAGAAGATAGAAGCAGAAGATGGCTGCCGCACTGTCCCTGCTTCAGTACTTGTAGCGGTCAGGTCAGAGATTCTATCCAGAGTCCAGACAGGCAGCCTGAAAGCAACCCTGACAGAGTACGTGACACTGCAGTCAGTGTCATTCCCAGTCCCACCCTGAGTGAATTAGCTCAGTCACAGTGGGTATGTTGGCATGGGCTGAGGGTAGGCGTTAGGGGTAATATATGAGTGAACTAGTGAAGTGCCACTGTGCCAGTGCCATGAGAGCCAGGCCAAGGCTGCCAAGTAGATGGCATCATGGCAGTCAGGGTGTTGGTGAAGGATGACCAGCCCAGGGACACTGACAGAGAGACAGTATGCCTCTCTGGGATGCCATCTGCAGTTTCTGCCCATCTCTGCTGCCCATATACCAGGCCTACCCTGGTATATGGAGTGGACAGCAGAGATGGGCAGATGGCATCCCAGAGACAGTACTGTCTCTGGTCATCCTTCACCAGCACCGCCTGACTGCCATGGTCCTGCTTGGACTGGCTCTCATGGCACTTCAGCTTCCTCTTGGTCTTTTATGTCCTGCTTTGGAATCAGGTTTTGATCTGGGTCCCTGTAAGCTTCAGGGCTGCAGCCAGGTCTGCCCTCCTCTCAGTCTCAGGTCCAGACAAGTATCTCTGCAGAGTCCAAACAGTAACTGACCAAGTTTAAGTCCCTCTGAGGCTCAGCCTAAGGGTCCATTCACACGTCCGCAACGTGTTTTGCGGATCCACGGATCCGCAAAACATGGACAACGGCAATGTGCGTTCCACATTTTGCGGACCGCAAATTGCCGGCACTAATAGAATATGCCTGTTCTTGTCCGCAATTGCGGACAAGAATAGGACATGTTCTTAACGGAATTGTGGACCCGGAAGTATGGGTCCGCAATTCCGTATCTGGGCAGCACATTGTGCTGCCCCATAGAAATTAATGGGTCCGCAATTCCGTTCCCGCAAAATGCGGAGCGAAATTGCGGACGTGTGAATGGACCCTAAGGCTACTTTCACACTAGCGGCAGGACGGATCCGACAGGCTGTTCACCCTGTCGGATCTGTCCTGCCGCTATTTCGCCGGACCGCTGCTCCGCCGCTCCGTCCCCATTGAGCTCCGGCACAGCACAGCGAAAGGCCGCCGGACTGAAAGTACTGCATGTCTGACCTTTTAGTGCTGCGCCGGCTCTCCGCCCCCATTATAGTCAATGGGGACGGAGCGGCGGCACTGCGAAATAGAGGCAGGATGGATCCGACAGGGTGAACAGCCTGTCGGATCCGTCCTGCCACTAGTGTGAAAGTAGCCTTAGACACTGAGCTGAGGCACAATTTTATAAACTAAACAGTGCCTGGCCTGCTGCACCACTCAGACCAGTCAGTAGAGGGCAGCAGTAGTTGTATTTCTTCAGTTACGATTGCTTGCTGCCCAGAGAGGTCATTTTTGTGGGGAAAATGTGTCTCAGCCCAGGCTCAGGAGGAGTCATACTGGACCAGTATTAATAATGGAGGATTATTATTGTGGGGGCCTAGGTGGAATATGCACAGTGAGTAGTACTAGTAATATTCTTTCCCATAGGCCTATTGTGCAGCAGATTCCACTTAGGCCCCCACAGTAATAATCCTTTGTATTAATCCATTGTTAGTCCTCATTAGGCCCCATGCCCCAGCCAGGCCTCACTGAGAATCTCAGAGGGCAATTTACTTTAATAATACATTAACAACAAAGAGGGGCAAATACATTAATAATAAAGAGGGGGCCATTATATTAATAAAAAAAGAGGGGGCCATTATTTAAATAATACAGAGGGGGCCATTATATACAGGGGGAATAATATTATGGGGAATGGGGGACTATCTGTCTGGCTCTAGCCCAGTATTGGGGGGCAGCAGGAGGAGTTGTTGAGACACCAGGAAGGAGAGGATGATAGTAAAGTGAGGAACCTAAAAAAAATTCTGTGAAACTCTGCAGAGACGAGAAGCGGCTGAAAGAAGGTATCATGGAGGTCTTATCTCTGAATGAAGACGTTGAGAAAAGTGCACATCACAGGAGACGTCACTGGATGTAACAGGTATGGGGCGGTATTCAACTGTAATAATAATGTCCATCCACATATCTGTTTTACAGTAGGGTTGGGGGAGCAGATTGAGAATATGGCCCACCCTGCCACATTCTGAACCCAGATTTCAGGTCACACTATGCGTGGTCTGAATTCTGGGGCCTCACACCCATCTACTACATTATCTGTACTCAGAGAGTTACCACTGTGTCATCTGTGGTGTTACATAGGACTGCTACATTATCTGTACTCAGAGAGTTATTACTGCGTTATCTGAGGTGTTACATAGGACTGCAGTTGAATCTACTACATTATCTGTACACGGAGAGTTATCACTGTTATCTGTGGTGTTACATAGGACTGCAAGTGATCTACTACATTATCTGTTAAAAGGGGTGTGCCCACGGGCTGGGGGCACAATTTTTGGCTTGCCCCGGGTGCTGGAAACCCACGCTACGCCACTGCCTCACCGTCTTCAAAGCATCATAAATCAAACAAGGTTGAGATTAATACGGCTAAAACGGTTTCCAGACATTAAGGGGTTATCCCTCATTGCTATTTTAACTGTATCACTGCAATACTGATGTGGTACCATTATTTAAGAAAGGTAAAAAGGTGGAACCGTGGAGTACCAGACACGGTAACCATCAAGTTTAGCTTGGCTACATCTGTACCGACAGGTAAGTTTGACATCCGGATTCATGCAAAACAGGCCGTGCCCAAAAAGGCATTTGATACTATGCCATACAAGAGCCTTGTGCCGAAGCTACAAACGCAGAGACTAGGGGGCAATATATGCACATAGGTACAGAAGTGGTTACGGGACAGAAAGCAAAGAATCATTGTAAATGGTACATGATAAAAATGGGCTAAAGTCTGCAGCGGGGTACGACAAGGATCTCTTCAATCTCTTTATAAATGATCTTGTGGATAGGATTGAGAGTAAAATGTCAGTATTTGCTGATGACACAGAAATGTTTTGGATACTTAAAACCCAGGTTGATTACTGAATATTACAGAGATACCTAGATAAGCTGGGAGCAGGGGCAAGAACCTGGTGCTTGAATTGTAGTGTTGATTCACGTAAAGTACTGCACCTAGGCCACAGTAATCATATGGCTGCATGCACATTACATGGAATAGAACTGGAAACAACAGAACAAGAAAAGAACTTAGGCAGTTACATGAACTGGTTACAGGTAAGCCAAGCAGCAGTACATAATGTCAGACAGCAGCTGCAAAAGCAAATAAGATTTAAAGATGTTAAAATAGAGAAAAAAAGCTGTGATCCCAATGTAAAATTAACCATTTATAATTGACTAGTAAAGCCACTTGTTGAATATGGGATTCAGTTTTGGGCTCTATATAGAAATAGTTCAGAGGTGGGCCTCTGTATTTATTGACCTTTGCATTACTCCTGAAGAAGGGGGCATCCTGAATCCTGAAACGCATTGAGCCATAGATTGTTTGAAATAAAGTGATTGATCAGAAGCCTCCAGACGTGGGCTGCCATCAATTTCCATTTCTACGTGTGATCCTGGCCAGAGGGGTTCAAAGTCTCAGGTGTCTTGAGTTTATCCTGTTGACTACCCCCCAGTGAAGTGAGTCTATACAGATTTTATTTTCCTTTGGTTTTATCTTATTTTAAGTCTATCTTGTACTGATGTCTATTCTACAGGGTGGGCCATTTATATGGATACACCTTAATAAAATGGGAATGGTTGGTGATATTAACTTCCTATTTGTGTCACATTAGTATATGTGAGGGGGGAAACTTTTCAAGATGGGTGGTGACCATGGTGGCCATTTTGAATCCAACTTTTGTTTTTTCAATAGGAAGAGGGTCATGTGACACATCAAACTTATTGGGAATTTCACAAGAAAAACAATGGTGTGCTTGGTTTTAACGTAACTTTATTCTTTCATGAGTTATTTACAAGTTTCTGACCACTTATAAAATGTGTTCAATGTGCTGCCCATTGTGTTGGATTGTCAATGCAACCCTCTTCTCCCACTCTTCACTCACTGATAGCAACACCGCAGGAGAAATGCTAGCACAGGCTTCCAGTATCCGTAGTTTCAGGTGCTGCACATCTCGTATCTTCACAGCATAGACAATTGCCTTCAGATGACCCCAAAGATAAAAGTCTAATGGGGTCAGATCGGGAGAACTTGGGGGCCATTCAACTGGCCCACGACGACCAATCCACTTTCCAGGAAACTGTTCATCTAGGAATGCTCGGACCTGACACCCATAATGTGGTCGTGAACCATCTTGCTGGAAAAACTCAGGGAATGTGCCAGCTAGATGAAAAGTTTCCTGGAAAGTGGATTGGTCGTCGTGGGCCAGTTGAATGGCCCCCAAGGTCTCCCGATCTGACCCCCTTAGACTTTTATCTTTGGGGTCATCTGAAGGCAATTGTCTATGCTGTGAAGATACGAGATGTGCAGCACCTGAAACTACGGATACTGGAAGCCTGTGCTAGCATTTCTCCTGCGGTGTTGCTATCAGTGTGTGAAGAGTGGGAGAAGAGGGTTGCATTGACAATCCAACACAATGGGCAGCACATTGAACACATTTTATAAGTGGTGAGAAACTTGTAAATAACTCATGAAAGAATAAAGTTACGTTAAAACCAAGCACACCATTGTTTTTCTTGTGAAATTCCCAATAAGTTTGATGTGTCACATGACCTTCTTCCTATTGAAAAAACAAAAGTTGGATTCAAAATGGCCAACTTCAAAATGGCCGCCATGGTCACCACCCATCTTGAAAAGTTTCCCCCCTCACATATACTAATGTGCCACAAACAGGAAGTTAATATCACCAACCATTCCCATTTTATTAAGGTGTATCCATATAAATGGCCCACCCTGTAGATTGACCTATCCAACGGTACACACCATCCGATACTGTTGTTCCAACAATTTATTTTTACTAGGGCGTGGTGCCTTATTGTGTGTGTTTTTTTCTTTTGAGGGTCCACGGGTAGGATTTTGCCTGATTCCACCTGTGCCCGGCCTCCTTATTCAGAGGTGGGCCACCAGACTATTACATGGGATGAAAGGTCTCTCTTATAATGGGAGACTTAAAAAAATTGGGATTATTCATCTTGAAAAGGCACCTTAGAGGTGATCTAATTTACATGACTGGTGAATACAAACAACTTGGACATGATAGATTTATTCATTACAAGAGTGTGGAGTAAATGTGGTCCACCATTTTTCAATGCTTCTTGGCGCAAAGACACAACTTCAGGTAGTTGTAGATAGTTCCTTTATTGTTTATATAGGTTACAACGTGTTTCAGAGTTGTGAACACTCCTTTTTAAAGTCTGAAGTTAAAAAAACAATGTCCTCTGTGCAGACAGCACTGAGAAAAATGCTGTGTCTGCACAGAGGACGTTGTTTTTTTAACTTCAGACTTGAAAAAGGAGTGTTCACAACTCCGAAACGCGTTGTCACCTCTAAATATAAACAACAAAGGAACTATCTACAACTAGTTGAGGTCGTGTCTTTGTGCCAAAAAGTATTGAAAAACGGTGGACCACATTTACTCCACACCCTTGTATTGTCTTTTCATCGGTCCTTTGGAAGACTGGCGAGAAGCGAACAATACTGGCAGCACGGGCCACTGTCTAACCACACGCCTACACTAGTGTTGTGCCTATGCTTGCACAACACAAAAAGGTGAGCACAACTTATTTCTCTTGTCAACTATTTAACCCAAAAACTATTACCCTATGAGCTCATTTGCCTTTTCTGCCACAGATTTATTCAAAGGACTTTACAAAGGACCAGGTGGCAATCTTTATGTGTAGAATAAAGATGATTTAAACATCAATACAGGGATGATTCTTTACAGTTAGAGTTATCAGCTATGTAACGCTCTGCACTAAGAGGTAGTAACGGCAGATACTAGTCAGCATTAAAAACAGAGCTAACATAGATTTTAAGGCTGAAAAAAAGACATCTGTCCATCCAGTTCAGCCTGTTATCTGAAAGTTGATCCAGAGGAAGGCAGAAAAAAAAAACTGTAAGGTAGAAGCCAATTTTCCTGACTTTAAGGGAAAAAAAGTTATTCCCGACTCAATCAGAATAACTCCCTGGATCAACATCCCTAGTAACTATAACCTGTAATATTATTACCTCCAGAAATACATCCAGGCCTTCCTACTCTGCATAGAAAATAGTCCCACAGCCCCAGGGATTCCATAATACATAGCACTGTAGTATACAATGCAATTTCCTTCTCTGCTGTCTAGAGAGATATGCAGCCATATACATCTATGATTTTAGAAGTAGAGGTGAATGAAAGAAAAGGTGTTTGGGCCACTTCGCCTGCTTCATCATAAGATCACTACATCAGCACTGTGAGAAGAAGTGAGCAGGGAATCTTTGGAACATGTCTGGTTCACTTCTGCACGAGAAGGTGGACCAGAATTTCTGCCACAGGAGAAACAGCAGAGAGCACTAAAAGAGTTGATAATGTTATAAGCCTGAAAAAACATAAATCTTTTCATTGCATCTATTTTGCAATGATACTTCATTTGAAGTATGCTGTTTATTTCTTAGTAACACTTTTTGTGGTATAAGGGCTCTTTCACACTTGCGTTGTTGGGTTCCGGCATAGAGTTCCGTCGTCGGGGCTCTATGCCGGAAGAATCCTGATCAGGATTATCCTCATGCATTCTGAATGGAGAGAAATCCGTTCAGGATGCATCAGGATGTCTTTAGTTCCGGAACGGAACGTTTTTTGGCCGGAGAAAATACTGCAGCATGCTGCGCTTTTTGCTCCGGCCAAAAATTCTGAACACTTGCCGCAAGGCCGGATCCGGAATTAATGCCCATTGAAAGGCATTAATCCGGATTCGTCTTCAAATGCTTTCAGTTCACTTGCGTTGTTATGGATCCGGCGGGCACCTCCGGCAAATAGAGTGCACGACGGATCCGGACAACGCAAGTGTGAAAGAGGCCTAACCCCTTCATGATCCTAATGCTATATCACAGAAAATGTATCTTTTCATGGATACATTTAAAACTAAATCTTAGCGCAAGATGCTATAGAGTACAATCAGGGTCTGTTGTACAAAGAAATATGAATAAGTGATGCATCACCCTGCCGCACCACTTTGTCATGGTTTGAGATTGGCACATCAATTTTATGAAATGAGCAGAGGTTGACGGGGCTACAAGAACTCCTGATCATCTCTTTTTTTGTCATTTAAGAGTTTTGTATTTACAGTGGCCCTCAATAGGGTAGGCCTTGCTGGTAAGACTAGCTGGAAAGAAGTGGCAGCACTATGCAAAAAAGCTCTGCAAAATTTTACTTTTTTGCTTTTGCAAGATGTCCCCCTATCTTTATACCAGTAAATCAGAGCAGTGGAAAATCAGAGCAGGGAAAATAAAACTCTTATCTATCAACCACCATATTATCTGGTTTATACAGGTCAGACATCCTTAGGAAGGCTACAACATTGAAATTCTGATGCAGTATATACTGACACCATACCAATATTAAAGCCCACTAAAGTGTTGATCCTCTTATTTAACAATGCAAACTCTTTTGTCTGTTCCTGCACAGTATTGAGCGATTAACTTCAGAAGTACAATATTGACATTGGTGGTCAGAACATCATTCTGCCATTGCTGTAAAAGAAATCTGCTCCATAACTTCATGTGCTATTGTACGAGCTGCCATTCCGAGCAGGCAGGGTTGGCCGGAACCTACGTTGAGATTGGAGGTGTGTCTCAGACTACCACATACTCCTTAGATAAAGTGTAGGCACAGATCATATCTCTGCCTCATGAACTGCAGCTGAAAAAAAGCAGCCACGAGGTAAACAGTGGGAAATTTGCAAGCTCTAGACATCCTCTTTATAGTTATGTTCCTAACTATACTCTAAGCATTTATCTAATAATAAAACCAGTTTTAATGCTGTCACAGTTTGTTCACAATATAATAATTGTGATGATGAGGTATGAATTGTGTGTTCTATACTTTGCATATATTTGATGCCATGATCCCCCAGTTTGGAGATGTTCTGTATTATGGGTTCTTCATCTACTATACTGGAATCTTGTTATGCTAAAAACATCAAGTTACAACAGTCATCTTTATATTGGAATGGGGACACACTGCTCAAGTGCCAACAATCATTTCATCCTAATCTTGTGTCTGTCACTCAAACGCCTCTAGTAATCTGCATGACAACAACCTCTCTGGCATTTCAGCTTTAGTATAATAAGAGTCTGGCTACATACTTCATGTTCATGAATAAGTGTTAAATGCCAGGACCCTTTTGTTTTATTGTTGTGGGTTTGGTAATCATTCTTAGTTCATTTTTATGCAGACTTGTTGAATTTCATGCATTTTTATGTTTTTATTGTACAGAACATATCCACTTTACTGCTTCCGTTCAGGGCTGTGTCTTTAAAAAAAACTGCTGTATTTGTGAAGCAGCATCTGCTTATTTTCACGAATTAGTTTGTCTACACAATATGCATAAAACATAAGGAAATGCCATGGTGTATGTATTAAAAGGCTTTGTAACGAAAGAGTCGCATATTGAATCAACATCAATACAATCAAATAGCGCTCAAAATCAATATATAATGGAAGTGAATGGGAGAGCCCGAGCATTAAACCAGGCACTTCCTGCTCTGAAGAGGGGAGGGTGTCTGGTTCATAGGAAAAGGTCAGAAATTGATGGAAACACCACAGAAATGGTTCGGGAACAGCATGGCGAGGATATCTGGATGCATCTTAGACTCCCAGGTCGCTGCTGGGAACGATGTTGTCCGAGTAGTTAAATTTTTAGACGCACACGTTACACTGGAGATGTGGCACTAGTAATGTCACTGTCCGCAGTGGACACCGTCTATTGAAAAAGTACACTAGATGTCACTGATATTTTTGGGATGCGCACACTTTACACTGGAGATGTGGCACCGGTAATGTCACTGTCCGCAGCGGACATCATCTATTGAAAAAGTACACTAGATGTCACAGATGTTTTTTGGATGCACACACTTTACATTGGAGATGTGGTGCAAATAAATTCACTGTCCGCCGCTGCCTATTAGATGGTATTTAGCGGAGAATTTTGGGTCTCTGAAAAGTTTTTCTAATAAAATTCTTGAAGTATGTACCATGACAAAAGTGTTCTCCCCATAAATACACCCAGTCACATGTTAACTATATCTCACACAGGTGTATATTATAATCAATATGCAGTGATTACAATGATTGGTAATATACCACACTAACATACTCCACCGTAATCCTGCCCATGGTATTGAAAAACACAATAAGAAAGCAACCCAAACTTATACAAGAAAAAAAGTCACAATGATATATACCAGTTGGGCAAAAGGTTACTACTACATATGTAATACAATTGTAATACATGACGAGGGTATTGGTTATCCATGTTCGCCTCGACCATTACTTTCATACCCACCTTACTCTCCTCTAAACCACCATTACACTTTTCCACCCCAGAACTCTAATCCCAATAAAACTCGGACCACCAATTGGAAATGTAATGGCCACAGCAGCCGTTTATTAAATAACACTTACAACCATAACATAACATAATACAGTATAAAACCCCAATGGGGGGAGGTCCTTGAAGCCCCAAAACATCGAGCTGTCAAACCAGGGTGAGCCATTCTTGCCTCCAGCTGTACCGCCCAGCTCAAAGGCACCATCGAATGACCCCCCCTCGATTCACCACAACCGCTCGGTCCACCTGGGAGTCCAGCCCCCACCGTGGGGCCCCCCCAATTGTCCTCAGATTCCACCGTGCCGAACTCCAAGGACCCCCCCCCCACCGCCACCAACGACCGGACTTGACCACCTCAACTCTGGGCGTTCCTCCACAACCTCAGGGCCACCTCAATGCCTTCCTGCAACGCCAAACTCCACATATCCAACCCCACCGCATTCAAATGCACTCCGTCCGATCTCCAAAAAGCCCCCGTTCCCGCCTCCAAATCCCTATGCCTGACTACCACCGCCCCGTTCCTAGCCATAAAACGCCCAACTGCCCTGTTCACCTTTATCCTCGCCTTATTCACCGCATCCACAGACCTAGCCTCCCTCCACACCTGCCGGGGGACAATATCCGACCATATGGTCACCATATCCGGAAATAACGACCACAACCGTAAGAAATCCCACTTGATCTCCTTAATCAACTCCCGGATAGGCTTCGCCGCCAAATCATTGCCCCCCGCATGTACCACCAACACCTCCGGTGCCCTATCCATCCTCACCAACCTATGAATTTCAGGCAGCACCCCTTTCCAAACCATACCCCGCCTCCCAATCCACCTTACCACTGCAGACTCCCTGTCAAATCCTAGCTGTTGACCATTCGGCCGAACCGCTGCCCGGACGGCCCCCCAGAAGACATAGGAATGCCCCACAATCCACACCAAAGCGGGCGCTGTATCTGTAACGAGAGAACAAAAGAACAATACCGCAGCTTTGCACAAACACAATAAACCTAACACCAACCAACCCTCCACACTTTACAAGCGATCCAAACGCACATAAGATTTAAACCTCGCCGATTCCCAACGGCCAATCCTTTTAATAACGTCTTCACCCACACCCCATCTAGCCGCTTCTGTCGCTGCCCCGATTCTAAAGGAGTGGCTAGAATACCCCACCTTATCCACCCTCACCCGGCTCAAACACCTCGAAAAAATAGCAGAAAACTGAAAGCGAGACAAAAAGGTGCCATCCATATGAACCAACAATGGGGACCCGTCCCCCCCCCTTAACCCATAATCCCGCAAACATTGAACCGGGCACATGTCACAATCCTCCACCCGGAAAAGCACCACCTTCTTCCCTTTACCCAACGTATCCGTCTTTGACCGCCAAATAATAAACTCTACCCTATCATCAAAACAGCTCAACATCCCTCCTCAAAAGTCCCCCAACCCGACTCACCGACGGACAAACCAACTCCCCCACCCGCATAGCCCCAAAAAAGGCCAGCGAGAAAGCCAACCGAGACAACCTCGTTTCCCCCTCTGACCGACAAACCGTCCGCAACTGCCCCCCCAAATTAAGCAACAACCCAAACGAGACTGGCCTCCTCCCGTCCACCCCAGCACCCATCCTCCTCCAACCTTTTAATGCCTGCACCACCAAAAATGACTTTGTCACATCCACCATCCGCCGAGCCTTAAAACCAAAAGCCAACCCGGCCATGTAACTTTTTATCTTGCTAACCGACCAACCCTGCTCCCTACCGTGACCCAAAAACATTAGCAAAACCAACTCCGGCTCCTCAATCCCTCCTCCCAAAACGGCACACCAGTCCTCCCACACCCTCCAAGCCCTCATATACGCATCCCACGTACCCGGAGCTAATGACGCCCGAATAAGCCCCATCAATGCTCCTCCAGCAGCTCCCACAGGCAACCCGGACACTCCAATCCAATCACCTCCGCCTCCGGAGCCAACTGCCGAAAACGATTCCACTGCGAACGAGAAATGGCGTCAGCAATACAATTGTCAACCCCCGGCACATGCACCGCTACAACCCAAGCATTAAGTGACAAGCACTCTAACACTAACCGCTGCAGCAGCCGCACCACCAATGGCGACGATGCCGACAGCCCATTTATCGCTTGAACCACCCCCATGTTGTCGCAGTGAAAACAAACCTTTTTATCCCGGAACCGCTCTCCCCACAACACAACCGCCAGCACAATAGGGAACAACTCTAACAAAGCCAGATTCTTCACCCAGCCCCGTTCCACCCAAACAGCTGGCCACACTCCAGCGCACCATTGACCTCCACAAAAAGCCCCAAAACCTGAACCCCCTGCCGCATCCGTGAATAATTCAAAATCAAACGCCTCAACAACTTCCCCCATGAACAGCGAGCGACCGTTGTACTGGTCCAGAAAAGAACTCCAAGCCTGTAAGTCCGCCCGCAGCTCCCTACCCAACCGAATATAATGATGCGGAGCCACCACCCCCCCAGTTGCCTGCGCCAACCGCCTACAGAACACTCGCCCCATGGGCATTATCCGGCAAGCGAAATTAAGCTTCCCCAACAGCGACTGAAGCTCCCTCAACTGCAACTTTTTTGCCCGAATCGCCCTAGCCACCAAGCCTTTCAGATCTACCAGCTTATCGCCCGGCAACAGTCACTCCATCCTCACCGAGTCAATCACTATGCCAAGGAAACTCAATTCTGACACCGGCCCCACTCTCTTACCCTCCGCCAGCGGGACCCCAAACTTTTCAAAAACCGAACTCAACGTTGCCAACATTAATGCGCAAACCGGCGACCCCGGGGGGCCTATACACAAAAAATCATCCAGGTAATGAATCAGCGATTCACAACCCGACGAGTCCACCACTGCCCACTCCAAAAACGAGCTGAAAGTTTCAAAGTAAGCGCATGACAATGAACACCCCATGGGTAAACACCGATCCACAAAGAACCCCCCATCCCAAAAACATCCCAACAAATGCTGACAATCCAGATGAACCGGCAACAACCGAAACGCCGCCTCAATATCCGTCTTTGCCATCAACGCTCCCGCCCCAAAACGCCTCACCCAACCGACCGCCGCGTCAAACGATGTATATACTACAGAACAAACCGCCGGGTCAATACCATCATTGACCGAGGAGCCCCTCGGGAACGACAGGTGATGAATCAAGCGAAACTTATTCGCCTCTTTCTTAGGTACAACCCCCAGCGGTGACACCCGCAAATTGTAAACCGGTGGCTCTAAAAATGGAACAACGGAATTCGAAAACCTTCCGCAAAACCCAAAACCAACAAACCCGCCGCCTCCCTAATGGGGTACCTATCTAAGTACGGTTGCATCCTTTCCAGCCGAACCGGCGTCACCCCCTTTTCCAAAACCATCCCCCCCTCTCTGCTTGCCTCCCTTAAAACACCGCGCTGCCCCGTGATTCCCTCCACAGCCTGAGCATTCGTGCTTAAATTTACATTTAGGCCCGAACCTACAGGTGCCTTCATTGAAGGCAAAACACAGTCCCCTCGCTGAGGCAACCGCTGTATTGCCCGACCCCCCACTACTACCTTCCCCACGAAAGGGCTGCCCTGAACGCACTGGGGCCGTAACCTTCAGCCATAAAGCAATATCCTTATGGTCCCACCGCATCTCAGGGCAAACCGCCTTCCTCTGCCGGAACTGTTCGTCATACCGCAACCACGCCACTCCCCCATACACCCGATACTCCTCCCTGATTGCGTCCAAATAACAAAACAACCCCGAACAAGCCTCCGGAGTCTTCTCCCCAATCACACTCGCCAATATCGCGAACGCCTGCAACCAGTTTGCAAACGTCCTCGGTATTAACCTATACCGGCGCTTCTCCTCCTCCTCCCGCTTACCATCTTCCCTTCGCACCCTATCCAGATCGAAGCGTTCCAAAGGAAGCAAGGAAAATATCTCCACATATTCCCCCTTCCAAATCCTCTCCCTCACCTCCGACTTCAAATGCGCCCCCAACGGACCCTCAAAGCAAACATAAACCTCCCCTTTTGCTTTATCATCAACCCGCACAGAATCCTCATCCCCCTCCGTTCCCGCCTGCGTCTGTACCGACACCCCCACACCCGGCAACCCCCGCTGCGGCTCCACCGACGACCCTCCGCTCGCAGCCAAACCTTGCACGCCCCAGGCCTGCAGCGGTGTCCCCCCACTCAACCCCCAACTAGCAACCAACCCCGCCAGACCCCCCAACAATTGCCCCAGGCCCTTACTCAACTCTAACTGGGAAACACCCCCCACCCCAGCCCCCACACCCTGCACTACCTGCGCAAGTGGACCCCATGCAATCTCACCTGGCTGCCTGGGCGCTGTGTTCCCATCAGCCGCAAGTCCTGACTCCTGAAGATCCCTCCTCTGCGTCACGCTGTCGCCGTCTCTCTGTCCCCTGGACCCGCTGGGACCAGGGACGTCCTCTCCCAGATAGACTATGCCGCTGGAACCTTCATCCTCACCCTGCCTCCTGGCAGGGCAGGAACGCGCGTTGCAACAGGATCCCTCCACGGTCCGGACCTCCTCACATCTCCTGGGCTCGGTCGGCTCCTGTCCCCTGGCTCTATGCAAACCAGGGATGCCGGGGTTAACGATGTCATCATAACTGCTCCTGGGGGCGGAGCCTCTCGAGCTGTCTGCAACCTGGGGCCTGCTGCTACCACCGGATCCACATGCAGCAGCCCCGCGCTGAATGCCTGACCTCCCACGCCGAGGGGCCGCCCCTGTGCCAGGAGTTACAGGGGCGCCCGCAGTACCCGGTCCCGCTCCCACGCCGTCGCCGCTTGCAGGAGTGGACGGCCGGGCCCGGCCGCCCACAAGGCTCCGCCTACAGTGAGGATTCCTCCCACGCCGGGGCCTAGTAGAAGCTGGTGTCAGCGGCACCCGACGTGGAGGGTCCCGAGAGGGGCTCCTAATACGGCGCTGAGCCCTAGGGGGGGGAAGTTGATGGGGAAAGGCGCGCCGGCGGCCTGGCCCGCCGCGGCCGTAATACCGGTGAGTGAGGCAAGACAGGCACCTCACTCGGCCCCCCTAGCAGCAGCTGGATCTGCTCCTGGACCCACGCTGGGCCTCTCACCTCAGCCGCTGCCCGCAACTCGCCGATCATGGCCTCCAGACACTCCATCTCTCAGGTGATGTACCAGCTTTTCTCTCTACCTAAAATGGCCCCTAGCCTTCTTCTTCCCTGCCTATTTAAACCCCTCGACTCCACCCCCTCACACCCCTAACCTATCCTAACCTATTCTCCCTGCCAAAGCCCCCTCCCTCTCCCCTAGCCCGACCACTCCCCCCCCCCCAGCTCACTGAAACCAAACCCCTGTCATGGGGGCCTCCCCTAAAGGGGGCTCCGCCCCCCCTCAGTCCGGCCACTGCTATACGGTGTTGCACATTCTGTACCAATTGTGGCTCTTTTCTATTGGAGGGTCTAATAAAAATCTTCCTATTACACTCCCTACACTCTGTCCCTTCCTATGCACAGCTCTCCATAAGACTGAGCAATTTAGCGCAGGTTGCGCTACAAACATATATTGCTGCTGTCACACACAATAGTCCTTACAAGGACTTTTGGTTCTCTGAAAAGTTTTTATAATAAAAATCTTTCTATAACACTCCCTACACTGTCTTTCACTTCCTATTCTCAGCTCTCCCTGACTAACAGACTAACACTGAGCCGAACATGTGTCATTGGGTGCTTTATAGTATCCGATGATGCGTTCCGGCCAGCCAATCACTGTAATGCCAGTAGTCAACATGGCTATGGCATTACAGTGAAGGGCAGTACTTAGCTGCACGTTTATTGACTGCGTAGCAGCTAAGAAACATGCGGGGAGGAGACTCGAGCATTGTGCTCGAGCACATGTGGTACTCGGCGTTCGGCCGAGCATGCTCGATCATCACTACTGACTGCATACAATATATATGGGTGGATGCCTATTCAAGGTACTTTGGACTGAAGAATACATCCACGTAGCAATTTCCAACCAAGAGGTGTGGGTTTAATTTGTTTATTCATTTATGTTTCTGTACTACTAGTAGACGTTAGCAGTCAAGTCTAGCAAACCTTATTGGAGGCAATTTATCTGTCATCCATTCATAGTGGTGGTGTGTTGTCACTTACCACATCAATTTTGCAAGGCAGATTCACTTAAAGCTGTTCTACAGGAAAGCTAAAAAGGAAAATACTGAATAAACTCTTAAATGTTTTTAATTATTTATAACTAGAGTTGAGCGAACACCTGGATGTTCGGGTTCGAGAAGTTCGGCCGAACTTCCCGGAAATGTTCGGGTTCGGGATCCGAACCCGAACCGAACTTCGTCCCGAACCCGAACCCCATTGAAGTCAATGGGGACTCGAACTTTTGGGCACTAAAAAGGCTGTAAAACAGCCCAGGAAAGAGCTAGAGGGCTGCAAAAGGCAGCAACATGTAGGTAAATCCCCTGCAAACAAATGTGGATAGGGAAATGAATTAAAATAAAAATTAAAAAAATAAAAATGAACCAATATCAATTGGACAGAGGTCCCATAGCAGAGAATCTGGCTTCACGTCAGCAGAGAATCAGTTTCTTCATGCCATAGCAAAGAATCTGGCTTCATGTCAGCAGAGAATCAGTCTCTTCATGCCATAGCAAAGAATCTGGCTTCATGTCAGCGCAGAATCAGTCTAGATGTCATAGAAGAGAATCAGGCTTTACGTCACCCACCACTGGAACAGGCCACTGTCACATATTTAGGCCCAGGCACCCAGGCAGAGGAGAGAGGTCCCGTAACAGAGAATCTGGCCTTATGTCAGCACAGAATCAGTCTTCATGTCATAGCAGAGAATCAGGCTTTACGTCACCCACCACTGGAACAGGCCACTGTCACATATTTAGGCCCAGGCACCCAGGCAGAGGAGAGAGGTCCCGTAACAGAGAATCTGGCCTTATGTCAGCGCAGAATCAGTCTTCATGTCATAGCAGAGAATCAGGCTTTACGTCACCCACCACTGGAACAGGCCACTGTCACATATTTAGGCCCAGGCACCCAGGCAGAGGAGAGAGGTCCCGTAACAGAGAATCTGGCCTTATGTTAGCACAGAATCAGTCTTCATGTCATAGCAGAGAATCAGGCTTTACGTCACCCACCACTGGAACAGGCCACTGTCACATATTTAGGCCCAGGCACCCAGGCAGAGGAGAGAGGTCCCGTAACAGAGAATCTGGCCTTATGTCAGCACAGAATCAGTCTTCATGTCATAGCAGAGAATCAGGCTTTACGTCACCCACCACTGGAACAGGCCACTGTCACATATTTAGGCCCAGGCACCCAGGCAGAGGAGATAGGTCCCGTAACAGAGAATCTGGCCTTATGTTAGCACAGAATCAGTCTTCATGTCATAGCAGAGAATCAGGCTTTACGTCACCCACCACTGGAACAGGCCACTGTCACATATTTAGGCCCAGGCACACAGGCAGAGGAGAGAGGTCCCGTAACAGAGAATCTGGCTTCATGTCAGCGCAGAATCAGTCTTCATGTCATAGCAGAGAATCAGGCTTCACATCACCCACCACTGGAACAGGCCACTGTCACATATTTAGGCCCAGGCACCCAGGCAGAGGAGAGAGGTCCCGTAACAGAGAATCTGGCCTTATGTCAGCACAGAATCAGTCTTCATGTCATAGCAGAGAATCAGGCTTTACGTCACCCACCACTGGAACAGGCCACTGTCACATATTTAGGCCCAGGCACCCAGGCAGAGGAGAGAGGTCCCGTAACAGAGAATCTGGCCTTATGTCAGCACAGAATCAGTCTTCATGTCATAGCAGAGAATCAGGCTTTACGTCACCCACCACTGGAACAGGCCACTGTCACATATTTAGTCCCAGACACCCAGGCAGAGGAGAGAGGTCCCGTAACAGAGAATCTGGCCTTATGTCCGCACAGAATCAGTCTTTATGTCATAGCAGAGAATCAGGCTTTACGTCACCCACCACTGGAACAGGCCACTGTCACATATTTAGGCCCAGGCACCCAGGCAGAGGAGAGAGGTCCCGTAACAGAGAATCTGGCCTTATGTCAGCACAGAATCAGTCTTCATGTCATAGCAGAGAATCAGGATTTACGTCACCCACCACTGGAACAGGCCACTGTCACATATTTAGGCCCAGGCACCCAGCCAGAGGAGAGAGGTCCCGTAACAGAGAATCTGGCCTTATGTCAGCACAGAATCAGTCTTCATGTCATAGCAGAGAATCAGGCTTTACGTCACCCACCACTGGAACAGGCCACTGTCACATATTTAGGTTCAGGCACCCAGGCAGAGGAGAGAGGTCCCGTAACAGAGAATCTGGCCTTATGTCAGCACAGAATCTGTCTTCATGTCATAGCAGAGAATCAGGATTCACGTCACCCACCACTGGAACAGGCCTCTGTCACATATTTAGGCCCGGGCACCCAGGCAGAGGAGAGAGGTCCCGTAACAGAGAATCTGGCCTTATGTCAGCACAGAATCTGTCTTCATGTCACAGCAGAGAATCAGGCTTCACGTCACCCACAACTGGAACAGGCCACTGTCTCATATTTAGGCCCAGGCACACAGGCAGAGGAGAGAGGTCCCGTAACAGAGAATCTGGCTTCATGTCAGCGCAGAATCAGTCTTCATGTCATAGCAGAGAATCAGGCTTCACATCACCCACCACTGGAACAGGCCACTGTCACATATTTAGGCCCAGGCACCCAGGCAGAGGAGAGAGGTCCCGTAACAGAGAATCTGGCCTTATGTCAGCACAGAATCAGTCTTCATGTCATAGCAGAGAATCAGGCTTTACGTCACCCACCACTGGAACAGGCCACTGTCACATATTTAGGCCCAGGCACCCAGGCAGAGGAGAGAGGTCCCGTAACAGAGAATCTGGCCTTATGTCAGCACATAATCTGTCTTCATGTCATAGCAGAGAATCAGGCTTCACGTCACCCACCACTGGAACAGGCCACTGTCACATATTTAAGCCCAGGCACCCAGGCAGAGGAGAGTGGTCCCGTAACAGAGAATCTAACCTTATGTCAGCACAGAATCAGTCTTCATGTCATAGCAGAGAATCAGGCTTTACGTCACCCACCACTGGAACAGGCCACTGTCACATATTTAGGCCCAGGCACCCAGGCAGAGGAGAGAGGTCCCGTAACAGAGAATCTGGCCTTATGTCAGCGCAGAATCAGTCTTCATGTCATAGCAGAGAATCAGGCTTCACGTCACCCAACACTGGAACAGGCCACTGTCACATATTTAGGCCCAGGCACCCAGGCAGAGGAGAGAGGTCCCGTAACAGAGAATCTAGCCTTATGTCAGCACAGAATCTGTCTTCATGTCATAGCAGAGAATCAGGCTTTACGTCACCCACCACTGGAACAGGCCACTGTCACATATTTAGGCCCAGGCACCCAGGCAGAGGAGAGAGGTCCCGTAACAGAGAATCTGGCCTTATGTCAGCACATAATCTGTCTTCATGTAATCTGTCTTCATGTCATAGCAGAGAATCAGGCTTCACGTCACCCACCACTGGAACAGGCCACTGTCACATATTTAAGCCCAGGCACCCAGGCAGAGGAGAGTGGTCCCGTAACAGAGAATCTAACCTTATGTCAGCACAGAATCAGTCTTCATGTCATAGCAGAGAATCAGGCTTTACGTCACCCACCACTGGAACAGGCCACTGTCACATATTTAGGCCTAGGCACCCAGGCAGAGGAGAGAGGTCCCGTAACAGAGAATCTGGCCTTATGTCAGCGCAGAATCAGTCTTCATGTCATAGCAGAGAATCAGGCTTCACGTCACCCACCACTGTAACAGGCCACTGTCACATATTTAGGCCCAGGCACCCAGGCAGAGGAGAGAGGTCCCGTAACAGAGAATCTAGCCTTATGTCAGCACAGAATCTGTCTTCATGTCATAGCAGAGAATCAGGCTTTACGTCACCCACCACTGGAACAGGCCACTGTCACATATTTTGGCCCAGGCACCCAGGCAGAGGAGAGAGGTCCCGTAACAGAGAATCTGGCCTTATGTCAGCACAGAATCTGTCTTCATGTCATAGCAGAGAATCAGGCTTCACGTCACCCACCACTGGAACAGGCCACTGTCACATATTTAAGCCCAGGCACCCAGGCAGAGGAGAGAGGTCCCGTAACAGAGAATCTGGCCTTATGTCAGCACAGAATCAGTCTTCATGTCATAGCAGAGAATCAGGCTTCACGTCACCCACCACTGGAACAGGCCTCTGTCACATATTTAGGCCCAGGCACCCAGGCAGAGGAGAGAGGTCCCGTAACAGAGAATCTGGCCTTATGTCAGCACAGAATCTGTCTTCATGTCATAGCAGAGAATCAGGATTCACGTCACCCACCACTGGAACAGGCCTCTGTCACATATTTAGGCCCGGGCACCCAGGCAGAGGAGAGAGGTCCCGTAACAGAGAATCTGGCCTTATGTCAGCACAGAATCTGTCTTCATGTCATAGCAGAGAATCAGGCTTTACGTCACCCACCACTGGAACAGGCCACTGTCACATATTTAGTCCCAGACACCCAGGCAGAGGAGAGAGGTCCCGTAACAGAGAATCTGGCCTTATGTCCGCACAGAATCAGTCTTCATGTCATAGCAGAGAATCAGGATTCACGTCACCCACCACTGGAACAGGCCTCTGTCACATATTTAGGCCCGGGCACCCAGGCAGAGGAGAGAGGTCCCGTAACAGAGAATCTGGCCTTATGTCAGCACAGAATCTGTCTTCATGTCATAGCAGAGAATCAGGCTTTACGTCACCCACCACTGGAACAGGCGACTGTCACATATTTAGTCCCAGACACCCAGGCAGAGGAGAGAGGTCCCGTAACAGAGAATCTGGCCTTATGTCCGCACAGAATCAGTCTTCATGTCATAGCAGAGAATCAGGCTTTACGTCACCCACCACTGGAACAGGCCACTGTCACATATTTAGTCCCAGACACCCAGGCAGAGGAGAGAGGTCCCGTAACAGAGAATCTGGCCTTATGTCCGCACAGAATCAGTCTTTATGTCATAGCAGAGAATCAGGCTTTACGTCACCCACCACTGGAACAGGCCACTGTCACATATTTAGGCCCAGGCACCCAGGCAGAGGAGAGAGGTCCCGTAACAGAGAATCTGGCCTTATGTCAGCACAGAATCTGTCTTCATGTCATAGCAGAGAATCAGGCTTCACGTCACCCACCACTGGAACAGGCCACTGTCACATATTTAAGCCCAGGCACCCAGGCAGAGGAGAGAGGTCCCGTAACAGAGAATCTGGCCTTATGTCAGCACAGAATCAGTCTTCATGTCATAGCAGAGAATCAGGCTTCACGTCACCCACCACTGGAACAGGCCTCTGTCACATATTTAGGCCCAGGCACCCAGGCAGAGGAGAGAGGTCCCGTAACAGAGAATCTGGCCTTATGTCAGCACAGAATCAGTCTTCATGTCATAGCAGAGAATCAGGCTTTACGTCACCCACCACTGGAACAGGCCACTGTCACATATTTAGTCCCAGACACCCAGGCAGAGGAGAGAGGTCCCGTAACAGAGAATCTGGCCTTATGTCCGCACAGAATCAGTCTTCATGTCATAGCAGAGAATCAGGATTCACGTCACCCACCACTGGAACAGGCCTCTGTCACATATTTAGGCCCGGGCACCCAGGCAGAGGAGAGAGGTCCCGTAACAGAGAATCTGGCCTTATGTCAGCACAGAATCAGTCTTCATGTCATAGCAGAGAATCAGGCTTTACGTCACCCACCACTGGAACAGGCCACTGTCACATATTTAGTCCCAGACACCCAGGCAGAGGAGAGAGGTCCCGTAACAGAGAATCTGGCCTTATGTCCGCACAGAATCAGTCTTTATGTCATAGCAGAGAATCAGGCTTTACGTCACCCACCACTGGAACAGGCCACTGTCACATATTTAGGCCCAGGCACCCAGGCAGAGGAGAGAGGTCCCGTAACAGAGAATCTGGCCTTATGTCAGCACAGAATCAGTCTTCATGTCATAGCAGAGAATCAGGATTTACGTCACCCACCACTGGAACAGGCCACTGTCACATATTTAGGCCCAGGCACCCAGCCAGAGGAGAGAGGTCCCGTAACAGAGAATCTGGCCTTATGTCAGCACAGAATCAGTCTTCATGTCATAGCAGAGAATCAGGCTTTACGTCACCCACCACTGGAACAGGCCACTGTCACATATTTAGGTTCAGGCACCCAGGCAGAGGAGAGAGGTCCCGTAACAGAGAATCTGGCCTTATGTCAGCACAGAATCTGTCTTCATGTCATAGCAGAGAATCAGGATTCACGTCACCCACCACTGGAACAGGCCTCTGTCACATATTTAGGCCCGGGCACCCAGGCAGAGGAGAGATGTCCCGTAACAGAGAATCTGGCCTTATGTCAGCACAGAATCTGTCTTCATGTCATAGCAGAGAATCAGGCTTCACGTCACCCACAACTGGTACAGGCCACTGTCACATATTTAGGCCCAGGCACACAGGCAGAGGAGAGAGGTCCCGTAACAGAGAATCTGGCTTCATGTCAGCGCAGAATCAGTCTTCATGTCATAGCAGAGAATCAGGCTTCACATCACCCACCACTGGAACAGGCCACTGTCACATATTTAGGCCCAGGCACCCAGGCAGAGGAGAGAGGTCCCGTAACAGAGAATCTGGCCTTATGTCAGCACAGAATCAGTCTTCATGTCATAGCAGAGAATCAGGCTTTACGTCACCCACCACTGGAACAGGCCACTGTCACATATTTAGGCCCCGGCACCCAGGCAGAGGAGAGAGGTCCCGTAACAGAGAATCTGGCCTTGTGTCAGCACAGAATCTGTCTTCATGTCATAGCAGAGAATCAGGCTTCACGTCACCCACCACTGGAACAGGCCACTGTCACATATTTAGGTTCAGGCACCCAGGCAGAGGAGAGAGGTCCCGTAACAGAGAATCTGGCCTTATGTCAGCACAGAATCAGTCTTCATGTCATAGCAGAGAATCAGGCTTCACGTCACCCACCACTGGAACAGGCCACTGTCACATATTTAAGCCCAGGCACCCAGGCAGAGGAGAGAGGTCCCGTAACAGAGAATCTAACCTTATGTCAGCACAGAATCAGTCTTCATGTCATAGCAGAGAATCAGGCTTTACGTCACCCACCACTGGAACAGGCCACTGTCACATATTTAGGCCCAGGCACCCAGGCAGAGGAGAGAGGTCCCGTAACAGAGAATCTGGCCTTATGTCAGCGCAGAATCAGTCTTCATGTCATAGCAGAGAATCAGGCTTCACGTCACCCACCGATGGAACAGGCCACTGTCACATATTTAGGCCCAGGCATCCAGGCAGAGGAGAGAGGTCCCGTAACAGAGAATCTAGCCTTATGTCAGCACAGAATCAGTCTTCATGTCATAGCAGAGAATCAGGCTTTACGTCACCCACCACTGGAACAGGCCACTGTCACATATTTAGGCCCAGGCACCCAGGCAGAGGAGAGAGGTCCCGTAACAGAGAATCTGGCCTTATGTCAGCGCAGAATCAGTCTTCATGTCATAGCAGAGAATCAGGCTTCACGTCACCCACCACTGGAACAGGCCACTGTCACATATTTAGGCCCAGGCACCCAGGCAGAGGAGAGAGGTCCCGTAACAGAGAATCTGGCCTTATGTCAGCACAGAATCAGTCTTCATGTCATAGCAGAGAATCAGGCTTTACGTCACCCACCACTGGAACAGGCCACTGTCACATATTTAGGCCCAGGCACCCAGGCAGAGGAGAGAGGTCCCGTAACAGAGAATCTGGCCTTATGTCAGCACATAATCTGTCTTCATGTCATAGCAGAGAATCAAGCTTCACGTCACCCACCACTGGAACAGGCCACTGTCACATATTTAAGCCCAGGCACCCAGGCAGAGGAGAGTGGTCCCGTAACAGAGAATCTAACCTTATGTCAGCACAGAATCAGTCTTCATGTCATAGCAGAGAATCAGGCTTTACGTCACCCACCACTGGAACAGGCCACTGTCACATATTTAGGCCCAGGCACCCAGGCATAGGAGAGAGGTCCCGTAACAGAGAATCTGGCCTTATGTCAGCGCAGAATCAGTCTTCATGTCATAGCAGAAAATCAGGCTTCACGTCACCCACCACTGGAACAGGCCACTGTCACATATTTAGGCCCAGGCACCCAGGCAGAGGAGAGAGGTCCCGTAACAGAGAATCTAGCCTTATGTCAGCACAGAATCTGTCTTCATGTCATAGCAGAGAATCAGGCTTTACGTCACCCACCACTGGAACAGGCCACTGTCACATATTTAGGCCCAGGCACCCAGGCAGAGGAGAGAGGTCCCGTAACAGAGAATCTGGCCTTATGTCAGCGCAGAATCAGCCTTCATGTCATAGCAGAGAATTAGGCTTCACGTCACCCACCACCGGAACAGGCCACTGTCACATATTTAGGCCCAGGCACCCAGGCAGAGGAGAGAGGTCCCGTAACAGAGAATCTGGCCTTATGTCAGCACAGAATCTGTCTTCATGTCATAGCAGAGAATCAGGCTTCACGTCACCCACCACTGGAACAGGCCACTGTCACACATTTAGGCCCCGGCACCCAGACAGAGGAGAGGTTCATTCAACTTTGGGTTGCCCGCAATATAATGGTAAAATGAAAATAAAAATAGTATTGAATGAGGAAGTGCCCTGGAGTAGAATAATATATTGTTAAGGGGAGGTAGTTAATATCTAATCTGCACAAGGGATGGACAGGTCCTGTGGGATCCATGCCTGGTTCATTTTTATGAACGTCAGCTTGTCTACATTGGCTGTAGACAGGCGGCTGCGTTTGTCTGTAATGACGCCCCCTGCCGTGCTGAATACACGTTCAGACAAAACGCTGGCCGCCGGGCAGGCCAGCACCTCCAAGGCATAAAAGGCTAGCTCTGGCCACGTGAACAATTTGGAGACCCAGAAGTTGAATGGGGCCGAACCATCAGTCAGTACGTGGAGGGGTGTGCACAGGTACTGTTCCACCATGTTAGTGAAATGTTGCCTCCTGCTAACACGTTCCGTATCAGGTGGTGGTGCAGTTAGCTGTGGCGTGGTGACAAAACTTTTCCACATCTCTGCCATGCTAACCCTGCCTTCAGAGGAGCTGGCCATGACACAGCTGCGTTGGCGACCTCTTGCTCCTCCTCTGCCTTCGCCTTGGGCTTCCACTGGTTTCCCTGTGACATTTGGGAATGCTCTCAGTAGCGCGTCTACCAACGTGCGCTTGTACTCGCGCATCTTCCTATCACGCTCCAGTGTAGGAAGTAAGGTGGGCACATTGTCTTTGTACCGGGGATCCAGCAGGGTGGCAACCCAGTAGTCTGCACACGTTAAAATGTGGGCAACTCTGCTGTCGTTGCGCAGGCACTGCAGCATGTAGTCGCTCATGTGTGCCAGGCTGCCCAGAGGTATGGACAAGCTGTCCTCTGTGGGAGGCGTATCTTCATCGTCCTGTGTTTCCCCCCAGCCAAGCACCAGTGATGGGCCCGAGCTGCTTTGGGTGCCACCGCGCTGTGAACATGCTTCATCCTCATCCTCCTCCACCTCCTTCTCCTCCTCGTCCTCCTCGTCCTCCTCGTCCTCCAGTAGTGGGCCCTGTCTGGCCACATTTGTACCTGGCCTCTGCTGTTGCAAAAAACCTCCCTCTGAGTCACTTCGAAGAGACTGGCCTGAAAGTGCTAAAAATGACCCCTCTTCCTCCTCTTCCTCCTGGGCCCCCTCCTCTTCCATCATCACCCTAAATGTTTTCTCAAGGAGACATAGAAGTGGTATTGTAACGCTGATAACGGCGTCATCGCCACTGGCCATGTTGGTGGAGTACTCGAAACAACGCAACAGGGCACACAGGTCTCGCATGGAGGCCCAGTCATTGGTGGTGAAGTGGGGCTGATCCGCAGTGCGACTTACCCGTGCGTGCTGCAGCTGAAACTCCACTATGGCCTGCTGCTGCTCGCACAGTCTGTCCAGCATATGCAAGGTGGAGTTCCACCTGGTGGGCACGTCGCATATGAGGCGGTGAGCGGGAAGTCCGAAGTTACGCTGTAGCGCAGACAGGCGAGCAGCGGCAGGGTGTGAACGCCGGAAGCGCGAACAGACGGCCCGCACTTTATGCAGCAGCTCTGACATGTCGGGGTAGTTGCGAATGAACTTCTGCACCACCAAATTCAGCACATGCGCCAGGCAATGGATGTGCGTCAAACCGGCTAGTCCCAGAGCTGCAACGAGATTTCGCCCATTATCGCACACCACCAGGCCGGGCTTGAGGCTCACCGGCAGCAACCACTCGTCGGTCTGTTGTTCTATACCCCCCCACAACTCCTGTGCGGTGTGGGGCCTGTCCCCCAAACATATGAGTTTCAGAACGGCCTGCTGACGTTTACCCCGAGCTGTGCTGAAGTTGGTGGTGAAGGTGTGTGGCTGACTGGATGAGCAGGTGGAAGAAGAGGAGGAGGAAGCTGAGTAGAAGGAGGAGGAGACAGGAGGCAAAGAATGTTGCCTTGCGATCCTTGGCGGCGGAAGGACGTGCGCCAAACAGCTCTCCGCCTGGGGCCCAGCCGCCACTACATTTACCCAGTGTGCAGTTAGGGAGATATAGCGTCCCTGGCCGTGCTTACTGGTCCACGTATCTGTGGTTAGGTGGACCTTGCCACAGATGGCGTTGCGCAGTGCACACTTGATTTTATCGGACACTTGTTTGTGCAGGGAAGGCACGGCTCTCTTGGAGAAGTAGTGGCGGCTGGGAACAACATACTGTGGGACAGCAAGCGACATGAGCTGTTTGAAGCTGTGTGTGTCCACCAGCCTAAATGACAGCATTTCATAGGCCAGTAGTTTAGAAATGCTGGCATTCAGGGCCAGGGATCGAGGGTGGCTAGGTGGGAATTTACGCTTTCTCTCAAATGTTTGTGAGATGGAGAGCTGAACGCTGCCGTGTGACATGGTTGAGATGTTTGGTGACGCAGGTGGTGGTGTTGGTGGTACATCCCATGTTTGCTGGGCGGCAGGTGCCAACGTTCCTCCAGAGGCAGAGGAAGAGGCCGAGGCGGCGGCAGCAGCAGCAGCAGCAGTAGAGGCCGAGGCGGCAGCAGCAGAAGAGGTAGCAGGGGGAGCCTGAGTGACTTCCTTGTTTTTAAGGTGTTTACTCCACTGCAGTTCATGCTTTGCATGCAGGTGCCTGGTCATGCAGGTTGTGCTAAGGTTCAGAACGTTAATGCCTCGCTTCACTCTCTGATGGCACAGCGTGCAAACCACTCGGGTCTTGTCGTCAGCACATTGTTTGAAGAAGTGCCATGCCAGGGAACTCCTTGATGCTGCCTTTGGGGTGCTCGGTCCCAGATGGCGGCGGTCAGTAGCAGGCGGAGTCTCTTGGCGGCGGGTGTTCTGATTTTGCCCACTGCTCCCTCTTTTGCTACGCTGTTGGCTCGGTCTCACCACTGCCTCTTCCTCCGAACTGTGAAAGTCAGTGGCACGACCTTCATTCCATGTGGGGTCTAGGACCTCATCGTCCCCTGCATCGTCTTCCACCCAGTCTTGATCCCTGAGCTCCTGTTCAGTCTGCACACTGCAGAAAGACGCAGCAGTTGGCACCTGTGTTTCGTCATCATCAGAGACGTGCTGAGGTGGTATTCCCATGTCCTCATCATCAGGAAACATAAGTGGTTGTGCGTTATTGCATTCTATCTCTTCCACCCCTGGGGAAGGGCTAGGTGGATGCCCTTGGGAAACCCTGGCAGCAGAGTCTTCAAACAGCATAAGAGACTGCTGCATAACTTGTGGCTCAGACAGTTTCCCTGATATCCATGGGGGTGATGTGACAGACCTATGGGCTTGGTTTTCATGCGCCATCTGTGCACTTTCTGCGGAAGACTGGGTGGGAGATAATGTGAACGTGCTGGATCCACTGTCGGCCACCCAATTGACTAATGCCTGTACGTGCTCAGGCCTTACCATCCTTAGAACGGCATTGGGCCCCACCAAATATCGCTGTAAATTCTGCTGGCTACTGGAACCTGAGGTAGTTGGTTCACTAGGACGTGTGGCTGTGGCAGAACGGCCACGTCCTCTCCCAGCACCAGAGGGTTCACTAACACCACCACGACCATGTCCACGTCCGCGTCCCTTATTAGATGTTTTCCTCATTGTTCCCGTTCACCACAATTTTGAGAATGGCAAATTTGGGAATAGTTTTTCAACCCAGAACAAAAAGTGTGCTTTTACGGTTACAAATAACTTGACCAGCTAAAACAGTACAGATTTGGTTGAATAGAAATGTGAGGCCTGTTTTTTTTTTGCGCTGTGTGACAGGTATAGGTTTAATCACAGAATTAGACTTGTATCTGCACGGTAGCCTGTGTGTTAAATTTTTCTGAATGACACTATCAGCACCTTCAATGTTAGATATCCTTTTTGGGATAGATTTCAAGTAGGCCTCATATAGCAGAAACTAGTTATTTTGAGAATGGCAAATTTGGGAATAGTTTTTCAACCCAGAACAAAAAATGTGCTTTTACGGTCACTACAAATAACTTGACCAGCTAAAACAGTACAGATTTGGTTGAATAGAAATGTGAGGCCTGTTTTTTTTTGCGCTGTGTGACAGGTATAGGTTTAATCACAGAATTAGATTTGTATCTGCACGGTAGCGTGTGTGTTAAATTTTTCTGAATGACACTATCAGCACCTTCAATGTAAGATATCCTTTTTGGGATAGATTTCAAGTAGGCCTCATATAGCAGAAACTAGTTATTTTGAGAATGGCAAATTTGGGAATAGTTTTTCAACCCAGAACAAAAAATGTGCTTTTACGGTCACTACAAATAACTTGACCAGCTAAAACAGTACAGATTTGGTTGAATAGAAATGTGAGGCCTGTTTTTTTTTGCGCTGTGTGACAGGTATAGGTTTAATCACAGAATTAGACTTGTATCTGCACGGTAGCCTGTGTGTTAAATTTTTCTGAATGACACTATCAGCACCTTCAATGTTAGATATCCTTTTTGGGATAGATTTCAAGTAGGCCTCATATAGCAGAAACTAGTTATTTTGAGAATGGCAAATTTGGGAATAGTTTTTCAACCCAGAACAAAAAATGTGCTTTTACGGTCACTACAAATAACTTGACCAGCTAAAACAGTACAGATTTGGTTGAATAGAAATGTGAGGCCTGTTTTTTTTTGCGCTGTGTGACAGGTATAGGTTTAATCACAGAATTAGATTTGTATCTGCACGGTAGCGTGTGTGTTAAATTTTTCTGAATGACACTATCAGCACCTTCAATGTAAGATATCCTTTTTGGGATAGATTTCAAGTAGGCCTCATATAGCAGAAACTAGTTATTTTGAGAATGGCAAATTTGGGAATAGTTTTTCAACCCAGAACAAAAAATGTGCTTTTACGGTCACTACAAATAACTTGACCAGCTAAAACAGTACAGATTTGGTTGAATAGAAATGTGAGGCCTGTTTTTTTTTGCGCTGTGTGACAGGTATAGGTTTAATCACAGAATTAGACTTGTATCTGCACGGTAGCGTGTGTGTTAGGTTTTTCTGAATGACACTATCAGCACCTTCAATGTAAGATATCCTTTTTGGGATAGATTTCAAGTAGGCCTCATATAGCAGAAACTAGTTATTTTGAGAATGGCAAATTTGGGAATAGTTTTTCAACCCAGAACAAAAAGTGTGCTTTTACGGTCACTACAAATAACTTGACCAGCTAAAACAGTACAAATTTGGTTGAATAGAAATGTCAGGTCTATTTTTTAGGCGCTGGGTGACAGGCTCAACTTGCCCCTGATGTAGTATATGGCCAAAAAATAACCACACTATTGATGGTTAAATGCACTTGGGTGACACAGGCTCAGCCTGCACCAGATGTAGTATATGGCCAAAAAATAACCAGACTGTTGATGGTTAAATGCACTTCGGTGACACAGGCTCAGCCTGCACCTGATGTAGTATATGGCCAAAAAATAACCAGACTGTTGATGGTTAAATGCACTTCGGTGACACAGGCTCAGCCTGCAGCTGATGTAGTATATGGCCAAAAAATAACCACACTATTGATTGTTAAATGCACTTGGGTGACACAGGCTCAGCCTGCAGCTGATGTAGGATATAGCAAAAAATAACCACACTATTGATGGTTAAATGCACTTGGGTGACACAGGCTCAGCCTGCAGCTGATGTAGGATATAGCACAAAATAACCACACTATTGATGGTTAAATACACTTGGTGATAGCTTGTGCTGGCGCACCACAAGCCACAAAATGGCCGCCGATCACTCCAGAAAAAAGTGATCTAAAAACTCTCTGGGCAGCCTCAAAAAAGTGAGCAAGTCGATATTAGCACTTTAATGATCCACAGCTGCAGATCGATCACAGAATGAAGTCTTTTGGAGGAGTTAATCTGCCTAATCTCGCCCTAACGTCGCAGCTGCAACCTCTCCCTATGCTTGAATCAGCAGAGTGACGTGCAGTGCTACGTTACCCAAGCTTATATAGAGGCTGGGTCACATGCTGCACTGGCCAATCACAGCCATGCCAATAGTAGGCAAGGCTGTGATGGCCTCTTTGGGCAAGTAGTATGACGCTTGTTGATTGGCTGCTTTGCAGCCTTTCAAAAAGCGCCAAGAAAGCGCCGAACACCGAACCCGAACCCGGACTTTTACGAAAATGTTCGGTTTCGGGTCCGTGTCACGGACACCCCAAAATTCGGTACGAACCCGAACTATACAGTTCGGGTTCGCTCATCCCTATTTATAACGGCTCCTTTAGTCTAGGGTAAAATCAGTCAAGTAGCTAAAATGGCGGCTCTTGGATTTATGATGATAAAATCCATCCTTCTCGTGACACTGCAGGACGGCCGTTGTGAGATAGCAGAGCACAGAGCTCTATGTAAAGTCTGCCGGTCTCAGCATTGTGAAGCTGTATATTATGTGCAGATGGTAGCAGAGTATCACTGCTCCGCTGTATCCCCGTGCTTCTGAAAGAAGTTTACCTCATCCCGTAGAGTTGTCTGTGAAGGTGATAGTTTTCTGCAGCAGATACCATAGTCACTGGAGATGAAACGTGGGTTCACCATTAGGAGTCCTAAAGCAAGAGTCAGCGTATGCAGTGAAGCAGCAATCATCTCCTGTAGCAAATTCAAGATGAAAACATCGGCAGTTGATGATGGGACTGTCAAGAGCCTATGCTTGAAACCTATCAGGAACATGGAATATGCTTCAGAGAGATTTGTAACCCACGATCCACTCTAAAAGAAAAGGAAATCTGTTTGTGTGGGCTGTGGTGTGCTATTGTATGACAACATCCACCCCCACACTGCCGCCTACACATTGGAAACCCTCAGACAATTAGGTGGGGTGTTATGGAACACCCAGATAATAGTCCAGATTTGACACCATCTGATTTCCACCTTTTTGGACTGCTCAAAGAAAGATTAAGGGAAGAAGATTTTTATGTGATGATGAAGTGAAAGCAGCGGTGCACTGGTAGCTATGTGCTCACCCACATTTTTTGCTGATGGCATTAAAAACGTGGCACAACGCTGGGAAAAATGCATTGCAAAGGAAGGTGACTATGTGGAAAAGTAATTTAATTTGTGAAATTCCTAATAAATTGAGTTAAAAAGAGTATGGAAGACCCCCTTGTAATATTCTTCTTTTAGAGTAAGATGTTTACGGTATTTGTAGTAGAAAACAGGATATAAAGATTCTTTTTAGCAAGACGCTAAGTGAGTGTTGCTGAGGAGGATCTGTTTTCAGTCCAGTTCAATTAGCATAAAGATGCCTGTGCGTAACATACAAAGGCAGGTTGAAAGACTGTTCCTTGTCCCTACCCCAGCCTGTGCCTCCTTATACGCGTAAAACCTCTGCTGTGTCCCTACCTAAATGACTTGGTTAGGGCTGGCACCTCTGATAGTTTAGCTCTCTTTCCTGCTCTTCTCTCTCAGAGAGCAGGGGTCGGGATTACAGATGAGTGAACTTCGAGTTTTGAAGTTCAGGTTCGGGTATATGCTGAATTGCATTATGGATTCCATTACCACAGACCATAATGCAATTCCATGACGGAATGCCCTTAGAGGCATTCCGTTATGCATTCCGTCATAATAGAAGTCTATGGTTATCATAATGTATCCATCCGGTTTCCATTATGCAGGAGTCCTCCCGAACTCCAACTTCAAAGTTTAAAGGGAACCTGTCACCTCCAAAAAACATCCCAAGCCGGCAGCAGTACCTTAGAGTAGCCAGCAGCGTGTTTGTAACGATTATTTTCTTCCTGCAGGTAGTTGAAGCAAAAGCTGTAAAAACTATCTTTAATCCCCTGCCGGCGTGCTTCTCTAGTCAGGCTTGAAGTCACGGAGGCAGCGGCCTCCTTGCTCCAAGTCACGGTAACCACGCCCCCTTCCCTGCCCCTTCGCTGTGATTGACAGCGTTTGTGCACGACAGTTCGGCTGGCTTTGCCGAAATGCCGACTGTCAGTCACATCGAAGGGGCGTGGTTACCGTGACTTGGAGCAAGCAGGCCGCTGCCTCTGTGACTTCAAGCCTGACTAGGGAAGCGCATCGGGCAGGGGATTAAAGAAAGTTTTTACAGCTTTTGTTTCAACTACCTTTTAACCTGAATCCTACAGTCCGATATAGTATATCTTCCATGTACTTTATCATTTAGCTATAATAGCCTGCCTACATTCAGTGCACTGCCTGTGCTGTTCGTAGTGCACCTTGCGCTGATGAATGGCAGGAAAAGTCTAAGACATATTTGTCCACCATAGGATTTTTCCAGGGTGCGGGTACCCACAGAGAGGGCTTCAAATGCCACCTCTGGCACCTGTGCCATAGGTTCGCCAACTTCGCCACCACTGCTTTATACCATGTTTTCTGATGAAAAAAAAAACCTATTTCCCTAATAAAGTATATTACTAAATGTTTACCATTCCTGCCCCTACTCAATATAACAAATAAACTGAATAGACAGTTACACTTTAATGATGTTTTAATGACCTGTGGAAAAGCTTTATAACTGGATGTTCTGAAACACTGTGAATGAAAAAAAATGTTGTGCAGCATGGCTGGCTACCCGTCTGTTTGTAGCCACAACAATGTCTCTATGCTGAAATCATGGAAGCATAAAAACTAAGATGCCACACCATATTTGTCATATGTCTGTCCACACTAAGCTACAAATCCTTGTCATCCTGGTGGTCACACAGTACTACACCTATTATACAAGTAGTATTCACTCTATATAGTACACAGAGAGTGTTGCCGCACTGCAGACACTTCACAATACTGATACAGAACTGCAAACTGAAGGAGACAACACAGCAATATCTATGTGGAATGGCTCATCTGTGTGTATCCACCACACATAAATATTAACATAAAATAATCACATTATGTATATTTTTATGCCCTTATAATACAATAAATGTGTCTCTTCTAGTGTTCTGCTTTCTACTCCCTTAAAGGGATTCTCAAGGGATAAAGACTTTTTATCTAATGCCTGCAACCTTCTTCCGTAAGGCCTCATGCACACGAACATATTTTCTTTTTTGCAGACCGTATACGAAACCATTCATTTCAACGGGTCCGCAAAAAAAAAAACAGAAGTTGCTCCGTGTGCATTCTGTTTCCGTATGTTCGTATTTCCGTTCCACAAAAAAATAGAACATGTCCTATTGTCCGCATTACGGACAAGGATAGTACTGTTCTATTCGGGGCCAGCTCTTCCGTTCTGCAAAATATGGAATGCATACAGACGTCATCTGCATTTTTTGCGGATCCGTTTTTTGCGGACCGCAAAATGCATACGCCCGTGTGCATGAGGCCTAAATAGAAGGCCTAAATATAAGAATCATACTTCCTACCCGGCACTCAGGTCCTCCCGGCTGGCTCCCGCATGTCCATGTTCTGAGCATGGTCACATGCTCCGCTGCAGCCAATAACTGGCTTCAGGAGTGATGTGCCGCTTGAGTACATCACTGAAGCTAGTCATTGACTGCTGCTTAGCATGAGACCATTCCCATTCGTCGCCAGATGTAAACAGTCTAGGGACTGGAACATGGATATGCGGGAGCGAGTGCAGACGACTGGAAGAGCCGGAAAGAGGTAAGTGTGAATCTTCTATTTATGGAGGCAGGCTGCGGGCATTAGATAAAAAGTCTTTATTGCCAGAGAACCCCTATAAATGACATTACACATGCCGTCCTGTCTGTGGGTAGCATGATACAGAACTGACAAAATTATATATATATTTTTTTTTTTTTTATAACTGCTTGTTAAGTACCATTTGCATGTGATACAATTGTTAATACAATCGTTCACCCCCACACAGTCTTCATTATTCAGCAGCACACACCCAATTTACCTGAGGGGATATGCAGGCATCAATGATTTTTTGTTCTGTATAACATGGCTACATTTGGGTTGATCCTTCTTAAGGTTGTAACAGGTTACGGCAAGTTCACATTACCGTTATTTTTCCATTCTTCTGATCTGTGAGAAGAATAGAAAAGTAAAGAAGAAATGGATCCTGTAAAAAAAAGCGGATCCTGAGCATCATTTATTGTCATTTGGCATCCGTTACATGCAGGACTTTTTTTATTTCTAAAATAACAGATCTCTGATGGAAATGGCTCAAACTGATCCCAAAGTTGCATAACTGATGCTCAGGATAATTTTATTTTCTCTTTATTTTTCTATTCTTCTGATGGATCACAAGAACCAAAAAATAACGGTAATGTGAACTAGCCCATAGTCATATAGCGAATTGCCTTAGATGTGGCAGTCCTGTGGAATAGAGATGTCCCGAATAGTTCGCCGGCGAATAGTTCCCGGTGAACATAGCTTGTTCGCGTTCACCGCGGCGGGCGAACATATGCGATGTTCGGTCAGCCCCTATACATCATCATTGAGTAAACTTTGACCCTGTACCTCACAGTCAGCAGACACATTCCAGCCAATCAGCAGCAGACCCTCCCTCCCAGACCCTCCCACCTCCTGGACAGCATCCATTTTAGATTCATTCGGAAGCTGCATTCTTAGTGAGAGGAGGGAGTGTAAGGACAGCGTCCTGACAGCACCCCAAAAAGCCTTTTTCAGGGCTGGTACATCAGTCTGCTTTTTTTTAATTTATATTTATATATATTGCAGTTGCCTGCCCGTGTTGTGTGAGAGGCTGCAGGCTCAGTCACAGACAGTACTGTGTGCACACCATTCATACAGGGCGTCACAGACAATACCTTGCAGATAAAAAAAAATTCAATTTAATATTTTTCTGTGATATAATCCCAGTTGCAAGCCAGTGTGTGTCTGGCCCACAGACTGTACTGTGGCCACTGACTATTTGGCTAGGCCACCACTCATACCGTTACAGGGTGTCACTCACTTACAAATACCTTGCAGATAAAAAAAAATCTATTTAATATTTTTCTGTGATATAATCCCAGTTACAAACCAGTGTGTGTCTGGCCCACCACTCATACCGTTACAGGGTGTCACTCACTCACAAATACCTTGCAGATAAAAAAAGTCCATTTATTATTTCTCTGTGATATAATCGCAGTTGCAAGCCAGTGTGTGTCAGGCCCACACAGACTGTGCCCACTGCCCACCACTTATATAGGGTGGCACAGTACCTTGCACGCATAGTACCACTTATCTAAAAAAAATGACAGGCAGAGGCAGGCCACCCCGCAGGGGCCGTCATGGTGCTGTGATTTCCACTGGCCCTGGAATAATGCCCAGTGTTCAGAGGCCACGTACCCTGAACCTGAAAAATTCAGAGAAAATAGTTGACTGGCTTACACAGGACACCCAATCTTCAACAGCTTCCGCTAAGAACCTTGACGCACCATCCTCCTCCAGCTCAGCTGTGGTCACCTGTTCTCAAGTTACCACTCTCCCGCCCGCCGCCACCACCACCACTACCACCACAGCCGCTTCACTTGATCCCTCAGAGGAGTTATTTACACATCAGTTGGATGAAATTAGTGATGCGCAACCATTATTGCCAGAGGATGGAGATAACAGGGATATGTCTCAGTCAGGCAGCATTACACACATGGACGTACAGTGTGATGATGACGATGATGTTGTACCCGCTGCTGCTTCCTTTGCTGAGGTGTCAGATACAAGTGAAGTGGTTGATGATGACGATGTGTCCGTGGATGCCACGTGGGTGCCTGCTTGAAGAGAAGAAGAAGAGGGGGAAAGTTCAGAAGGGGAGACAGAGAGAAGGAGGAGACGAGTTGGAAGCAGGGGGAGGTCGTCGCAAGGAGCTAGTGGCACAGTCAGACAGCATGAATCGGCACCCGGGGTCAGCCTGACAGCACGCCAATCAACGCATGCTGTTGACACCACCAGAATGCCATCATTGCAAAGCTCAGCAGGGTGGCATTTTTTTTGTGTGTCTGCCTCTGATAACAGCAATGCCATTTGCAACCTGTGCCAAAAGAAACTGAGTCGTGGGAATTCCAACACCCACCTCGGTTCAAGTGCTTTGCGAAGGCACATGATCGCACATCACAAACGCCTATGGGATCAACACATGAGTACAATCAGCAGACAAACTCAAAGCCACCATCCTCCTCCTGGTCCAGCATCTTCAGCCACGTCAACCACTGCTGTCCTCCTTGCCCCCTCTCAACCACCCGCCACTCCGCCTCTCACCTTCAGCAGTTCCATCTCATCTGCCCACAGCCAGGTGTCTGTCAAGGAAATGTTTGAGCGTAAGAAGCCAATATCACAGAGTCACCCCCTTGCCCGGCGTCTGACAGCTGGCTTGACGGAACTCTTAGCCAGACAGCTTTTACCATACCAGCTGGTGGAGTCTGAGGTCTTCAAAAAATTTGTCGCTATTGGGACACCACAGTGGAAGGTACCCGGACAAAATTTATTTTTAAAAAAGGCAATCCCAAACCTCTACTCAGTGATTGAAAAGGAAGTCATGGCATCCCTGGCATACAGTGTTGGGGCAAGGGTCCATCTGACCACTAATACCTGGTCTGCAAAGCACGGTCAGGGCAGGTATATCACGTACACTGCGCATTGGGTCAACCTGCTGATGGCTGACAAGCATGGAATGCGTGGCTCTGCAGCGGAGTTGGTGACACCGCCATGACTTGCAGGCAGGCCTACTGCCACCTCCTCTACTCCTCCTACTCCATCCTTTTCCATAACCTCCTCGCCTGAGTCCTCTTCTGCTGCGGCGTCTGGCTGCACATCAACTGAATTCCCCCAGCTCCCCATGGGCTATTCCACATCCCGGATACGACAGTGTCACGCTGTCTTGGGGTTGACTTGCCTGAAAGCAGAGAGCCACACCGGACCAGCACTTCTGTCCGCCCTGAACGCACAGGTGGATCAGTGGCTGACCCCGCACCAACTGGAGATCGGCAAAGTGGTGTGTGACAATGGAAGCAATTTGTTGGCGGCATTGAATTTGGGCAAGTTGTCACATGTGCCGTACATGGCACATGTGTTGAATCTCATCGTACAACGCTTTGTGTCTAAGTACCCAGGCTTACAGGACTGTAACGGTCACGTCCACATACACACAGGGGGAAGGATAGTGACCACTGCGCTCCACCCTCACCCCTGGCCCTGCCTACTTGTCTCACGAGTCCTGATGACAGGGGACAACTGGACGACAGTCCCTAACTTAGGATACGTGCAGGGAAGACAGACAAGACAAAATACGGAACATGAACGGACCGGGTCAGAACCAAGAGAGCTACACAGTACAAAGGGTTAAGCAAAGAATGGTCAGGAGAAGCCGGGCTCAAATACTAGGAGAGTAGGGATGAGCGAACCCGACCTGTATAGTTCGGGTTCGTACCGAATTTTGGGGTGTCCTTGACACGGACCCGAACCCGAACATTTTCGTAAAAGTCCGGGTTTGGGTTCGGTGTTCGTCGCTTTCTTGGCGCTTTTTGAAAGTCTGCAAAGCAGCTAATCAACAAGCGTCATACTACTTGCCCCAAGAGGCCATCACAGCCATGCCTACTATTAGCATGGCTGTGATTGGCCAGTGCAGCATGTGACCCAGCCTCTATTTAAGCTGGAGTCACGTAGCGCCGCACGTCACTCTGCTCTGATCAGTGTAGGGAGAGGTTGCAGCTGCTGTTAGGGCGAGATTAGGCAGTGATTAACTCAGCAAAAACACTTAATTCAGTGATCGATCTACAGCTGTGGATCATTGAACTGCTGCTATTTAATTGCTCACTGTTTTTAGGCTGCCCAGAGCGTTTTTATGTCACTTTTTTCTTGGGTGATCGGCGGCCATTCTGTGTCTTGTGGTGCGCCAGCACAAGCTGCCACCAAGTCCATTTAACCATCAATAGTGTGGTTATTTTTTTGCTATATCCTACATCAGGGGCTTGGCTGTGCTTGCTATTTTATATTGAGGGGTGAAATACAATTGCCAAAATAGCAGTACCCTAAATCTGGTGTTTCAGCTGTGGCTAGCCAATTGTAAAACTGTCTGCTGTCTGGCAAAGGATATATTTTTGTTCTGGGTTGAAATACAATTCCCAAGTTAGCAATTCCCTAAATCAGTGGTTTCTGCTGTATCAGGTCAAGTTTAAATCGATCCATAAAAGGGTATATTAGATTTAAGGTGCGGATAGTTTCATCCTCAATAACTTCACACGCTACCGTGCATTTCCAAGTTTAATTCTGTCCGTAAACGTATACCTGTCACCCAGCGCCTAAATAATAGGCCTAAAATTTATATTCAGCTAAATCTGTGGTTATTGCTGTGGCTGGTCAATTCATTTAGTGTCCGCCAAAGCACAGTTTTTGTTCTAGGTTGAAATACAATTCCCAAATTAGCAATTCCCTAAATCAGTGGTTCCTGCTGTATCAGGCCAAGTATAAATCGATCCATAAAAGGGTATATTAGACACACGCTACCGTGCATTTCCAAGTCTAAATCTGTACGTAAACGTATACGTGTCATCCAGCGCCGAAATAATAGGCCTAAAATTTATATTCAGCTAAATCTGTGTTTATTGCTGAGGCTGGTCAATTCATTTAGTGTCCGCCAAAGCACAGTTTTTGTTCTGGGTTGAAATACAATTCCCAACTTAGCAATTCCCTAAATCAGTGGTTTCTGCTGTATCAGGCCTACTTTAAATCTATCCATAAAAGGGTATATTAGATTGAAGGTGCGGATAGGGTCATTCTCAATAACTTCACACGCTACCGTGCATTTCCAAGTCTAATTCTGTCCGTAAACGTATACCTGTCATCCAGCGCCTAAATAATAGGCCTAAAATTTATATTCAGCTAAATCTGTGTTTATTGCTGAGGCTGGTCAATTCATTTAGTGTCCGCCAAAGAACAGTTTTTGTTCTGGGTTGAAATACAATTCCCAACTTAGCAATTTCCTAAATCAGTGGTTTCTGCTGTATCAGGCCAACTTTAAATCTATCCATAAAAGGGTATATTAGATTGAAGGTGCAGATAGGGTCATCCTCAATAACTTCACACGCTACCGTGCATCTCCAAGTCTAATTCTGTCCGTAAATGTATACCTGTCATCCAGGGCCTAAATACTAGGCCTAAAATTTATATTCAGCTAAATCTGTCGTTACTGCTGTGCCTGTATTAGTGTAATACAGTACCTAAATAGATAGCCAGTTAGTGTTAGGTGTCTGTAAAAAAAGGACTGAATTTGAATTCAATACATTGGGCCAAATCATTTTTTTATTATTGTGGTGAACAGTAAAAATGAGGAAAACATCTAGTAAGGGACGCGGACATGGTCGTGGTGGTGTTAGTGGACCCTCTGGTGCTGGGAGAGGACGTGGCCATTCTGCCACAGCCACATGTCGTAGTGAACCAACTACCTCAGGTTCCAGTAGCCGCCAGAATTTACAGCGATATTTGGTGGGGCCCAATGCCGTTCTAAGGATGGTAAGGCCTGAGCAGGTAAAGGCATTAGTCAATTGGGTGGCCGACAGTGGATCCAGCACGTTCACATTATCTCCCACCCAGTCCTCTGCAGAAAGCGCACAGATGGCGCATGAAAACCAAGCCCATCAGTCTGTCACATCACCCCCATGCATATCAGGGAAACTGTCTGAGCCTCAAGTTATGCAGCAGTCTCTTATGCTGTTTGAAGACTCTGCTGCCAGGGTTTCCCAAGGGCATCCACCTAGCCCTTCCCCAGCGGTGGAAGACATAGAATGCACTGACGCACAACCACTTATGTTTCTTGATGATGAGGACATGGGAATACCACCTCAGCACGTCTCTGATGATGACGAAACACAGGTGCCAACTGCTGCGTCTTTCTGCAGTGTGCAGACTGAACAGGAGGTCAGGGATCAAGACTGGGTGGAAGACGATGCAGGGGACGATGAGGTTCTAGACCCCACATGGAATGAAGGTCGTGCCACTGACTTTCACAGTTCGGAGGAAGAGGCAGTGGTGAGACCGAGCCAACAGCGTAGCAAAAGAGGGAGCAGTGGGCAAAAGCAGAACACCCGCCGCCAAGATACTCCGCCTGCTACTGACCGCCGCCATCTGGGACCGAGCACCCCAAAGGCAGTTTCAAGGAGTTCCCTGGCATGGCACTTCTTCAAACAATGTGCTGAAGACAAGACCTGAGTGGTTTGCACGCTGTGCCATCAAAGCCTGAAGCGAGGCATTAACGTTCTGAACCTTAGCAAAACCTGCATGACCAGGCACCTGCATGAACTGCAGTGGAGTAAACACCTTAAAAACAAGGAACTCACTCAGGCTCCCCCTGCTACCTCTTCTGCTGCTGCCGCCTCGGCCTCTTCCTCCGCCTCTGGAGGAACGTTGGCACCTGCCGCCCAGCAAAAATGCTGTCATTCAGGCTGGTGGAAACAAACAGCTTCAAACAGCTCATGTCGCTTTCTGTCCCACAGTATGTTGTTCCAAGCTGCCACTACTTCTCCAAGAGAGCCGTGCCTTCCCTGCACAACCAAGTATCCGATAAAATCAAGTGTGCACTGCGCAACGCCATCTGTGGCAAGGTCCACCTAACCACAGATACGTGGACCAGTAAGCACGGCCAGGGACGCTATATCTCCCTAACTGCACACTGGGTAAATGTAGTGGTGGCTGGGCCCCAGGCGGAGAGCTGTTTGGCGCACGTCCTTCCGCCGCCAAGGATTGCAAAGCAACATTCTTTGCCTCCTGTTGCCTCCTCCTCCTACTCGGATTCCTCCTCCTCTTCTTCCACATGCTCATCCAGTCAGCCGCACACCTTCACCACCAACTTCAGCACAGCCCGGGGTAAACGTCAGCAGGCCATTCTGAAACTCATATGTTTGGGGGACAGGCCCCACACCGCACAGGAGTTGTGGCGGGGTATAGAACAACAGACCGACGAGTGGTTGCTGCCGGTGAGCCTCAAGCTCGGCCTGGTGGTGTGCGATAATGGGCGAAATCTCGTTGCAGCTCTGGGACTAGCCGGTTAGACGCACATCCCTTGCCTGGCGCATGTGCTGAATTTGGTGGTGCAGAAGTTCATTCACAACTACCCCGACATGTCAGAGCTGCTGCATAAAGTGCGGGCCGTCTGAGCGCGCTTCCGGCGTTCACATCCTGCCGCTGCTCGCCTGTCTGCGCTACAGTGTAACTTCGGCCTTCCCGCTCACCGCCTCATATGCGACGTGCCCACCAGGTGGAACTCCACCTTGCACATGCTGGACAGAAAGATGCGCGAGTACAAGCGCACATTGGTAGACGCGCTACTGAGAGCATTCCCAAATGTCACAGGGGAACAAGTGGAAGCCCAAGGCGAAGGCAGAGGAGGAGCAAGACTTCGCCAACGCAGCTGTGTCACGGCCAGCTCCTCTGAGGGCAGGGTTAGCATGGCAGAGATGTGGAAAAGTTTTGTCAACACGCCACAGCTAATTGCACCACCACCTAATACGGAACGTGATAGCAGGAGGCAACATTTCACTAACATGGTGGAACAGTACCTGTGCACACCCCTCCACGTACTGACTGATGGTTCGGCCCCATTCAACTTCTGGGTCTCCAAATTGTCCACGTGGCCAGAGCTAGCCTTTTATGCCTTGGAGGTGCTGGCCTGCCCGGCGGCCAGCGTTTTGTCTGAACGTGTATTCAGCGCGGCAGGGGGCGTCATTACAGACAAATGCAGCCGCCTGTCTACAGCCAATGTGGACAAGCTGACGTTCATAAAAATGAACCAGGCATGGATCCCACAGGACCTGTCCATCCCTTGTGCAGATTAGACATTAACTACCTCCCCTTAACCATATATTATTGTACTCCAGGGCACTTCCTCATTCAATCCTATTTTTATTTTCATTTTACCATTATATTGCGGGGCAACCCAAAGTTGAATGAACCTCTACTCTGTCTGGGTGCCGGGGCCTAAAAATATCTGACAGTGGCCTGTTCCAGTGTTGGGTAACGTGAAGCATGATTCTCTGCTATGACATGAAGCCTGAATCTCTGCTATGGGACCTCTCTCCTCTGTCTGGGTGCCGGGGCCAAAATAACTGACAATGGACAGTTCCAGTTTTGGGTGACGTGAAGCATGATTCTCTGCTATGACATGAAGCCTGAATCTCTGCCATGGGACCTCTCTCCTCTGTCTGGATGCCGGGGCCAAAATATCTGACAATGGACTGTTCCAGTTTTGGGTGACGTGAAGCATGATTCTCTGCTATGACATGAAGCCTGAATCTCTGCGATGGGACCTCTCTCCTCTTTCTGGGTGCCGGGGCCTAAATATCTGACAATGGACTGTTCCAGTTTTGGCTGACGTGAAGCCTGATTCTCTGCTATGACATGAAGACTGATTCTCTGCTGACATGAAGCCTGAATCTCTGTTATGGGACCTCTCTCCTCTGTCTGGGTGCCGGGGGCTAAATATATGACAATGGACTGTTCCAGTTTTGGCTGACGTTAAGTCTGATTCTCTGCTATGACATGAAGACTGATTCTCTGCTGACATGAAGCCTGAATCTCTGTTATGGGACCTCTCTCCTCTGTCTGGGTGCCGGGGCCTAAATATATGACTAGGGATAAGCGAACCCGAACTGTACAGTTCGGGTTCGTACCGAATTTTGTGGTGTCCGTGACACGGACCCGAACCCGAACATTTTCGTAAAAGTCCGGGTTCGGGTTCGGTGTTCGGCGCTTTCTTGGCGCTTTTTGAAAGGCTGCAAAGCAGCCAATCAACAAGCGTCATACTACTTGCCCCAAGAGGCCATCACAGCCTTGCCTACTATTGGCATGGCTGTGATTGGCCAGTGCAGCATGTGACCCAGCCTCTATATAAGCTTGGGTCACGTTGCGCTGCATGTCACTCTGCTGATTGAAGCATAGGAAGAGGTTGCAGCTGCGACGTTAGGGCGAGATTAGGCAGTGATTAACTCCTCCAAAAGACTTCATTCTGTGATCGATCTGCAGCTGTGGATCATTGAAGTGCTAATATTGACTTGCTCACTTTTTTGAGGCTGCCCAGAGCGTTTTTAGATCACTTTTTTTCTGGGGTGATCGGCGGCCATTTTGTGACTTGTGGTGCGCCAGCACAAGCTATCACCAAGTGTATTTAACCATCAATAGTGTGGTTATTTTGTGCTATATCCTACATCAGCTGCAGGCTGAGCCTGTGTCACCGAAGTGCATTTAACCATCAACAGTCTGGTTATTTTTTGGCCATATACATGTACTACATCAGCTGCAGGCTGAGCCTGTGTCACCGAAGTGCATTTAACCATCAACAGTCTGATTATTTTTTGGCCATATACTACATCTGGTGCAGGCTGAGCCTGTGTCACCCAAGTGCATTTAACCATCAACAGTGTGGTTATTTTTTGGCCATATACTACATCAGGGGCAAGTTGAGCCTGTCACCCAGCGCCTAAAAAATAGACCTGACATTTCTATTCAACCAAATCTGTACTGTTTTAGGGCTCTTTCACACTTGCGTTATTGTCTTCCGGCATAGAGTTCCGTCGTCGGGACTCTATGCCGGAAGAATACTGATCAGGATTATCCTAATGCATTCTGAATGGAGAGTAATCCGTTCAGGATGCATCAGGATGTCTTCAGTTCCGGTACGGAACGTTTTTTGGCCGGAGAAAATACCGCAGCATGCTGCGCTTTTTGCTCCGGCCAAAAATCCTGAAGACTTGCCGCAAGGCCGGATCCGGGATCAATGCCCATTGAAAGGCATTGATCCGGATCCGGCCTTAAGCTAAACGTCGTTTCGGCGCATTGCCGGACCCGACGTTTAGCTTTTTCTGAATAGTTACCATGGCTACCGGGACGCTAAAGTCCTGACAGCCATGGTAAGTGTAGCGGGGAGCAGGGGAGCAGCATACTTACCGTCCGTGCGGCTCCCCGGGCGCTCCAGAGTGACGTCAGGGCGCCCCAAGCGCATGGATCACGTGATCACATGGATCACGTCATCCATGCGCATGGGGCGCTCTGACGTCATTCTGGAGCGCCCGGGGAGCCGCACGGACTGTAAGTATACCGCTCCCCCGCTCCCCGCTACTACTATGGCAACCAGGACTTTAATAGCGTCCTGGGTGCCATAGTAACACTGAAAGCATTTGGAAGACGGTTCCGTCTTCAAATGCTTTCAGTACACTTGCGTTGTTACGGATCCGGCAGGCACCTCCGGCAACGGAAGTGCATGCCGGATCCCAACAACGCAAGTGTGAAAGAGGCCTTAGCTGGTCAAGTTATTTGTAGTGACCGTAAAAGCACACTTTTTGTTCTGGGTTGAAAAACTATTCCCAAATTTGCCATTCTCAAAATAACTAGTTTCTGGTATATGAGGCCTACTTGAAATCTATCCCAAAAAGGATATCTTACATTGAAGGTACTGATAGTGTCATTCAGAAAAACCTAAGACACACGCTACCGTGCAGATAGAAGTCTGATTCTGTGATTAAACCTTAACCTGTCACACAGTGCAAAAAAAAACAGGTCTCACATTTCTATTCAAGCAAATCTGTACTGTTTTAGCTGGTCAAGTTATTTGTAGCGACCGTAAAAGCACATTTTTTTTTCTGGTTTGAAACACTATTCCCAAATTTGCCATTCTCAAAATAACTTGTTTTTGGTATTTGAGGCCTACTTGAAATCTATCCCAAAAAGGATATCTTACATTGAAGGTACTGATAGTATCATTCAGAAAAACCTAAGACACACGCTACCGTGCAGATAGAAGTCTGATTCTGTGATTAAACCTTAACCTGTCACACAGTGCAAAAAAAAACAGGTCTCACATTTTTATTCAAGCAAATCTGTACTGTTTTAGCTGGTCAAGTTATTTGTAGCGACCGTAAAAGCCCCTTTTTTTTTTCTGGGTTGAAAAACTATTCCCAAATTTGCCATTCTCAAAATAACTTGTTTCTGGTATTTGAGGCCCACTTGAAATCTATCCCAAAAAGGATATCTTACATTGAAGGTACTGATAGTGTCATTCAGAAAAACCTAAGACACACGCTACCGTGCAGATAGAAGTCTGATTCTGTGATTAAACCTTAACCTGTCACACAGTGCAAAAAAAAACAGGTCTCATATTTTTATTTAAGCAAATCTGTACTGTTTTAGCTGGTCAAGTTATTTGTAGCGACCGTAAAAGCCCCCTTTTTTTTTCTGGGTTGAAAAACTATTCCCAAATTTGCCATTCTCAAAATAACTAGTTTCTGGTATTTGAGGCCTACTTGAAATCTATCCCAAAAAGGATATCTTACATTGAAGGTACTGATAGTGTCATTCAGAAAAACCTAAGACACACGCTACCGTGCAGATAGAAGTCTGATTCTGAGATTAACCACCTCAGCCCCCAGTGCTTAAACACCCTGAAAGACCAGGCCACTTTTTACACTTCTGACCTACACTACTTTCACCGTTTATTGCTCGGTCATGCAACTTACCACCCAAATGAATTTTACCTCCTTTTCTTCTCACTAATAGAGCTTTCATTTGGTGGTATTTCATTGCTGCTGACATTTTTACTTTTTTTGTTATTAATCGAAATTTAACGATTTTTTTGCAAAAGAATGACATTTTTCACTTTCAGTTGTAAAATTTTGCAAAAAAAACGACATCCATATATAAATTTTGCTCTAAATTTATTGTTCTACATGTCTTTGATAAAAAAAAAATGTTTGGGTAAAAAAAAAATGGTTTGGGTAAAAGTTATAGCGTTTACAAACTATGGTACAAAAATGTGAATTTCCGTTTTTTTGAAGCAGATCTGACTTTCTGAGCACCTGTCATGTTTCCTGAGGTTCTACAATGGCCAGACAGTACAAACACCCCACAAATGACCCCATTTCGGAAAGTACACACCCTAAGGTATTCGCTGATGGGCATAGTGAGTTCATAGAACTTTTTATTTTTTGTCACAAGTTAGTCTCATATTCCACTAACTTGTGACAAAAAATAAAAACTTCCATAAACTCACTATGTTTTGGGGTGTCATTTTACATATACCCATGCTGGGTGAGATAAATATCTTGGCAAAAGACAACTTTTCCCATTTTTTTATACAAAGTTGGCATTTGACCAAGATATTTCTCTCACCCAGCATGGGTATATATAAAATGACACCCCAAAACACATTCCCCAACTTCTCCTGAGTACGGAGATACCAGATGTGTGACACTTTTTTGCAGCCTAGGTGGGCAAAGGGGCCCATATTCCAAAGAGCACCTTTCGGATTTCACAGGTCATTTTTTACAGAATTTGATTTCAAACTCCTTACCACACATTTGGGCCCCTAGAATGCCAGGGCAGTATAACTACCCCACAAGTGACCCCATTTTGGAAAGAAGAGACCCCAAGGTATTCGCTGATGGGCATAGTGAGTTTATAGAAGTTTTTATTTTTTGTCACAAGTTAGTGGAATATGAGACTTTGTATGAAAAAAAAAACAAAAAAAAAAAACAGCATTTTCCACTAACTTGTGACAAAAAATAAAAAATTCTAGGAACTCGCCATGCCCCTCACGGAATACCTTGGGGTGTCTTCTTTCCAAAATGGGGTCACTTGTGGGGTAGTTATACTGCCCTGGCATTTTCCAGGGGCCCTAATGTGTGGTAAGTAGGTAAATGACCTGTGAAATCCTAAAGGTGCTCTTTGGAATATGGGCCCCTTTGCCCACCTAGGCTGCAAAAAAGTGTCACACATGTGGTATCGCCGTATTCAGGAGAAGTTGGGGAATGTGTTTTGGGGTGTCATTTTACATATACCCTTGCTGGGTGAGAGAAATATCTTGACAAAAGACAACTTTTCCCATTTTTTTATACAAAGTTGGCATTTGACCAAGATATTTCTCTCACCCAGCATGGGTATATGTAAAATGACACCCCAAAACACATTCCCCAACTTCTCCTGAGTACGGCGATACCAGATGTGTGACACTTTTTTGCAGCCTAGATGCGCAAAGGTGCCCAAATTCCTTTTAGGAGGGCATTTTTAGACATTTGGATACCAGACTTCTTCTCACGCTTTGGGGCCCCTAGAATGCCAGGGCAGTATAAATACCCCACATGTGACCCCATTTTGGAAAGAAGACACCCCAAGGTATTCAATGAGGGGCATGGCGAGTTCATAGAAATTATTTTTTTTTGGCACAAGTTAGCGGAAATTGATATTTTTTATTTTTTTCTCACAAAGTCTCCCGTTCCGCTAACTTGGGACAAAAATTTCAATCTTTCATGGACTCAATATGCCCCTCACGGAATACCTGGGGGTGTCTTCTTTCCGAAATGGGGTCACATGTGGGGTATTTATACTGCCCTGGCATTCTAGGGGCCCTAAAGCGTGAGAAGAAGTCTGGAATATAAATGTCTAAAAAATTTTACGCATTTGGATTCCGTGAGGGGTATGGTGAGTTCATGTGAGATTTTATTTTTTGACACAAGTTAGTGGAATATGAGACTTTGTAAGAAAAAAAAAAAATAATTCCGCTAACTTGGGCCAAAAAAATGTCTGAATGGAGCCTTACAGAGGGGTGATCAATGACAGGGGGGGTGATCAATGACAGGGGGGGTGATCAATGACAGGGGGGGTGATCAATGACAGGGGGGTGATCAATGACAGGGGGGTGATCAGGGAGTCTATATGGGGTGATCACCACAGTCATTGATCATGCCCCTGTAAGGCTTCATTCAGACGTCCGGATGCGTTTTGCGGATCCGATCCATCTATCAGTGCATCCGTAAAAATCATGCGGACATCTGAATGGAGCTTTACAGGGGGGTAATCAATGACAGGGGGGTAATCAATGACAGGGGGGTGATCAGGGAGTCTATATGGGGTGATAACCACAGTCATTGATCATGCCCCTGTAAGGCTTCATTCAGACGACCGTATGCGTTTTGCGGATCCGATCCATCTATCAGTGCATCCGTAAAAATCATGCGGACATCTGAATGGAGCTTTACAGGGGGGTGATCAATGACAGGGGGGTGATCAGGGAGTCTATATGGGGTGATCACCACAGTCATTGATCACGCCCCTGTAAGGCTTCATTCAGACGTCCGGATGCGTTTTGCGGATCCGATCCATCTATCAGTGCATCCGTAAAAATCATGCGGACATCTGAATGGAGCTTTACAGGGGGTTGATCAATGACAGGGGTGTAATCAATGACAGGGGGGTGATCAGGGAGTCTATATGGGGTGATCACCACAGTCATTGATCACGCCCCTGTAAGGCTTCATTCAGACGTCCGGATGCGTTTTGCGGATCCGATCCATCTATCAGTGCATCCGTAAAAATCATGCGGACATCTGAATGGAGCTTTACAGGGGGGTGATCAATGACAGGGGGGTGATCAGGGAGTCTATATGGGGTGATCACCACAGTCATTGATCACGCCCCTGTAAGGCTTCATTCAGACGTCCGGATGCGTTTTGCGGATCCGATCCATCTATCAGTGCATCCGTAAAAATCATGCGGACATCTGAATGGAGCTTTACAGGGGGTTGATCAATGACAGGGGGGTGATCAGGGAGTCTATATGGGGTGATCACCACAGTCATTGATCATGCCCCTGTAAGGCTTCATTCAGACGTCCGGATGCGTTTTGCGGATCCGATCCATCTATCAGTGCATCCGTAAAAATCATGCGGACATCTGAATGGAGCTTTACAGGGGGTTGATCAATGACAGGGGTGTAATCAATGACAGGGGGGTGATCAGGGAGTCTATATGGGGTGATCACCACAGTCATTGATCATGCCCCTGTAAGGCTTCATTCAGACGTCCGGATGCGTTTTGCGGATCCGATCCATCTATCAGTGCATCCGTAAAAATCATGCGGACATCTGAATGGAGCTTTACAGGGGGGTGATCAGGGAGTCTATATGGGGTGATCACCACAGTCATTGATCATGCCCCTGTAAGGCTTCATTCAGACGTCCGGATGCGTTTTGCGGATCCGATCCATCTATCAGTGGATCCGTAAAAATCATGCGGACGTCTGAATGGAGCTTTACAGGGGGGTGATCAATGACAGGGGGGTGATCAGGGAGTCTATATGGGGTGATCACCACAGTCATTGATCACGCCCCTGTAAGGCTTCATTCAGACGTCCGGATGCGTTTTGCGGATCCGATCCATCTATCAGTGGATCCGTAAAAATCATGCGGACGTCTGAATGGAGCTTTACAGGGGGGTGATCAATGACAGGGGGGTGATCAATGACAGGGGGGTAATCAATGACAGGGGGGTGATCAGGGAGTCTATATGGGGTGATCAGGGGCTAATAAGGGGTTAATAAGTGACGGGGGGGGGTGTAGTGTAGTGGTGCTTGGTGGGACTTTACTGAGCTACCTGTGTCCTCTGGTGGTCGATCCAAACAAAGGGGACCACCAGAGGACCAGGTAGCAGGTATATTAGACGCTGTTATCAAAACAGCGTCTAATATACCTGTTAGGGGTTAAAAAAAACACATCTCCAGCCTGCCAGCGAACGATCGCCGCTGGCAGGCTGGAGATCAACTCTCTTACCTTCCGTTCCTGTGAGCGCGCGCGCCTGTGTGCGCGCGTTCACAGGAAATCTCGCGTCTCGCGAGAGGACGCGCCGGCGCGTCCAGGAGGAATGAATCAACCACCTCCAGGACGCGTCTGTGCGTACAGCGGTCCGGAGGTGGTTAAACCTTAACCTGTCACACAGTGCAAAAAAAAAACAGGTCTCACATTTCTATTCAAGCAAATCTGTACTGTTTTAGCTGGTCAAGTTATTTGTAGTGACCGTAAAAGCACATTTTTTTTTCTGGTTTGGAAAACTATTCCCAAATTTGCCATTCTCAAAATAACTAGTTTCTGGTATTTGAGGCCTACTTGAAATCTATCCCAAAAAGGATATCTTACATTGAAGGTACTGATAGTGTCATTCAGAAAAACCTAAGACACACGCTACCGTGCAGATAGAAGTCTGATTCTGAGAGTAAACCTTAACCTGTCACACAGTGCAAAAAAAAACAGGTCTCACATTTCTATTCAAGCAAATCTGTACTGTTTTAGCTGGTCAAGTTATTTGTAGCGACCGTAAAAGCCCTTTTTTTTTCTGGGTTGAAAAACTATTCCCAAATTTGCCATTCTCAAAATAACTAGTTTCTGGTATTTGAGGCCTACTTGAAATCTATCCCAAAAAGGATATCTTACATTGAAGATACTGATAGTGTCATTCAGAAAAACCTAAGACACACGCTACCGTGCAGATAGAAGTCTGATTCTGTGATTAAACCTTAACCTGTCACAGCGCAAAAAAAAACAGGTCTCACATTTCTATTCAAGCAAATCTGTACTGTTTTAGCTGGTCAAGTTATTTGTAGTGACCGTAAAAGCAAATTTTTTTTTCTGGGTTGAAAAACTATTCCCAAATTTGCCATTCTCAAAATTGTGGTGAACGGGAACAATGAGGAAAACATCTAATAAGGGACGCGGACGTGGACATGGTCGTGGTGGTGTTAGTGGACCCTCTGGTGCTGGGAGAGGACGTGGCCGTTCTGCCACAGCCACACGTCCTAGTGTACCAACTACCTCAGGTCCCAGTAGCCGCCAGAATTTACAGGGATATTTGGTGGGGCCCAATGCCGTTCTAAGGATGGTAAGGCCTGAGCAGGTACAGGCATTAGTCAATTGGGTGGCCGACAGTGCATCCAGCACGTTCACATTATCTCCCACCCAGTCTTCTGCAGAAAGCGCACAGATGGCGCATGAAAACCAAGCCCATCAGTCTGTCACATCACCCCATGCATATCAGGGAAACTGTCTGAGCCTCAAGTTATGCAGCAGTCTCTTATGCTGTTTGAAGACTCTGCTGCCAGGGTTTCCCAAGGGCATCCACCTAGCTCTTCACCAGGGGTGGAAGAGATAGAATGCACTAACGCACAACCACTTATGTTTCCTGATGATGAGGACATGGGAATACCACCTCAGCACGTCTCTGATGATGACGAAACACAGGTGCCAACTGCAGCGTCTTTCTGCAGTGTGCAGACTGAACAGGAGGTCAGGGATCAAGACTGGGTGGAAGACGATGCAGGGGACGATGAGGTCCTAGACCCCACATGGAATGAAGGTCGTGCCACTGACTTTCACAGTTCGGAGGAAGAGGCAGTGGTGAGACCGAGCCAACAGCGTAGCAAAAGAGGTAGCAGTGGGCAAAATCAGAACACCCGCCGCCAAGAGACTCCGCCTGCTACTGACCGCCGCCATCTGGGACCGAGCATTCCAAAGGCAGCTTCAAGGAGTTCCCTGGCATGGCACTTCTTCAAACAATGTGCTGACGACAAGACCCGAGTGGTTTGCACGCTGTGCCATCAGAGCCTGAAGCGAGGCATTAACGTTCTGAACATTAGCACAACCTGCATGACCAGTCACCTGCATGCAAAGCATGAACTGCAGTGGAGTAAACACCTTAAAAACAAGGAAGTCACTCAGGCTCCCCTGCTGCCTCTTCTGCTACTGCCGCCTCGGCCTCTTCTGCTGCTGCCGCCGCCTCGGCCTCTTCTGCTGCTGCTGCCGCCGCCTCGGCCTCTTCCTCTGCCTCTGGAGGAACGTTGGCACCTGCCGCCCAGCAAACATGGGATGTACCACCAACACCACCACCTGCGTCACCAAGCATCTCAACCATGTCACACGGCAGCGTTCAGCTCTCCATCTCACAAACATTTGAGAGAAAGCGTAAATTCCCACCTAGCCACCCTCGATCCCTGGCCCTGAATGCCAGCATTTCTAAACTACTGGCCTATGAAATGCTGTCATTTAGGCTGGTGGACACACACAGCTTCAAACAGCTCATGTCGCTTGCTGTCCCACAGTATGTTGTTCCCAGCCGCCACTACTTCTCCAAGAGAGCCGTGCCTTCCCTGCACAAACAAGTGTCCGATAAAATCAAGTGTGCACTGCGCAACGCCATCTGTGGCAAGGTCCACCTAACCACAGATATGTGGACCAGTAAGCACGACCACGGACGCTATATCTCCCTAACTGCACACTGGGTAAATGTAGTGGCGGCTGGGCCCCAGTCGGAGAGCTGTTTGGCGCACGTCCTTCCGCTGCCAAGGATCGCAGGGCAACATTCTTTGCCTCCTGTCTCCTCCTCCTCCTACTCAGCTTCCTCCTCCTCTTCTTCCACCTGCTCATCCAATCAGCCACACACCTTCACCACCAACTTCAGCTCAGCCCGGGGTAAACGTCAGCAGGCCATTCTGAAACTCATATGTTTTGGGGACAGGCCCCACACCGCACAGGAGTTGTGGGGGGGTATAGAACAACAGACCGACGAGTGGTTGCTGCCGGTGAGCCTCAAGCCCGGCCTGGTGGTGTGTGATAATGGGCGAAATCTCGTTGCAGCTCTGGGACTAGCCGGTTTGACGCACATCCCTTGCCTGGCGCATGTGCTGAATTTGGTGGTGCAGAAGTTCATTCGCAACTACCCCGACATGTCAGAGCTGCTGCATAAAGTGCGGGCCGTCTGTTCGCGCTTCCGGCGTTCACACCCTGCCGCTGCTCGCCTGTCTGCGCTACAGCGTAACTTCGGCCTTCCCGCTCACTGCCTCATATGCGACGTACCCACCTAATGGAACTCCACCTTGCATATGCTGGACAGACTGTGCGAGCAGCAGCAGGCCATAGTGGAGTTTCAGCTGCAGCACGCACGGGTCAGTCGCACTGTGGATCAGACACACTTCACCACCAATGAGTGGGCCTCCATGCGAGACCTGTGTGCCCTGTTGCGCTGTTTTGAGTACTCCACCAACATGGCCAGTGGCGATGACGCCGTTATCAGCGTTACAATACCACTTCTATGTCTCCTTGAGAAAACACTTAGGGCGATGATGGAAGAGGAGGTGGCCCAGGAGGAAGAGGAGGAAGAGGGGTCATTTTTAGCACTTTCAGGCCAGTCTCTTCGAAGTGACTCAGAGGGAGGTTTTTTGCAACACCAGAGGCCAGGTACAAATGTGGCCAGACAGGGCCCACTACTGGAGGACGAGGATGAGGTGGAGGAGGATAAGGATGAAGCATGTTCACAGCGGGGTGGCACCCAAAGCAGCTCGGGCCCATCACTGGTGCGTGGCTGGGGGGAAACACAGGACGATGACGATACGCCTCCCACAGAGAACAGCTTGTCCTTACCTCTGGGCAGCCTGGCACACATGAGCGACTACATGCTGCAGTGCCTGCGCAACGACAGCAGAGTTGCCCACATTTTAACGTGTGCGGACTACTGGGTTGCCACCCTGCTGGATCCCCGGTACAAAGACAATGTGCCCACCTTACTTTCTACACTGGAGCGTGATAGAAAGATGCGCGAGTACAAGCGCACGTTGGTAGACGCGCTACTGAGAGCATTCCCAAATGTCACAGGGGAACCAGTGGAAGCCCAAGGCGAAGGCAGAGGAGGAGCAAGAGGTCGCCAACGCAGCTGTGTCACGGCCAGCTCCTCTGAGGGCAGGGTTAGCATGGCAGAGATGTGGAAAAGTTTTGTCACCACGACACAGCTAACTGCACCACCACCTGATACGGAACGTGTTAGCAGGAGGCAACATTTCACTAACATGGTGGAACAGTACCTGTGCACACCCCTCCACGTACTGACTGATGGTTCGGCCCCATTCAACTTCTGGGTCTCCAAATTGTCCACGTGGCCAGAGCTAGCCTTTTATGCCTTGGAGGTGCTGGCCTGCCCGGCGGCCAGCGTTTTGTCTGAACGTGTATTCAGCACGGCAGGGGGCGTCATTACAGACAAACGCAGCCGCCTGTCTACAGCCAATGTGGACAAGCTGACGTTCATAAAAATGAACCAGGCATGGATCCCACAGGACCTGTCCATCCCTTGTGCAGATTAGATATTAACTACCTTCCCTTAACAATATATTATTCTACTCCAGGGCACTTCCTCATTCAATACTATTTTTAATTTCATTTTACCATTATATTGCGGGGCAACCCAAAGTTGAATGAACCTCTCCTCTGTCTGGGTGCCGGGGCCTAAATGTGTGACAGTGGCCTGTTCCAGTGGTAAGTGACGTGAAGCCTGATTCTCTGCTATGACATGAAGACATATTCTGTGCTGACATGAAGCCAGATTCTCTGTTACGCGACCTCTCTCCTCTGCCTGGGTGCCTGGGCCTAAATGTGTGACAGTGGCCTGTTCCAGTGGTGGGTGACGTGAAGCCTGATTCTCTGCTATGACATGAAGACAGATTCTGTGCTGACATAAGGCCAGATTCTCTGTTACGCGACCTCTCTCCTCTGCCTGGGTGCCTGGGCCTAAATGTGTGACAGTGGCCTCTTCCAGTGGTGGGTGACGTGAAGCCTGATTCTCTGCTATGACATGAAGACAGATTCTGTGCAGACATAAGGCCAGATTCTCTGTTACGGGACCGCTCTCCTCTGTCTGGGTGCCGGGGCCTAAATGTGTGACAGTGGCCTGTTCCAGTGGTGGGTGACGTGAAGCCTGATTCTCTGCTATGACATGAAGACAGATTCTGTGCTGACATAAGGCCAGATTCTCTGTTACGCGACCTCTCTCCTCTGCCTGGGTGCCTGGGCCTAAATATGTGACAGTGGCCTGTTCCAGTGGTGGGTGACGTGAAGCCTGATTCTCTGCTATGACATGAAGACAGATTCTGCGCTGACATAAGGCCAGATTCTCTGTTACGGGACCGCTCTCCTCTGTCTGGGTGCCGGGCCCTAAATGTGTGACAGTGGCCTGTTCCAGTGGTGGGTGACGTGAAGCCTGATTCTCTGCTATGACATGAAGACTGATTCTGTGCTGACATGAAGCCAGATTCACTGCTATGGCATGAAGAGACTGATGATGTGCTGACATGAAGCCAGATTCTTTGCTATGGCATAAAGAGACTGATTCTCTGCTGACATGAAGCCAGATTCTCTGCTATGGGACCTCTGTCCAATTGATATTGGTTTATTTTTATTTTTTTTATTTTTATTTTAATTCATTTTACTATCCACATTTGTTTGCAGGGGATTTACCTACATGTTGCTGCCTTTTGCAGCCCTCTAGCTCTTTCCTGGGCTGTTTTACAGCCTTTTTAGTGCCCAAAAGTTCGGGTCCCTATTGACTTCAATGGGGTTCGGGTTCGGGACGAAGTTCGGTTCGGGTTCGGATCCCGAACCCGAACATTTCCGGGAAGTTCGGCCGAACTTCTCGAACCCGAACATCCAGGTGTTCGCTCAACTCTATATATGACAATGGACTGTTCCAGTTTTGGCTGACGTGAAGCCTGATTCTCTGCTATGACATGAAGACTGATTCTTTGCTGACATGAAGCCTGAATCTCTGTTATGGGACCTCTCTCCTCTGTCTGGGTGTCGGGGCCTAAATATCTGACAATGGACTGTTCCAGTTTTGGCTGACGTGAAGCCTGATTCTCTGCTATGACATGAAGACTGATTCTCTGCTGACATGAAGCCTGAATCTCTGTTATGGGACCTCTCTCCTCTGTCTGGGTGCCTGGGCCTAAATATATGACAATGGACTGTTCCAGTTTTGGCTGACGTGAAGCCTGATTCTCTGCTATGACATGAAGACTGATTCTCTGCTGACATGAAGCCTGAATCTCTGCTATGGGACCTCTTTCCTCTGTCTGGGTGCCGGGGCCTAAATATATGACAATGGACTGTTCCAGTTTTGGATGACGTGAAGCCTGATTCTCTGCTATGACATGAAGACTGACTCTCTGCTGACATGAAGCCTAAATATATGACAATGGACTGTTCCAGTTTTGGCTGACGTGAAGCCTGATTCTCTGCTATGACATGAAGACTGATTCTCTGCTGACATGAAGCCTGAATCTCTGTTATGGGACCTCTCTCCTCTGTCTGGGTGCCTGGGCCTAAATATATGACAATGGACTGTTCCAGTTTTGGCTGACGTGAAGCCTGATTCTCTGCTATGACATGAAGACTGATTCTCTGCTGACATGAAGCCTGAATCTCTGCTATGGGACCTCTTTCCTCTGTCTGGGTGCCGAGGCCTAAATATATGACAATGGACTGTTCCAGTTTTGGCTGACGTGAAGCCTGATTCTTTGCTATGACATGAAGACTGATTCTCTGCTGACATGAAGCCTGAATCTCTGTTATGGGACCTCTCTCCTCTGTCTGGGTGCCGGGGCCTAAATATGACAATGGTCTGTTCCAGTTTTTGCTGACGTGAAGCCTGATTTTCTGCTATGGGACCTCTCTCCAATTGATATTGGTTAATTTTTATTTATTTTATTTTTATTTTTATTCATTTCCCTATCCACATTTGTTTGCAGGGGATTTAACTACATTTTGCTGCCTTTTGCAGCCCTCTAGCCCTTTCCTGGGCTGTTTTACAGCCTTTTTAGTGCCGAAAAGCTCGAGTCCCCATTGACTTCAATGAAGTTCGGGACGAAGTTCGGGTCGGGTTCGGATCCCGAACCCGAACATTTCCGGGAAGTTCGGCCGAACTTCTGGAACCCGACATCCAGGTGTTAGCTCAACTCTACAGGAGAGTAGAGAAGTACAAGAGGAGTCCTAAGAGAGTAGTCAGGTGGGAGCCGAGGTCCCGTGAAGCCTGATTCTCTGCTATGACATGAAGACTGATTCTTTGCTGACATGAAGCCTGAATCTCTGTTATGGGACCTCTCTCCTCTGTCTGGGTGTCGGGGCCTAAATATCTGACAATGGACTGTTCCAGTTTTGGCTGACGTGAAGCCTGATTCTCTGCTATGACATGAAGACTGATTCTCTGCTGACATGAAGCCTGAATCTCTGCTATGGGACCTCTTTCCTCTGTCTGGGTGCCGGGGCCTAAATATATGACAATGGACTGTTCCAGTTTTGGATGACGTGAAGCCTGATTCTCTGCTATGACATGAAGACTGACTCTCTGCTGACATGAAGCCTGAATCTCTGCTATGGGACCTCTTTCCTCTGTCTGGGTGCCGGGGCCTAAATATATGACAATGGACTGTTCCAGTTTTGGCTGACGTGAAGCCTGATTCTTTGCTATGACATGAAGACTGATTCTCTGCTGACATGAAGCCTGAATCTCTGTTATGGGACCTCTCTCCTCTGTCTGGGTGCCGGGGCCTAAATATATGACAATGGTCTGTTCCAGTTTTTGCTGACGTGAAGCCTGATTTTCTGCTATGGGACCTCTCTCCAATTGATATTGGTTAATTTTTATTTATTTTATTTTTATTTTTATTCATTTCCCTATCCACATTTGTTTGCAGGGGATTTAACTACATTTTGCTGCCTTTTGCAGCCCTCTAGCCCTTTCCTGGGCTGTTTTACAGCCTTTTTAGTGCCGAAAAGCTCGAGTCCCCATTGACTTCAATGGGGTTCGGGACGAAGTTCGGGTCGGGTTCGGATCCCGAACCCGAACATTTCCGGGAAGTTCGGCCGAACTTCTGGAACCCGACATCCAGGTGTTCGCTCAACTCTACAGGAGAGTAGAGAAGTACAAGAGGAGTCCTAAGAGAGTAGTCAGGTGGGAGCCGAGGTCACAATACCAGGACGGATGCGCAGTACAGGAGGAGCAGGCAAAGGATTGTCAGGGAACGGAATCAGGTGAGTATTCAGTAGTCCAACAAATAGCCAGGAACCTAGAAATTAACAGGCAACCTGTGGCTAGCAGGCTGCCTGTATTCATAGTGGGGAGTGAGGGTCATGTGACGTGGCCAGCGTCACATGACCGACAGACCAACCAGTTGAGCACCGAGTGATCAGCTCGGCGCTCAAGGCAGACTTAGGAGCAGGAAGCCACCCAGCAGTAAAGCTGCCCTGGGAATGAGGTCAAACACAAATCCTCATACCCAAAGCTAAGCAACAGTTCTGCGGGCAATGGGGGACCAAGTGCACCTTCGGAACCCCGTTACAAGGACGTCCTCAAGCAGGCCAGTAAGGTGTGTGGCCATTTCAGGCGTTCCTACACGGCCATGGCGCACTTTTCAGACATTCAGCGCCGAAACAACATGCCAGTGAGGCGCGTGATTTGCGACAGCCCGACACGTTGGAATTCAACACTCCTAATGTTCGACCGCCTGCTCCAACAAGAAAAAGCCGTCAACGAGTATTTGTATGACCAGGGTGCTAGGACAGCCTCTGCGGAGCTGGGAAATTTTTTGCCACGTTACTGGACGCTCATGCGTAATGCCTGTAGGCTCATGCGTCCTTTTGAGGAGGTGACAAACCTAGTCAGTCGCACCGAAGGGACCATCAGCGACCTCATCCCATTTGTTTTCTTCCTGGAGCGTGCCCTGCGAAGAGTGCTGGATCAGGCTGTAGATGAGCGTGAAGAGGAAGAGGAAGGGTTGTGGTCACCACCACCAGCAACAGCCTTGTCATCATCGCTTGCCGGACCTGCGGCAACGCTGCAAGAGGATTGTGAGGAAGAGGAGTCAGAGGAGGAATGTGGCTTTGAGGAGGAGGAAGACTAACCACAGCAGGCATCCCAGGGTGCTAGTTGTTGTCACCTATCTGGGACCCGTGGTGTTGTACGTGGCTCGGGGGAAGAACAGACCGTCAATGACATCAGTGAGGACGAGGAACGGAAAATGAGTAGCTCGGCATCCAACCTTGTTCAAATGGGGTCTTTCATGCTGTCATGTCTGTTGAGGGACCCTCGTATAAAAAAGGATGAAGGAGAACGACCCGTACTGGGTGGCCACGCTACTAGTCCCCCGGTATAAGCAGAAAATGGTGGAAATGTTACCAAATTACCGAAAGTCAGAAAGGATGCAGCAGTTCAAAACCAAACTAAAAAATAAGCTTTACACAGCTTATAAGGGGGATGTCACAGCACAACGGGAATCTAACTGGGGAAGAGGTGAAAGTAATCCTCCTCCTACCACGACCACGGCGGCAAGGACAGGACGCTTTACAGATGTGTTGTTGATGGAGGACATGCAGAGCTTTTTCAGTCCTACACATCGCCACAGCCCTTCGGGATCCAGCCTTAGAGAACGACTCGACCGACAGGTAGCAGACTACCTCACCTTAACTGCAGATATCAACACTCTGAGGAGCGATGAACCCCTTGACTACTGGGTGTGCAGGCTTGACCTGTGGCCTGAACTATCCCAGTTTGCGATAGAACTTCTGGCCTGCCCCGCTTCAAGTGTCCTGTCAGAAAGGACCTTCAATGCAGTAGGAGGCATTGTCACTGACAAAAGAAGTCGCCTCGGTCAAAAAAGTGTTGATTACCTCACCTTCATTAAGATGAATGAGGCATGGATCCCGAAGGGACTGACAGTGGGGGATACGTTTGACTAACAAAAGGCCTGATGACATGCCTTGGCCTCAAAATGGTCCCCACGCTACTGTATTTAATGTCTGCATACCGGATGACTTTCGTGAATTCATCCGCCACCAACTAGGTCTCAAGCCGCATTGTTTTAGTCACCTTTCTGCCTTGAAAACATAAATTTTTCCGGCCGCTGCTACAACAGCGGCTGCAACAATAACATTATTTTTCAGGCATGTGTACATGCCTTATTTTTCTGGCCTCTGGTGCTGCACTGTGGCTGCAAAAAAAAAAAAGGCACATACAAGTGTCAATTCCCCTTCGTGATCGTTACCTTGTTGTGGTGAAGGGGCTTGCACTCATATCGGGTGTGACAGTAAATTGCACGGCGCAGACGCAGTGACCGTGGCGTGGATTCAAACAAAGGGGAGGGAGCCAGCGTTTTTTTAACCATCTCCCCGTTCGAAAAATAAATTTAATAAATGGACCCCAGATTGGGGACGTAACAGGGATTAAACTGATGAGAAGATAGAACGACAGAAAATCGCACTCATATCGGGTGGGACAGTAAATTGCACGGCGCAGACGCAGTGACCGTGGCGTGGATTCAAACAAACGGGTGGGAGCCAGTGTTTTTTTAACCATCTCCCCGTTCGAAAAATCTATTCAATTCACCTTTCCGGGACCCTTGGTGTTGTACGTGGCTGGGTGGAGGAAGAAACCTTCAATGACATCAACGGGACATGGCTAGCTTGGTATCCAACCTTGTACAAATGGGGAGTTTGCAGTTGGGCAAATGGACTGTTTGCGGTTGTTTGCGGTGCATTAAAAGGGGAGTTTAGTCTGTCAATGTCTGTGAAGCGGGCGTAACCCTTACACTACCTGATCGATACAAAATCATACCTGATCGTATAAACAGACTGGATGTTTTAAACCATGTTGTTCTAAAAAAATTGGGATTGTTAGGTGATTTATGCCCTTTATGGATTAAAATCCAACTCTGCGTCAACTATGTAATTTTCCATGAGAGTTTTGCCATGGATCCCCCTCCGGCATGCCACAGTCCAGGTGTTAGTCCCCTTGAAACAATTTTTCCATCACTACTGTGGCTAGAAAGAGTCCCTGTGGGTTTTAAAATTCGCCTGCCTATTGAAGTCTATGGCGGTTCGCCCGGTTCGCCCGTTCGCAAACATTTGCAGAAATTCGCGTTCTCCGTTCGCGAACGGAAAATTTTCTGTTTGCGACATCTCTACAGACTGATGGGCATGGGTTTCATGCGCCACCTGTGAGCTTTCTGCAGAAGACTGGGTGGGAGATAATGTGAACGTGCTGGATCCGCTGTCGGCCACCCAATTGACTAGCGCCTGTACTTGCTCAGGCCTTAGAACGGCATTTGGCCTGACCAAATATCGCTGTAGATTCTGGCAGCTACTGGGACCTGAGGTAGTAGGTTCAGTAGGACGTGTAAATGTGGCAGAACGGCCATGTCCTCTCCTTGCACCAGATGCTCCACCAACACTACCACCACGACCATGACCGCGTCCCTTATTAGATGTTTCCTCATAGTTAGCGTTCACAAAGCAAAGTAAAAAGTGGTTAAGTATGTTAAAAATAATTAACCGCCAATATAAACCCTGATGTAGGGTATTGCACTTTATTTTTTTTTTAACTCTATATGACAGCAGTATTTGTGGCCTAAATGTGAAACTCACTTATGCACGTCTTATCCCAGATGTGCAGTATATTAGAGGATTTTTTCACCCTAACCAAAAAGCTGTATTTCTGTCTTAAATGTCACAGTGACTTATGCATGTGTAATCACAGATGTCCAGTATATTAGAGGGTTTTTTCACCCCAGTATGCCAAAGCGGTATTTCTGTCCTAAATGTGACAGTGACTTATGCACGTTTAATCACAGATGTGCAGTATATTAGAGGCTTTTTTCACCCCAGTAACCAAAAAGCTGTATTTCTGTCCTAAATGTGACAGTGACTTATGCACATGTAATAACAGATGTGCAGTATATTAGAGGCTTTTTTCACCCCAGTAACCAAAAAGCTGTATTTCTGTCATAAATGTGACAGTGACTTATGCAGGTGTAATCACAGATGTGCAGTATATTAGAGGCTTTTTTCATCCCAGTAACCAAAAAGCTGTATTTCTGTCCTAAATGTGACAGTGACTTATGCACGTGTAATTACAGATATGCAGTATATTAGAGGCTAATTTTACCCCAGTAACCAAAAAGCTGTATTTATGTCCTAAATGTGACAGTAACTTATGCATGTGTAATCACAGATGTGCAGTATATTAAAGGTTTTTTTTCACCCTAACCAAAAAGCTGTATTTCTGTCCTAAATGTGACAGTGACTTATGCATGTGTAATCACAGATGTGCAGTATATTAGAGGCTTTTTTCACCACAGTAACCAAAAAGCTGTATTTCTGTCCTAAATGTGACAGTGACTTATGCATGTGTAATCATAGATGTGCAGTATATTAGAGGCTTTTTTCACCCCAGTATGCCAAAGCCGTATTTATGGGCTAAATGTGACAATGACTTATGCATGTGTAATCTCAGATGTGCAGTATATTAGAGGGTTTTTTCACCCCAGTGACCAAAAAACTATATTTCTGTCCTAAATGTGACAGTGACTTATGCATGTGTAATCACAGACGTGCAGTATATTAGAGGCTTTTTTCACCCCAGTATGCCTAAGCCGTATTCATGGCCTAAATGTGACAGTGACTTATGCATGTGTAATCACAGATATGCAGTATATTAGAGGCTTTTTTTTACCACGGTAACCAAAAAGCTGTATTTCTGTCCTACATATGACAGTGACTTATGCATGTGTAATCACAGATGTGCAGTATATTAGAGGGTTTTTTCACCCCAGTAAAAAAAAAGCTGCATTTCTGTCCTAAATGTGACAGTGACTTATGCACGTGTAATCACAGATGTGCAGTATATTAGAGGCTTTTTTCACACCAGTAACCAAAAAACTGTATTTCTGTCTTAAAAGTGAAAGTGACTTATGCACGTGTAATCACAGATGTGCAGTATATTAGAGGCTTTTTTCACCCCAGTAACCTAAAAACTGTATTTCTGTCCTAAATGTGACAGTGACTTATGCATGTGTAATCACAGATGTGCAGTATATTAGAGGGTTTTTTCACCCCAGTAACCAAAAAGCTGTATTTCTGTCCTAAATATGACAGTGACTTATGCATGTGTAATCACAGATGTGCAGTATATTAGAGGGTTTTTTCACCCCAGTAACCAAAAAACTGTATTTCTGTCCTAAATGTGACAGTGACTTATGCATGTGTAATCACAGATGTGCATTATATTAGAGGTTTTTTTCACCCTATTATGCCAAAGCTGTATTTATGGCTTAAATGTGACAGTGACTTATGCACGTGTAATCACAGATATGCATTATATTAGAGGCTTCTTTCACCCCAGCAACCAAAAAGCTGTATTTCCGTCCTAAATGTGACAGTGACTTATGCATGTGTAATCACAGATGTGCAGTATATTAGAGTCTTTTTTCACCCCAGTATGCCAAAGCCGTATTCTTGGCCTAAATGTGACAGTGACTTATGCAGGTGTAATCACAGATGTGCAGTACATTAGAGGCTTTTTTCACCCAAGTAACCAAAAAGCTGTATTTCTGTCCTAAATGTGACAGTGACTTATGCACGTGTAATCACAGATGTGCAGTATATTAGAGGCTTTTTTCATCCAAGTAACCAAAAAGCTGTATTTCTGTCCTAAATGTGACAGTGACTTATGCACGTGTAATCAAAGATGTGCAGTATATTAGAGGATTTTTTCATCCCAGTAACCAAAAAGCTGTATTTCTGTCCTAAATGTGACAGTGACTTATGCATGTGCAATCACAGATGTGCAGTATATTAGAGTTTTTTTTCACCCTAACTACAAAGCTGTATTTCTGTCCTAAATGTGACAGTGACTTATGCACGTGTAATCACAGATGTGCAGTATATCAGAGGCTTTTTTCACCCCAGTAACCAAAAAGCTATATTTCTGTCCTAAATGTGACAGTGACTTTTGCATGTGTAATCACAGATGTGCAGAATTTTAGAGGCTCTTTTTACCCCAGTATGCCAAAGCCGTATTTATGGCCTAAATATGACAGTGACTTATAGACGTGTAATCACAGATGTGCAGTATAATAGAGGCTTTTTTCAACCCAGTAACCAAAAAACTGTATTTCTGTGATAAATGTGACAGTGACTTATGCACGTGTAATCAAAGATGTGCAGTATATTAGAGGGTTTATTCACCCCAGTAACAAAAAAATGGTATTTCTGTACAAACCGGATTCCAAAAAAGTTGGGACACTATAAAAATCGTGAATAAAAACTGAATGCAATGATGTGGAGGTGCCAACTTCCAATATTTTATTTAGAATAGAACATAAATCACTGAACAAAAGTTTAAACTGAGAAAATGTACCATTTTAAGGGGAAAATATGTTGAATCAGAATTTCATGGTGTCAACAAATCCCCAAAAAGTTGGGACAAGGCCATTTTCACCACTGTGTGGCATCTCCCCTTCTTCTTACAACACTCAACAGACGTCTGGGGACCGAGGAGACCAGTTTCTCAAGTTTAGAAATAGGAATGCTCTCCCATTCTTGTCTGAACAGTTAGAGGCCTGTATTAATCATCTTGGGCCTTCTTTGTTGCACCTTCCTCTTTATGATGCACCAAATGTTCTCTATAGGTGAAAGATCTGGACTGCAGACTGGCCATTTCAGTACCCGGATCCTTCTCCTATGCAGCCATGATGTTGTGATTGATGCAGAATGTGGTCTGGCATTATCTTGTTGAAAAATGCAGGGTCTTCCCTGAAAGAGATGACGTCTGGATGGGAGCATATGTTGTTCTAGAACCTGAATATATTTTTCTGCATTGATGGTGCCTTTCCAGACATGCAAGCTGCCCATGCCACACGCACTCATGCAACCTCATACCATCAGAGATGCAGGCTTCTGAACTGAGCGTTGATAACAACTTGGGTTGTCCTTGTCCTCTTTGGTCCGGATGACATGGCGTCCCAGATTTCCAAAAAGAACTTCGAATCGTGACTCGTCTGACCACAGAACAGTCTTCCATTTTGCCACACTCCATTTTAAATGATCCCTGGCCCAGTGAAAACCCCTGAGCTTGTGGATCTTGCTTAGAAATGGCTTCTTCTTTGCACTGTAGAGTTTCAGCTGGCAACGGCGGATGGCACGATGGATTGTGTTCACTGACAATGGTTTCTTGAAGTATTCCTGACCCCATTCTGTGATTTCCTTTACAGTAGCATTCCTGTTTGTGGTGCAGTGTCATTTAAGGGCCCGGAGATCACGGGCATCCAGTATGGTTTTACGACCTTGACCCCTACGCACAGAGATTGTTCCAGATTCTCTGAATCTTCGGATGATGTTATGCACAGTTGATGATGATAGATGCAAAGTCTTTGCAAATTTTCGCTGGGTAACACCTTTCTGATATTGCTCCACTATCTTTCTGCGCAACATTGTGGGAATTGGTGATCCTCTACCCATCTTGGCTTCTGAGAGACACTGCCACACTGAAAAGCTCTTTTTATACCCAATCATGTTGCCAATTGACCTAATTAGTGTTAATTGGTCTTCCAGCTCTTCGTTATGCTCAAATTTACTTTTTCCAGCCTCTTATTGCTACTTGTCCCAACTTTTTTGGGATTTGTGACACCGAGAAAATTGGAATCAACGTATTTTTCCTTTAAAATGATACATTTACTCGGATTAAACGTTTGATCTATCATCTACGTTCTATTACAAATAAAATATTGACATTTGCCATCTCCACATCATTGCATTCAGTTTTTATTCACAATTTGTTTAGTGTCCCAACTTTTTTGGAATCCGGTTTGTACTAAATGTGACAGTAACTTATGCATGTGTAATCACAGATGTGCAGTATATTAGAGGCTTTTTTCACCCCAGTTTTCTAAATCCTTATATATGGCCTAAATGTTACAGTGACTTATGCACGTGTAATCACAGATGTGCAGTATATTAGAGGCTTTTTTCACCACAGTAACCAAAAAGCTGTATTTCTGTCCTAAATGTGACAGTGACTTATGCATGTGTAATCATAGATGTGCAGTATATTAGAGGCTTTTTTCACCCCAGTATGCCAAAGCCGTATTTATGGGCTAAATGTGACAATGACTTATGCATGTGTAATCTCAGATGTGCAGTATATTAGAGGGTTTTTTCACCCCAGTGACCAAAAAACTATATTTCTGTCCTAAATGTGACAGTGACTTATGCATGTGTAATCACAGACGTGCAGTATATTAGAGGCTTTTTTCACCCCAGTATGCCTAAGCCGTATTCATGGCCTAAATGTGACAGTGACTTATGCATGTGTAATCACAGATATGCAGTATATTAGAGGCTTTTTTTTACCACGGTAACCAAAAAGCTGTATTTCTGTCCTACATATGACAGTGACTTATGCATGTGTAATCACAGATGTGCAGTATATTAGAGGGTTTTTTCACCCCAGTAAAAAAAAAGCTGCATTTCTGTCCTAAATGTGACAGTGACTTATGCACGTGTAATCACAGATGTGCAGTATATTAGAGGCTTTTTTCACACCAGTAACCAAAAAACTGTATTTCTGTCTTAAAAGTGAAAGTGACTTATGCACGTGTAATCACAGATGTGCAGTATATTAGAGGCTTTTTTCACCCCAGTAACCTAAAAACTGTATTTCTGTCCTAAATGTGACAGTGACTTATGCATGTGTAATCACAGATGTGCAGTATATTAGAGGGTTTTTTCACCCCAGTAACCAAAAAGCTGTATTTCTGTCCTAAATATGACAGTGACTTATGCATGTGTAATCACAGATGTGCAGTATATTAGAGGGTTTTTTCACCCCAGTAACCAAAAAACTGTATTTCTGTCCTAAATGTGACAGTGACTTATGCATGTGTAATCACAGATGTGCATTATATTAGAGGTTTTTTTCACCCTATTATGCCAAAGCTGTATTTATGGCTTAAATGTGACAGTGACTTATGCACGTGTAATCACAGATATGCATTATATTAGAGGCTTCTTTCACCCCAGCAACCAAAAAGCTGTATTTCCGTCCTAAATGTGACAGTGACTTATGCATGTGTAATCACAGATGTGCAGTATATTAGAGTCTTTTTTCACCCCAGTATGCCAAAGCCGTATTCTTGGCCTAAATGTGACAGTGACTTATGCAGGTGTAATCACAGATGTGCAGTACATTAGAGGCTTTTTTCACCCAAGTAACCAAAAAGCTGTATTTCTGTCCTAAATGTGACAGTGACTTATGCACGTGTAATCACAGATGTGCAGTATATTAGAGGCTTTTTTCATCCAAGTAACCAAAAAGCTGTATTTCTGTCCTAAATGTGACAGTGACTTATGCACGTGTAATCAAAGATGTGCAGTATATTAGAGGATTTTTTCATCCCAGTAACCAAAAAGCTGTATTTCTGTCCTAAATGTGACAGTGACTTATGCATGTGCAATCACAGATGTGCAGTATATTAGAGTTTTTTTTCACCCTAACTACAAAGCTGTATTTCTGTCCTAAATGTGACAGTGACTTATGCACGTGTAATCACAGATGTGCAGTATATCAGAGGCTTTTTTCACCCCAGTAACCAAAAAGCTATATTTCTGTCCTAAATGTGACAGTGACTTTTGCATGTGTAATCACAGATGTGCAGAATTTTAGAGGCTCTTTTTACCCCAGTATGCCAAAGCCGTATTTATGGCCTAAATATGACAGTGACTTATAGACGTGTAATCACAGATGTGCAGTATAATAGAGGCTTTTTTCAACCCAGTAACCAAAAAACTGTATTTCTGTGATAAATGTGACAGTGACTTATGCACGTGTAATCAAAGATGTGCAGTATATTAGAGGGTTTATTCACCCCAGTAACAAAAAAATGGTATTTCTGTACAAACCGGATTCCAAAAAAGTTGGGACACTATAAAAATCGTGAATAAAAACTGAATGCAATGATGTGGAGGTGCCAACTTCCAATATTTTATTTAGAATAGAACATAAATCACTGAACAAAAGTTTAAACTGAGAAAATGTACCATTTTAAGGGGAAAATATGTTGAATCAGAATTTCATGGTGTCAACAAATCCCCAAAAAGTTGGGACAAGGCCATTTTCACCACTGTGTGGCATCTCCCCTTCTTCTTACAACACTCAACAGACGTCTGGGGACCGAGGAGACCAGTTTCTCAAGTTTAGAAATAGGAATGCTCTCCCATTCTTGTCTGAACAGTTAGAGGCCTGTATTAATCATCTTGGGCCTTCTTTGTTGCACCTTCCTCTTTATGATGCACCAAATGTTCTCTATAGGTGAAAGATCTGGACTGCAGACTGGCCATTTCAGTACCCGGATCCTTCTCCTATGCAGCCATGATGTTGTGATTGATGCAGAATGTGGTCTGGCATTATCTTGTTGAAAAATGCAGGGTCTTCCCTGAAAGAGATGACGTCTGGATGGGAGCATATGTTGTTCTAGAACCTGAATATATTTTTCTGCATTGATGGTGCCTTTCCAGACATGCAAGCTGCCCATGCCACACGCACTCATGCAACCTCATACCATCAGAGATGCAGGCTTCTGAACTGAGCGTTGATAACAACTTGGGTTGTCCTTGTCCTCTTTGGTCCGGATGACATGGCGTCCCAGATTTCCAAAAAGAACTTCGAATCGTGACTCGTCTGACCACAGAACAGTCTTCCATTTTGCCACACTCCATTTTAAATGATCCCTGGCCCAGTGAAAACCCCTGAGCTTGTGGATCTTGCTTAGAAATGGCTTCTTCTTTGCACTGTAGAGTTTCAGCTGGCAACGGCGGATGGCACGATGGATTGTGTTCACTGACAATGGTTTCTTGAAGTATTCCTGACCCCATTCTGTGATTTCCTTTACAGTAGCATTCCTGTTTGTGGTGCAGTGTCATTTAAGGGCCCGGAGATCACGGGCATCCAGTATGGTTTTACGACCTTGACCCCTACGCACAGAGATTGTTCCAGATTCTCTGAATCTTCGGATGATGTTATGCACAGTTGATGATGATAGATGCAAAGTCTTTGCAAATTTTCGCTGGGTAACACCTTTCTGATATTGCTCCACTATCTTTCTGCGCAACATTGTGGGAATTGGTGATCCTCTACCCATCTTGGCTTCTGAGAGACACTGCCACACTGAAAAGCTCTTTTTATACCCAATCATGTTGCCAATTGACCTAATTAGTGTTAATTGGTCTTCCAGCTCTTCGTTATGCTCAAATTTACTTTTTCCAGCCTCTTATTGCTACTTGTCCCAACTTTTTTGGGATTTGTGACACCGAGAAAATTGGAATCAACGTATTTTTCCTTTAAAATGATACATTTACTCGGATTAAACGTTTGATCTATCATCTACGTTCTATTACAAATAAAATATTGACATTTGCCATCTCCACATCATTGCATTCAGTTTTTATTCACAATTTGTTTAGTGTCCCAACTTTTTTGGAATCCGGTTTGTACTAAATGTGACAGTAACTTATGCATGTGTAATCACAGATGTGCAGTATATTAGAGGCTTTTTTCACCCCAGTTTTCTAAAGCCTTATATATGGCCTAAATGTTACAGTGACTTATGCACGTGTAATCACAGATGTGCAGTATATTAGAGGCTTTTTTCACCCCAGTAACCAAAAAGCTGTATTTCTGTCCTAAATGTGACAGTGACTTATGCACGTGTAATCACAGATGTGCAGTATATTAGAGGTTTTTTTCACCCCAGTAACCAAAAAGCTGTATTTCTGTCCTAAATATGACAGTGACTTATGCATGTGTGATCACAGATGTGCAGTATATTAGAGGGTTTTTTCACCCCAGTAAGCAAAAAAAAACTGTATTTCTGTACTAAATGTGACAGTGACTTATGCATGAGTAATCACAGATGTGCATTATATTAGAGGTTTTTTTCACCCCAGTATGCCAAACCTGTATTTATGGCCTAAATGTGACAGTGACTTATGCACGTGTAATCACAGATATGCAATATATTAGAGGCATCTTTCACCCCAGTAACCAAAAAGCTGTATTTCTGTCCTAAATGTGACAGTGACTTATGCATGTGTAATTACATATGTGCAGTATATTAGAGGCTTTTTTCATCCCAGTAACCAAAAAGCTGTATTTCTGTCCTAAATGTGACAGTGACTTATGCACGTGTAATTACAGATATGCAGTATATTAAAGTTTTTTTTTCACCCTAACCAAAAAGCTGTATTTCTGTCCTAAATGTGACAGTAACTTATGCATGTGTAATCACAGATGTGCAGTATATTAGCGGCTATTTTCACCACAGTAACCAAAAAGCTGTATTTCTGTCCTAAATGTGACAGTGACTTATGCATGTGTAATCATAGATGTGCAGTATATTAGAGGCTTTTTTCACCCCAGTATGCCAAAGCCGTATTTATGGGCTAAATGTGACAATGACTTATGCATGTGTAATCTCAGATGTGCAGTATATTAGAGGGTTTTTTCACCCCAGTGACCAAAAAACTATATTTCTGTCCTAAATGTGACAGTGACTTATGCATGTGTAATCACAGACGTGCAGTATATTAGAGGCTTTTTTCACCCCAGTATGCCTAAGCCGTATTCATGGCCTAAATGTGACAGTGACTTATGCATGTGTAATCACAGATATGCAGTATATTAGAGGCTTTTTTTTACCACGGTAACCAAAAAGCTGTATTTCTGTCCTACATATGACAGTGACTTATGCATGTGTAATCACAGATGTGCAGTATATTAGAGGGTTTTTTCACCCCAGTAAAAAAAAAGCTGCGTTTCTGTCCTAAATGTGACAGTGACTTATGCACGTGTAATCACAGATGTGCAGTATATTAGAGGCTTTTTTCACACCAGTAACCAAAAAACTGTATTTCTGTCTTAAAAGTGAAAGTGACTTATGCACGTGTAATCACAGATGTGCAGTATATTAGAGGCTTTTTTCACCCCAGTAACCTAAAAACTGTATTTCTGTCCTAAATGTGACAGTGACTTATGCATGTGTAATCACAGATATGCAATATATTAGAGGCATCTTTCACCCCAGTAACCAAAAAGCTGTATTTCTGTCCTAAATGTGACAGTGACTTATGCATGTGTAATTACATATGTGCAGTATATTAGAGGCTTTTTTCATCCCAGTAACCAAAAAGCTGTATTTCTGTCCTAAATGTGACAGTGACTTATGCACGTGTAATTACAGATATGCAGTATATTAAAGTTTTTTTTTCACCCTAACCAAAAAGCTGTATTTCTGTCCTAAATGTGACAGTAACTTATGCATGTGTAATCACAGATGTGCAGTATATTAGAGGCTATTTTCACCACAGTAACCAAAAAGCTGTATTTCTGTCCTAAATGTGACAGTGACTTATGCATGTGTAATCATAGATGTGCAGTATATTAGAGGCTTTTTTCACCCCAGTATGCCAAAGCCGTATTTATGGGCTAAATGTGACAATGACTTATGCATGTGTAATCTCAGATGTGCAGTATATTAGAGGGTTTTTTCACCCCAGTGACCAAAAAACTATATTTCTGTCCTAAATGTGACAGTGACTTATGCATGTGTAATCACAGACGTGCAGTATATTAGAGGCTTTTTTCACCCCAGTATGCCTAAGCCGTATTCATGGCCTAAATGTGACAGTGACTTATGCATGTGTAATCACAGATATGCAGTATATTAGAGGCTTTTTTTTACCACGGTAACCAAAAAGCTGTATTTCTGTCCTACATATGACAGTGACTTATGCATGTGTAATCACAGATGTGCAGTATATTAGAGGGTTTTTTCACCCCAGTAAAAAAAAAGCTGCGTTTCTGTCCTAAATGTGACAGTGACTTATGCACGTGTAATCACAGATGTGCAGTATATTAGAGGCTTTTTTCACACCAGTAACCAAAAAACTGTATTTCTGTCTTAAAAGTGAAAGTGACTTATGCACGTGTAATCACAGATGTGCAGTATATTAGAGGCTTTTTTCACCCCAGTAACCTAAAAACTGTATTTCTGTCCTAAATGTGACAGTGACTTATGCATGTGTAATCACAGATGTGCAGTATATTAGAGGGTTTTTTCACCCCAGTAACCAAAAAGCTGTATTTCTGTCCTAAATATGACAGTGACTTATGCATGTGTAATCACAGATGTGCAGTATATTAGAGGGTTTTTTCACCCCAGTAACCAAAAAACTGTATTTCTGTCCTAAATGTGACAGTGACTTATGCATGTGTAATCACAGATGTGCATTATATTAGAGGTTTTTTTCACCCTATTATGCCAAAGCTGTATTTATGGCTTAAATGTGACAGTGACTTATGCACGTGTAATCACAGATATGCATTATATTAGAGGCTTCTTTCACCCCAGCAACCAAAAAGCTGTATTTCCGTCCTAAATGTGACAGTGACTTATGCATGTGTAATCACAGATGTGCAGTATATTAGAGTCTTTTTTTACCCCAGTATGCCAAAGCCGTATTTTTGGCCTAAATGTGACAGTGACTTATGCAGGTGTAATCACAGATGTGCAGTATATTAGAGTCTTTTTTCACCCCAGTATGCCAAAGCCGTATTCTTGGCCTAAATGTGACAGTGACTTATGCAGGTGTAATCACAGATGTGCAGTACATTAGAGGCTTTTTTCACCCAAGTAACCAAAAAGCTGTATTTCTGTCCTAAATGTGACAGTGACTTATGCACGTGTAATCACAGATGTGCAGTATATTAGAGGCTTTTTTCATCCAAGTAACCAAAAAGCTGTATTTCTGTCCTAAATGTGACAGTGACTTATGCACGTGTAATCACAGATGTGCAGTATATTAGAGGCTTTTTTCATACCAGTAACCAAAAAGCTGTATTTCTGTCCTAAATGTGACAGTGACTTATGCATGTGTAATCACAGATGTGCAGTATATTAGAGTTTTTTTTCACCCTAACTACAAAGCTGTATTTCTGTCCTAAATGTGACAGTGACTTATGCACGTGTAATCACAGATGTGCAGTATATCAGAGACTTTTTTCACCCCAGTAACCAAAAAGCTATATTTTTGTCCTAAATGTGACAGTGACTTTTGCATGTGTAATCACAGATGTGCAGAATTTTAGAGGCTCTTTTTACCCCAGTATGCCAAAGCCGTATTTATGGCCTAAATATGACAGTGACTTATAGACGTGTAATCACAGATGTGCAGTATAATAGAGGCTTTTTTCAACCCAGTAACCAAAAAACTGTATTTCTGTGATAAATGTGACAGTGACTTATGCACGTGTAATCAAAGATGTGCAGTATATTAGAGGGTTTATTCACCCCAGTAACAAAAAAATGGTATTTCTGTACAAACCGGATTCCAAAAAAGTTGGGACACTATAAAAATCGTGAATAAAAACTGAATGCAATGATGTGGAGGTGCCAACTTCCAATATTTTATTTAGAATAGAACATAAATCACTGAACAAAAGTTTAAACTGAGAAAATGTACCATTTTAAGGGGAAAATATGTTGAATCAGAATTTCATGGTGTCAACAAATCCCCAAAAAGTTGGGACAAGGCCATTTTCACCACTGTGTGGCATCTCCCCTTCTTCTTACAACACTCAACAGACGTCTGGGGACCGAGGAGACCAGTTTCTCAAGTTTAGAAATAGGAATGCTCTCCCATTCTTGTCTGAACAGTTAGAGGCCTGTATTAATCATCTTGGGCCTTCTTTGTTGCACCTTCCTCTTTATGATGCACCAAATGTTCTCTATAGGTGAAAGATCTGGACTGCAGACTGGCCATTTCAGTACCCGGATCCTTCTCCTATGCAGCCATGATGTTGTGATTGATGCAGAATGTGGTCTGGCATTATCTTGTTGAAAAATGCAGGGTCTTCCCTGAAAGAGATGACGTCTGGATGGGAGCATATGTTGTTCTAGAACCTGAATATATTTTTCTGCATTGATGGTGCCTTTCCAGACATGCAAGCTGCCCATGCCACACGCACTCATGCAACCTCATACCATCAGAGATGCAGGCTTCTGAACTGAGCGTTGATAACAACTTGGGTTGTCCTTGTCCTCTTTGGTCTGGATGACATGGCGTCCCAGATTTCCAAAAAGAACTTCGAATCGTGACTCGTCTGACCACAGAACAGTCTTCCATTTTGCCACACTCCATTTTAAATGATCCCTGGCCCAGTGAAAACCCCTGAGCTTGTGGATCTTGCTTAGAAATGGCTTCTTCTTTGCACTGTAGAGTTTCAGCTGGCAACGGCGGATGGCACGATGGATTGTGTTCACTGACAATGGTTTCTTGAAGTATTCCTGACCCCATTCTGTGATTTCCTTTACAGTAGCATTCCTGTTTGTGGTGCAGTGTCATTTAAGGGCCCGGAGATCACGGGCATCCAGTATGGTTTTACGGCCTTGACCCCTACGCACAGAGATTGTTCCAGATTCTCTGAATCTTCGGATGATGTTATGCACAGTTGATGATGATAGATGCAAAGTCTTTGCAAATTTTCGCTGGGTAACACCTTTCTGATATTGCTCCACTATCTTTCAGCGCAACATTGTGGGAATTGGTGATCCTCTACCCATCTTGGCTTCTGAGAGACACTGCCACACTGAGAAGCTCTTTTTATACCCAATCATGTTGCCAATTGACCTAATTAGTGTTAATTGGTCTTCCAGCTCTTCGTTATGCTCAAATTTACTTTTTCCAGCCTCCTATTGCTACTTGTCCCAACTTTTTTGGGATTTGTGACACCGAGAAAATTGGAATCAACGTATTTTTCCTTTAAAATGATACATTTACTCGGATTAAACGTTTGATCTATCATCTACGTTCTATTACAAATAAAATATTGACATTTGCCATCTCCACATCATTGCATTCAGTTTTTATTCACAATTTGTTTAGTGTCCCAACTTTTTTGGAATCCGGTTTGTACTAAATGTGACAGTAACTTATGCATGTGTAATCACAGATGTGCAGTATATTAGAGGCTTTTTTCACCCCAGTTTTCTAAAGCCTTATATATGGCCTAAATGTTACAGTGACTTATGCACGTGTAATCACAGATGTGCAGTATATTAGAGGCTTTTTTCACCCCAGTAACCAAAAAGCTGTATTTCTGTCCTAAATGTGACAGTGACTTATGCACGTGTAATCACAGATGTGCAGTATATTAGAGGTTTTTTTCACCCCAGTAACCAAAAAGCTGTATTTCTGTCCTAAATATGACAGTGACTTATGCATGTGTGATCACAGATGTGCAGTATATTAGAGGGTTTTTTCACCCCAGTAAGCAAAAAAAAACTGTATTTCTGTACTAAATGTGACAGTGACTTATGCATGAGTAATCACAGATGTGCATTATATTAGAGGTTTTTTTCACCCCAGTATGCCAAACCTGTATTTATGGCCTAAATGTGACAGTGACTTATGCACGTGTAATCACAGATATGCAATATATTAGAGGCATCTTTCACCCCAGTAACCAAAAAGCTGTATTTCTGTCCTAAATGTGACAGTGACTTATGCATGTGTAATTACATATGTGCAGTATATTAGAGGCTTTTTTCATCCCAGTAACCAAAAAGCTGTATTTCTGTCCTAAATGTGACAGTGACTTATGCACGTGTAATTACAGATATGCAGTATATTAAAGGTTTTTTTTCACCCTAACCAAAAAGCTGTATTTCTGTCCTAAATGTGACAGTGACTTATGCATGTGTAATCACAGATGTGCAGTATATTAGAGGCTATTTTCACCACAGTAACCAAAAAGCTGTATTTCTGTCCTAAATGTGACAGTGACTTATGCATGTGTAATCATAGATGTGCAGTATATTAGAGGCTTTTTTCACCCCAGTATGCCAAAGCCGTATTTATGGGCTAAATGTGACAATGACTTATGCATGTGTAATCTCAGATGTGCAGTATATTAGAGGGTTTTTTCACCCCAGTGACCAAAAAACTATATTTCTGTCCTAAATGTGACAGTGACTTATGCATGTGTAATCACAGACGTGCAGTATATTAGAGGCTTTTTTCACCCCAGTATGCCTAAGCCGTATTCATGGCCTAAATGTGACAGTGACTTATGCATGTGTAATCACAGATATGCAGTATATTAGAGGCTTTTTTTTACCACGGTAACCAAAAAGCTGTATTTCTGTCCTACATATGACAGTGACTTATGCATGTGTAATCACAGATGTGCAGTATATTAGAGGGTTTTTTCACCCCAGTAAAAAAAAAGCTGCGTTTCTGTCCTAAATGTGACAGTGACTTATGCACGTGTAATCACAGATGTGCAGTATATTAGAGGCTTTTTTCACACCAGTAACCAAAAAACTGTATTTCTGTCTTAAAAGTGAAAGTGACTTATGCACGTGTAATCACAGATGTGCAGTATATTAGAGGCTTTTTTCACCCCAGTAACCTAAAAACTGTATTTCTGTCCTAAATGTGACAGTGACTTATGCATGTGTAATCACAGATGTGCAGTATATTAGAGGGTTTTTTCACCCCAGTAACCAAAAAGCTGTATTTCTGTCCTAAATATGACAGTGACTTATGCATGTGTAATCACAGATGTGCAGTATATTAGAGGGTTTTTTCACCCCAGTAACCAAAAAACTGTATTTCTGTCCTAAATGTGACAGTGACTTATGCATGTGTAATCACAGATGTGCATTATATTAGAGGTTTTTTTCACCCTATTATGCCAAAGCTGTATTTATGGCTTAAATGTGACAGTGACTTATGCACGTGTAATCACAGATATGCATTATATTAGAGGCTTCTTTCACCCCAGCAACCAAAAAGCTGTATTTCCGTCCTAAATGTGACAGTGACTTATGCATGTGTAATCACAGATGTGCAGTATATTAGAGTCTTTTTTTACCCCAGTATGCCAAAGCCGTATTTTTGGCCTAAATGTGACAGTGACTTATGCAGGTGTAATCACAGATGTGCAGTATATTAGAGTCTTTTTTCACCCCAGTATGCCAAAGCCGTATTCTTGGCCTAAATGTGACAGTGACTTATGCAGGTGTAATCACAGATGTGCAGTACATTAGAGGCTTTTTTCATCCAAGTAACCAAAAAGCTGTATTTCTGTCCTAAATGTGACAGTGACTTATGCACGTGTAATCACAGATGTGCAGTATATTAGAGGCTTTTTTCATACCAGTAACCAAAAAGCTGTATTTCTGTCCTAAATGTGACAGTGACTTATGCATGTGTAATCACAGATGTGCAGTATATTAGAGTTTTTTTTCACCCTAACTACAAAGCTGTATTTCTGTCCTAAATGTGACAGTGACTTATGCACGTGTAATCACAGATGTGCAGTATATCAGAGACTTTTTTCACCCCAGTAACCAAAAAGCTATATTTCTGTCCTAAATGTGACAGTGACTTTTGCATGTGTAATCACAGATGTGCAGAATTTTAGAGGCTCTTTTTACCCCAGTATGCCAAAGCCGTATTTATGGCCTAAATATGACAGTGACTTATAGACGTGTAATCACAGATGTGCAGTATAATAGAGGCTTTTTTCAACCCAGTAACCAAAAAACTGTATTTCTGTGATAAATGTGACAGTGACTTATGCACGTGTAATCAAAGATGTGCAGTATATTAGAGGGTTTATTCACCCCAGTAACAAAAAAATGGTATTTCTGTACAAACCGGATTCCAAAAAAGTTGGGACACTATAAAAATCGTGAATAAAAACTGAATGCAATGATGTGGAGGTGCCAACTTCCAATATTTTATTTAGAATAGAACATAAATCACTGAACAAAAGTTTAAACTGAGAAAATGTACCATTTTAAGGGGAAAATATGTTGAATCAGAATTTCATGGTGTCAACAAATCCCCAAAAAGTTGGGACAAGGCCATTTTCACCACTGTGTGGCATCTCCCCTTCTTCTTACAACACTCAACAGACGTCTGGGGACCGAGGAGACCAGTTTCTCAAGTTTAGAAATAGGAATGCTCTCCCATTCTTGTCTGAACAGTTAGAGGCCTGTATTAATCATCTTGGGCCTTCTTTGTTGCACCTTCCTCTTTATGATGCACCAAATGTTCTCTATAGGTGAAAGATCTGGACTGCAGACTGGCCATTTCAGTACCCGGATCCTTCTCCTATGCAGCCATGATGTTGTGATTGATGCAGAATGTGGTCTGGCATTATCTTGTTGAAAAATGCAGGGTCTTCCCTGAAAGAGATGACGTCTGGATGGGAGCATATGTTGTTCTAGAACCTGAATATATTTTTCTGCATTGATGGTGCCTTTCCAGACATGCAAGCTGCCCATGCCACACGCACTCATGCAACCTCATACCATCAGAGATGCAGGCTTCTGAACTGAGCGTTGATAACAACTTGGGTTGTCCTTGTCCTCTTTGGTCTGGATGACATGGCGTCCCAGATTTCCAAAAAGAACTTCGAATCGTGACTCGTCTGACCACAGAACAGTCTTCCATTTTGCCACACTCCATTTTAAATGATCCCTGGCCCAGTGAAAACCCCTGAGCTTGTGGATCTTGCTTAGAAATGGCTTCTTCTTTGCACTGTAGAGTTTCAGCTGGCAACGGCGGATGGCACGATGGATTGTGTTCACTGACAATGGTTTCTTGAAGTATTCCTGACCCCATTCTGTGATTTCCTTTACAGTAGCATTCCTGTTTGTGGTGCAGTGTCATTTAAGGGCCCGGAGATCACGGGCATCCAGTATGGTTTTACGGCCTTGACCCCTACGCACAGAGATTGTTCCAGATTCTCTGAATCTTCGGATGATGTTATGCACAGTTGATGATGATAGATGCAAAGTCTTTGCAAATTTTCGCTGGGTAACACCTTTCTGATATTGCTCCACTATCTTTCAGCGCAACATTGTGGGAATTGGTGATCCTCTACCCATCTTGGCTTCTGAGAGACACTGCCACACTGAGAAGCTCTTTTTATACCCAATCATGTTGCCAATTGACCTAATTAGTGTTAATTGGTCTTCCAGCTCTTCGTTATGCTCAAATTTACTTTTTCCAGCCTCCTATTGCTACTTGTCCCAACTTTTTTGGGATTTGTGACACCGAGAAAATTGGAATCAACGTATTTTTCCTTTAAAATGATACATTTACTCGGATTAAACGTTTGATCTATCATCTACGTTCTATTACAAATAAAATATTGACATTTGCCATCTCCACATCATTGCATTCAGTTTTTATTCACAATTTGTTTAGTGTCCCAACTTTTTTGGAATCCGGTTTGTACTAAATGTGACAGTAACTTATGCATGTGTAATCACAGATGTGCAGTATATTAGAGGCTTTTTTCACCCCAGTTTTCTAAAGCCTTATATATGGCCTAAATGTTACAGTGACTTATGCACGTGTAATCACAGATGTGCAGTATATTAGAGGCTTTTTTCACCCCAGTAACCAAAAAGCTGTATTTCTGTCCTAAATGTGACAGTGACTTATGCACGTGTAATCACAGATGTGCAGTATATTAGAGGTTTTTTTCACCCCAGTAACCAAAAAGCTGTATTTCTGTCCTAAATATGACAGTGACTTATGCATGTGTGATCACAGATGTGCAGTATATTAGAGGGTTTTTTCACCCCAGTAACCAAAAAAAAACTGTATTTCTGTACTAAATGTGACAGTGACTTATGCAGGAGTAATCACAGATGTGCATTATATTAGAGGTTTTTTTCACCCCAGTATGCCAAACCTGTATTTATGGCCTAAATGTGACAGTGACTTATGCACGTGTAATCACAGATATGCAATATATTAGAGGCATCTTTCACCCCAGTAACCAAAAAGCTGTATTTCTGTCCTAAATGTGACAGTGACTTATGCATGTGTAATTACATATGTGCAGTATATTAGAGGCTTTTTTCATCCCAGTAACCAAAAAGCTGTATTTCTGTCCTAAATGTGACAGTGACTTATGCACGTGTAATTACAGATATGCAGTATATTAGAGGCTAATTTTACCCCAGTAACCAAAAAGCTGTATTTCTGTCCTAAATGTGACAGTGACTTATGCATGTGTAATCACAGATGTGCAGTATTTTAAAGGCTATTTTCACCCCAGTAACCAAAAAGCTGTATTTCTGTCCTAAATGTGACAGTGACTTATGCACGTGTAATCACAGATGTGCAGTATTTTAGAGGCTATTTTCACCCCAGTAACCAAAAAGCTGTATTTCTGTCCTAAATGTAACAGTGACTTATGCATGTGTAATCACAGATGTGCAGTATTTTAGAGGCTATTTTCACCCCAGTAACCAAAAAGCTGTATTTCTGTCCTAAATGTGACAGTGACTTATGCACGTGTAATCACAGTTGTGCAGTATATTAGAGGCTTTTTTCACCCCAGTATGCCAAAACCGTATTTATGGGCTAAATGTGACAATGACTTATGCATGTGTAATCACAGATGTGGAGTATATTAGAGGGTTTTTTCACCCCAGTGACCAAAAAACTGTATTTCTGTCCTAAATGTGACAGTGACTTATGCATGTGTAATCACAGACGTGCAGTATATTAGAGGCTTTTTTCACCCCAGTATGCCTAAGCCGTATTCATGGCCTAAATGTGACAGTACTTTATGCTGTTAAAAACAAAGCAGGGCGCACCATAAGGTAATACCGTTGGTAGACAGATAAAATAAATGGTTCCAGTACAGGGCTCACCTTTTGTGGTTGTGCTATCTGTAGGCACAACTCTAGTAAAAGCTTGTCAATACATGTGATGGAGTCACGATTCGCTGGTGGATCTGCAGCCGCGGAGGGATGACTTCTTGTCGGAGATCCCTGAAGTCTCCAAGAAGTGATAGGATACAGAGGTAAAGAGATAAAATATCCCGGGGTGCAAGAATCCAATCCAGATAGTGGTAGTAAATAGAAAACTTATTTATTGCAGAAGTACAACGCGTTTCGGGGAGTAGTTCCCCTTCATCAGGTACATAACACTGCATATGAAATTACACAAACATACAGCATTTAAATACACTCAAAAGAACCGCCAAAATGAAAAGTAGGCGGGGCTAAGAAAAGGGGGAGTGGTTAGTGGGGATGGGTCCCCAGCAGATGTGCATAGGTTTGGTGTTCAATAAATAATGATAAAGTGACAATGCAGAGGTACCATCATTGGTGGTGTAGTGAAGCCAGAGACGTAGGCATGTTTTTGCTCTGATCAGTTTATATGCCTCTGATCAAGGAGCGCTCGTACTGAAGGGGGAGGTCACGTGATCGGACCCGGTCACGTGATCGCGGCTTGCCGGCAATAGATAGTAACCTGGTTGCTGGGTAACCAGGACGCTTAGTGGCCGCACTGGTGTAATGCGGACAAGAGCGCAGCGAGGATGGCAGGGGAGGGAGGTGGAGTGGGTGTTGCAGGGAGGGCGGACCTGTGATGTGAAATATATTTATAGCAAGGGGGAAGACTCTGCCGTTGTGTCTGGGTGAGGGGCTGGAGGGGGTAGGAGGAAGAGACATTCAAAACAATGGTAGTTGGTGCTAAAACGATTTAATCAATCACCTCTGATAATGGTGTAATATCATAACAATTGATTATCATCCATTAATGGTTGATGGATTAGTGATACATAATTAATAATAGATGAGTAGACAAATGGAGTAATTATCATCCAATAATTAATCAGGACTAATGATTTGATAGGAGAGCGAAAAGATAATGAGGAGGGGGGTAATAAATTAATTAGAAGGTATTGATCCATGGTGATGCATGTGCATATTGTTCATTAAACAATTAATGAAAAATAATGGGTATAATAATAATGTATCAAAAATATATATGGATAATGAATGATGAATAATAGATGAATAAATAAATAATAAATAATTAATAATATTGATAATGACAAAAAATAATATTGATAAGGACAAAATAACAATGATGAAGATAACAAAGAAAAAAAAAAAAAAAAATATATATATATATATATATATATATAAATAAATATTATAATAATAATAATAATAATAATAATAATAATGAAAGATAAATAGTAAAAATTATAAAATATAAAAAATAATGATGAAAATGAAATGAAGATAAATGATACAAAATATGAAATAAATAAAAATGTTGGTTAAATATATAGAGCGTCATGCTTACGTATGTACAGAAAATCAGGTGGCGGTGGAATATACTTGTAAAAGACTATATTACACAACCTTGGGGGACCTCGGCTGTTTGAAATAGGGAACGCCACGATTGAAACATAGCTGAACTCGGGGTGTTTCAGAGGTTTATCTCGAAGGCTTCGTTAAGACCAAATGGGTTAAGGCAGTTGAGTTTGTATATCGAAAACATCTCGCGCCTTTTGATCGTCTGCATGACATTGTGGCAATCAGAGCCAATTTGTTCAATGGGCGTGATGGAAAAGCCAGTGGCGAGGCCCTCATGACGAATGGTTGCGTGTCGAGACACGCTGTGCTGTAGGAAACCCTTTTTGATATTTGACCGGTGTTTGTTAAGCCTGTTGCGCAAGGTTTGTATTGTCCGCCCCACATACTGTAGGCCGCAGGGGCATTCCAGTAGGTAGATAACATTTTTTGATCCACAGTGTAAATGTTGTCTGATGGAGAAGGTTCCCCCATTAGATCTAGTAACCGGAGTGTTGGGTTCTCGTGGGGGAAGGTTTGTGGTCGAATCTGTCGGCACGCAGTTTGCTTGGAGCTAATAGATTTTTTAAAGTTTTAGCTCTCCTGAACGTCAAGGGAGGATGGCTGGGTAGTGATTTGGATAGAAATGGATCGCTTCTTAGGATATGCCAGTGTTTGGACAGTATGCTCCTTATATCCTTATGGTTATTGCTGTATGTCGTGATAAAGTTAGTACTCCACTTGTTTTCATATTTCTTGTTTTTTT